>NC_053392.1:406403840-406712405 GCF_905171765.1 Bufo bufo
AAGAATGGCCTCTGAGAATATAAGCAGAATATAATTGTCTATATACAAACCAATTAATCCTATTAATACATTTTAAGTGGGAAATCTCCTCTAGTGTAAGAATAGTCCCATCCCTAAAAAGTTGAGAAATATATTTAATACCTAAATTTATCCAGAACTTATCTTGTGACATATTCAAAAATTCATCCAAGTCAACATTTCCCCAAAGTGGCGTGAAGTCTAGTGCAGCAGTAACTTCAAATAGCTTTCTCATATAATCCCACACTTTTATAAGGAGATTCACCATGGCACGACATGTAGGTCCCCTCCTTTGCTTCAATTGTCCAGATTCCAGCAACACAAATATACTTTTATATCCTGAGTTATAGACCAAGTCTTTTAACACGGGATCAAGCTACCATTCCCTTATCTTTTGTAGCTGGGCTGCCAGGTAGTAACCTCTAAAAAAAGGTACGCCCAATCCTCCTGAGCTAACAGGATAATGCAAATATTTTAGTTTCATTCTAACATGTTTTCTCCCCCAGATCAGCTTATTTAATAGCTTATCAATCAGTGAAAACATGCTATTATAAATCCAAACTGGTGCAGCCATAAACTGATACAAAAATTGAGGAAGGATAATAATTTTGATAAGTTAAATTCTGTCAGCCATTGATAGTGGCAATTTAGACCATATCACAATCTTGAGGAAGAGACTCTTATGCCCAGGTACTCAAAGGATTCCTGTGGCCCCAATATCCTCACTCCCCCTATGTTATCCTACATCATGCCTTCCAAAGGTAACTAAATGTTCCAGTTAATCTCCAACCCTGACATACCCCCGAACTCCTCCATGCTATAAATAATATTTGGTAAAGTATTCGGGGTGTCATCCAAACAAAATAGAATATCATCAGCATATAAAGACACTTTTCCTACACTCCCATCCTCTCCAAAACCTTTTAGTGAACCATTTTGCCTGATCTTTAATGCCAGGGGTTTTAAAAAAAGATTAAACAGGAGAGGGGATAGGGGGCATCCCTGACACATACTTCTCGATAGTACAGGGTGGGCCATTTATATGGATACACCTTAATAAAATGGGAATGGTTAGTGATATTAACTTCCTGTTTGTGGCACATTAGAATATGTGAGGGGGGAAACTTTTCAAGATGGGTGGTGACCATGGCGGCCATTTTGAAGTCAGCCATTTTGAATCCAACTTTTGTTTTTTCAATAGGAAGAGGGTCATGTGACACATCAAACTTATTGGGAATTTCACAAGAAAAACAATGGTGTGCTTGGTTTTAACGTAACTTTATTCTTTCATGAGTTATTTACAAGTTTCTGACCACTTATAAAATGTGTTCAATGTGCTGCCCATTGTGTTGGATTGTCAATGCAACCCTCTTCTCCCACTCTTCACACACTGATAGCAACACCGCAGGAGAAATGCTAGCACAGGCTTCCAGTATCCGTAGTTTCAGGTGCTGCACACCTCGTATCTTCACAGCATAGACAATTGCCTTCAGATGACCCCAAAGATAAAAGTCTAAGGGGGTCACTGGATATGCGAAATTTCTACATGATGATTTGTTTCCCTCTTTATGCACTGAAGCTATCAGTGTGTGAAGAGACGGAGAAGAGGGTTGCATTGACAATCCAACACAATGGGCAGCACATTGAACACCATTTTATAAGTGGTCAGAAACTTGTAAATAACTCATGAAAGAATAAAGTTACGTTAAAACCAAGCACACCATTGTTTTTCTTGTGAAATTCCCAATAAGTTTGATGTGTCACATGACCCTCTTCCTATTGAAAAAACAAAAGTTGGATTCAAAATGGCCAACTTCCAAATGGCCGCCATGGTCACCACCCATCTTGAAAAGTTTCCCCCCTCACATATTAACTTCCTGTTTGTGGCACATTAGTATATCACCAACCATTCCCATTTTATTAAGGTGTATCCATATAAATGGCCCACCCTGTAGAACAGATGGAGTTAACACACCGTTAACACTAATTCGAGCCGTCGGGTTTGTATATAACATTTGTATCAAGTTAATAAAATACTCCCCTATTCAAAAATGCCTCATTGTTGTCCAGTTGTTGTCAGTTCTATACAAACCTACAAAAAAACTAAAGGCATATCTGAGTTCTTCCTGACTATAAAGAATGTTAGCTTGTAATGACTTTATTGCAAGTATATAAGGGGGACTGCCCTGATTCTTAACAATGGCAGATAACAGCCTACCAGGCTTCCCTGACTCTCTAAAGGCGTTATAACTAGGGTTGAGCGAACCCAAACATTAGGATTTATGGACAGCGGACCCGAACCCTAACTTTTCAGTAAAAGTTTGGGTTCGAGTTCGGTGATCTGGGATTTATTGGCGCTTTTTGAAAGGCTGCAGAGCAGGCAATCAACAAGTGTTTAACTCTTGTGCCCTTAGAAGCCATCAAAGCCATGCCTACTAATGATTGGCCAGTGCAGCATGTGACCCAGCCTCTAAAGATGGTTTGCATCTTTCTCTCAAAGGAACAAATGTACTTAGTGAACAACTCCAAGAATTTGCGGAAGAGTATTTAAACTAGGAAGGGGGGGCAAAAGAGTGAAAATAAAAGAGTCCAATTGCCCCCCGAAACAATGCCAGAACAGGTCAGAAGCACAGAGGTTAAGAAATGATAAGCTCAGAGTCCTGTCTACAAATGCTCGCAGTTTAGGTAAAAAAATCAATGAACTTGGGTCAATAATGGCATCTGAGAATGTAGATTTAGTGGCTGTTACGGAGACATGGTTTAATGAAAGAAATGACTGGGACATAACCATACCAGGGTACTCTTTATACAGAAAAGGCAAGAAAGGAGGAGGAGTGGCCCTGTATGTGAAAGATAGCATTAAATCTAACCTAATACAAGTTGGTGAGGCCAACATAGAGTCAGTTTGGGTTACGTTGCAGTTTGCTAACCATGCAGTAACTCGTGTAGGTGTGATATATAGACCACCTGGTCAAGTTAAGGAACTAGATGATCTACTAGTTGAAGAAATAGCTAAAATGACAATGAAAGGAGAAGTTATCATTATGGGAGATTTCAATCTTCCAGATATAAACTGGAAAACCAAAATAGCAAGTTCTACCAGGAGTACAGATATTCTAAATTCCCTACTGGGGTTATCTCTACAACAAGTGGTTGAGGAGCCAACCCGGAGGGAGGCCATTTTGGATTTGGTATTCACAAATGGGGATTCGGTATATGATGTCATTGTAGGCGAAACCTTGGGATCTAGTGATCACCAGTCAGTGTGGTTTAATATAAGAACTGTGAAAGAGTCCCACCACACAAAAACAAAAGTTTTAGATTTTAGAAAAACAGACTTTTCAAAAATGAAATTAGTCATAAATGAGTCCTTATCAGACTGGAATGGATTACATGGAGTCCAGGAGAAATGGGACTACTTAAAAGGTTCATTATTGAAGGCAACAGAAAATTGCATTAGACTTGTCAGTAAAAGCAAAAAAAGGAAGAGACCACTGTGGTACTCAGCAGAAGTGGCCCAAATCATTAAAAATAAAAAGCTAGCATTTTGTAATTATAAAAAAACCCAGAGCAATGAAGATAAGGAAATCTACAAGATTAGGCAGAAAGAGGCCAAGCAAGTTATAAGAACTTCTAAAGCGCAGGCAGAAGAAAAACTAGCTCAGTCTATGAAAAAAGGGGATAAGACATTCTTCAGATATATAAATGAAAAAAGGAAATTAAAACAAGGAATAACTAAATTAAAAACAAAAGACGGAAGGTATGTAGAAGAGAATAAAGGGCTAGCCGACTGCCTTAATGAATACTTCTGTTCAGTTTTTACAAAAGAAAAAGAAGGAGAAGGACCTCCACTAGAAAGAATGACTAATAAATCGTTTGATGCATGTGTCTTTACAGAGGAAGATGTTCTAAGTTTGCTGTCTAAAGTGAAGACAAATAAGTCACAGGGGCCTGATGAGATACACCCAAAATTATTAAAAGAGCTTAGTGGTGAGCTGGCAAAACCGTTAACAGATTTATTTAACCAATCATTAGTAACAGGAGTCGTCCCGGAAGATTGGAAATTGGCAAATGTCGTGCCCATTCACAAGAAAGGTAGTAGGGTGGAATCGAGCAACTATAGACCAGTGAGTCTGACATCAATAGTAGGCAAATTAATGGAAACCCTATTAAAGGATAGGATTGTGGAACATCTAAAATCCCATGGATTGCAAGATGAAAAACAACATGGGTTTACTTCAGGGAGATCATGTCAAACAAATCTTATAGATTTTTTTGAATGGGTGACTAAAATAATAGACGGTGGAGGTGCAGTAGACATCGCATATCTAGATTTTAGTAAGGCTTTTGACACTGTCCCACATAGAAGACTTATCAATAAACTGCAGTCATTGAGCATGGACTCCCATATTGTTGAGAGGATTAGGCAGTGGCTGAGTGACAGACAGCAGAGGGTTGTAGTCAATGGAGAACATTCAAAACAAGGTCATGTTATCAGTGGGGTTCCACAGGGATCTGTACTGGGACCAATTTTGTTTAATATCTTCATAAGTGATATTGCAAAAGGCCTCGTTGGTAAGGTTTGTCTTTTTGCTGATGACACAAAGATATGTAACAGGGTTGATGTTCCTGGAGGGAAACCCCAAATGGAAAAGGATTTAGGAAAACTAGAAGAATGGTCAGATCTCTGGGAACTGAAATTTAATGTGGATAAGTGCAAGATAATGCACCTGGGGCGTAAAAACCCAAGGGCAGAATATAGAATATTTGACACAGTCCTGACCTCAGTATCTGAGGAAAGGGATTTAGGAGTAATTATTTCAGAAGACTTAAAGGTGGGAAGACAATGTAATAGGGCAGCACGAAATGCCAGCAGAATGCTTGGATGTATAGGGAGAGGTATAAGCAGTAGAAAGAGTGAAGTGCTTATGCCGCTGTACAGAACACTGGTGAGACCTCACTTGGAGTATTGTGCGCAGTACTGGAGGCCATATCTCCAGAAGGATATAGATACTCTAGAGAGAGTTCAGAGAAGAGCTACTAAACTAGTACATGGATTGCAGGATAAAACTTACCAGGAAAGGTTAAAGGACCTTAATATGTATAGCTTGGAAGAAAGAAGAGACAGAGGGGATATGATAGAAACTTTTAAATACATAAAGGGAATCAACTCGGTAAAGGAGGAGAGCATATTTAAAAGAAGAAAAACTACCACAAGAGGACACAGTTTTAAATTAGAGGGGCAAAGGTTTAAAAGTAATATAAGGAAGTATTACTTTACTGAGAGAGTAGTGGATGCATGGAATAACCTTCCTGCAGAAGTGGTAGCTGCAAATACAGTGAAGGAGTTTAAGCATGCATGGGATAGGCATAAGGCTATCCTTCATATAAGATAGGGCCAGGGACTATTAATAGGATTCAGATATATTGGGCAGACTAGATGGGCCAAATGGTTCTTATCTGCCGACACATTCTATGTTTCTATGTTTCTATGGAGTCACGTAGCACTGCACGTCACTCTGCTCTTACTAGCTCTGAGCCCAGTGGCACAGAAAAATAACTTTTATCCGTCTGTTAGTTAGGTGGGCGTCAGCAGCCATTTTGTGCAAATTCAGTGCACCAGGACAGCATATGTGCCAGGGACAATAATTTAACCCTGTTCTTTTAGTTCAGTGGGCAACATATACCCATTTTTTAAGTGCACCTGCACTGCATATGTGCCAGGGGAAGGCAAAATAATATAGGGAATCGTTCTGTGAGTTCAGGGACCCAGGGGGTGACATATTCACATTTACAAGTACAATCCAAGTAAATCCATCTGTTAGATTCTGTGGGGACAAAAGTACATTTGCACCATGCACTGCATTTGTGACAGTCCAATACAAGCGTTAAATACCGCTGTTATATTCTGGTTTTAAAAAAACACCCATTTTGTGCAAGACCCTACATTTGGGGCCTTTGCTGCATTTGTGACAGTCAAATACAATCTTTAAATACTGCAACGTACAAACCGGATTCCAAAAAAGTTGGGATACTATACAAATCGCGAATAAAAACTGAATGCAATGATGTGGAGGTGCCAACTTCTAATATTTTGTTCAGAATAGAACATAAATCACGGAACAAAAGTTTAAACTGAGAAAATGTACCATTTTAAGGGAAAAATATGTTGAATCAGAATTTCATGGTGTCAACAAATCCCAAAAAAGTTGGGACAAGGACATTTTCACCACTGTGTGGCATCTCCCCTTCTTCTTACAACACTCAACAGACGTCTGGGGACCGAGGAGACCAGTTTCTCAAGTTTAGAAATAGGAATGCTCTCCCATTCTTGTCTAATACAGGCCTCTAACTGTTCAATCGTCTTGGGCCTTCTTTGTTGCACCTTCCTCTTTATGATGCACCAAATGTTCTCTATAGGTGAAAGATCTGGACTGCAGACTGGCCATTTCAGTACCCGGATCCTTCTCCTACGCAGCCATGATGTTGTGATTGATGCAGAATGTGGTCTGGCATTATCTTGTTGAAAAATGCAGGGTCTTCCCTGAAAGAGATGACGTCTGGATGGGAGCATATGTTGTTCTAGAACCTGAATATATTTTTCTGCATTGATAGTGCCTTTCCAGACATGCAAGCTGCCCATGCCACACGCACTCATGCAACCACATACCATCAGAGATGCAGGCTTCTGAACTGAGCGTTGATAACAACTTGGGTTGTCCTTGTCCTCTTTGGTCCGGATGACATGGCGTCCCAGATTTCCAAAAAGAACTTTGAATCGTGACTCGTCTGACCACAGAACAGTCTTCCATTTTGCCACACTCCATTTTAAATGATCCCTGGCCCAGTGAAAACGCCTGAGCTTGTGGATCTTGCTTAGAAATGGCTTCTTCTTTGCACTGTAGAGTTTCAGCTGGCAACGGCGGATGGCACGGTGGATTGTGTTCACTGACAATGGTTTCTGGAAGTATTCCTGAGCCCATTCTGTGATTTCCTTTACAGTAGCATTCCTGTTTGTGGTGCAGTGTCGTTTAAGGGCCCGGAGATCACGGGCATCCAGTATGGTTTTACGGCCTTGACCCTTACGCACAGAGATAGTTCCAGATTCTCTGAATCTTCGGATGATGTTATGCACAGTTGATGATGATAGAAGCAAAGTCTTTGCAATTTTTCGCTGGGTAACACCTTTCTGATATTGCTCCACTATCTTTCTGCGCAACATTGTGGGAATTGGTGATCCTCTACCCATCTTGGCTTCTGAGAGACACTGCCACTCTGAGAAGCTCTTTTTATACCCAATCATGTTGCCAATTCACCTAATTAGTGTAATTGGTCTTCCAGCTCTTCGTTATGCTCAAATTTACTTTTTCCAGCCTCTTATTGCTACTTATCCCAACTTTTTTGGGATTTATTGACACCGTGAAAATTGGAATCAACGTATTTTTCCTTTAAAATGATACATTTACTCGGATTAAACGTTTGATCTGTCATCTACGTTCTATTACAAATAAAATATTGACATTTGCCATCTCCACATCATTGCATTCAGTTTTTATTCACAATTAGTTTAGTGTCCCAACTTTTTTGGAATCCGGTTTGTATATTCTGGGTTTAAAAAAACACCCATTTTGTGCAAGACCCTACATTTTGGGCCTTTTATGCATTTGTTACAGTCAAATACAAGCTTTAAATACTGCAGTTATATTCTGGGTTTAAAAAAAACACCCAATTTGTGCAAGACACTACATTTGGGGCCTTTGCTGCATTTCTGAGAGTCCAATAAAAGCGTTAAATACTGCTGTTGTATTGTGGTTTGAAAAAAACACCCATTTTGTGCAAGACACTACATTTGCGGCCCTTGCTGCATTTCTGAGAGTCCAATACCAGCTTTAAATACTGCAGTTATATTCTGGGTTTAAAAAAACACCCATTTTGTGCTAGACACTACATTTGGGGCCTTTGCTGCATTTCTGAGAGTCCAATACATGCGTTAAATACTGCTGTTATATTCTGGGTTTAAAAATACACCCATTTTGTGCAAGACACTACATTTGCGGCCTTTGCTGTATTTCTGAGAGTCTGCAATTATATTGTTGGTTGACAAATTAACATTTTTTGTGACCGTGAAGTAATTTATATAAAATTCACCGTCACTGCCTTCCTGTCATTGAACTTATGATGACTATTGGCAGTTACATAGTCGCCTGACATAAACCATCTGTTAGTTTGGTTGGTGAACGCAAAGAATGAGGAGAGTGTCAAATAAGGGACGCGTCCCCGGTCATATTGCTGCTGGTGTGGGTGGAGCTCCTGTTGCAGGGAGAAGACATGGTCGATCTGTGCCAGCTACACGCACAAGTGAAACACCTTCCTCGGGTGCAAGTAGGTGACAGAACCTTCAGCGTTATTTGGTCGGGCTTAATGCGGCTCTATGAATGGTGAGGCCAGAACAAGTACAGGCGATAGTAGAATGGGTGGATGACAGTGCCTCCAGTTCCTTCACATTGTCTCCCACCCAGTCCTTTCCTGCTGAAAGATCAGACTTGGCACCTGCAGCCCATGGCCATTTCACCTCACCCCCTTGCAAATCAGCCTAGCAGTCTCAGCCCCAGGTCCTACAGCAGTCTCTTCTGCTTTTTGATGACTCTGCTAGCAGGGTTTCCCAGGGCCATCCACATAGCCCTGTCCTAGAAGTGGAAGATATTGAGTGCACTGATGCCCAACCACTTATGTTTCAGGATGAGTACATGGGAGGACCACCACAGCACGTCTTGGATGATGATGAAACACAGGTGCCAACTGCTGCGGCTTTCTGCAGTCTCCAGACCAACAAGGAGGGCAGGGGTAAAGAGTAGGTGGAAGATGTTGTGGAGGATGATGAGGTACTAGACCCCAAATGGAATCAAGGTCATGTGAGTGACCTGTCTAGTTCGGAGGAAGAGGCGGTAGTCGCACAGAGGCACCAGCACAGCATCGAGGGAGCAGGGTGCAAAAGCGTCTGTTACATTCTCGGGTGAAATTTAACAATTTTATGCTGTGAATAACCCCCTGCTCTGCATAGTTAAAAAAATCGTTTGTTCCATTGGTGGGTGACATTAACCCATTTTTGCTGATGAAAATCCCCTGCTCTGCTTAGGTGACAGGGACTTAAATTTCAAAAATTCTTCTTTAATTGACGCTTGTCCCCTCTTTTCATTCGATTCTTCCGCTTTAATAACTTGTCCCACATTTCCGCTTGATCACATTTCAGCCATTGACCTCCCTTGGATGTGGTTATCCCTTTACTTGGAAGCTTCGGCTTCAATAATTTGTCCCACATTTCCGCTTGATCACATTTAATTTCATCCAGTGACCTTCCTTGGATGTGGTATCTCTTTCTCAGGCTGCCTCTCCGGCATGGAACCCTGATTTCCCGTTACCCGTGATCACCATGGTAGGCGCAGAAAAGAACATCGAAAGTTGATAGAGAAGATATCCAATTGGATCGTGGACGTCATGGGGACGTGCGATCAGGCAGAAGTTATCTAGATTTAACAAAGGGGCAGCAGGGCCTCTCCTGTCTAACGTTTCCAAATCCCAAATATCACATTCCCTGTAATTTTTTTATTAATCATTCCAATAACAGGGCATCTTAAGAGTCCTGTATTGTTATTTATCATTGCTACCTCCCCGAGTCAGGAGTGGGTAATTGCCCCACGCCCCCTCCTTTACTTGGAAGCTTCAGCTTCAATAATTTGTCCCACATTTCCACTCGATCACATTTAATTTCATCCATTGACTTCACTTGGATGTGGTATCCCTTTCCCAGGCTCCCTCTCAGGCATGGAACCCTGATTCCCCGTTACCCGTGATCACCATGGTAGGCGCATAAAATAACATCTAAAGTTGATAGGGAAGATATCCAATTGGATCAAGGCTGTCATGTGGACAAGCGACATGGTTGAGCAGTATGTGTGCACACGCCTACACGTACTGACTGATTGGTCTGCCCCCTTCAACTTCTGGGTCTCCAAATTGGGCACATGGCCTGAGCATGCCCTTTATGCTTTGGAGGTGCTGGCCTGCCCTGCAGCCTGTGTATTGTCTGAATGTTTGTTTAGCACGGCAGGAGGGGGTTATCACAGGCAAGCGCAACCGCCTGTCCACAGCCAATGTGGACAAGCTCACGTTCATTAAAATGAACCAGGCAGGGATCCCACAGGACTTGTCCGTACCTTGTGCAGAATAGACATGTATACTGGCCTCAGTCAGCTATTTTTGTACTCCAGCACACTTTCTCTTTGTTTTATTTTTTATATTTCCAAATGTTTTGGGGTCTACCCAAATTTGAATTTTTTTTTAAATAAAAAACAAAACCAAAAATCTGTGTTGGCTACCTCCTCCTACACCGCCGCTTCCACTTACACCGCCACATCCATCGCCTCCTCAACCTCCTACTCCATATGGACCTCCTACTCCTAGATCAAGATTATTATTATTATTTTTTTACATATTTTATCTTATTTGAAGTCATTTCCCTATCCACATTTGTTTGCAGAGCACTTGCCATGCTCTTAACCACATTTTGCTGCCATTTGCAGCCCTCTAGCCCTTTCCATGACTTTTTTTGAGCCATTTTAGTGCTCCAAAGTTCGGGTCCCCATTGACTTTAATGGGGTCAAGTTCGGGTCCTGAACTCTAACTTTTTTGTGAAGTTCGGCCGAACCCGTCGAACCCGAACATCCAGGGGTCCGCTCAACTCTAGTTATAACCAGAAGAGAAAATCTTTTGTTGTGCTTTTTCATACATAAAATCACCATACTTTCGCTGGGCAGTTATCATTTCCTCTCTCTTAGCATCTGTCTGATTTTCATAATATACTTGCTCTTTTCTAGTTACCTCTTCTTTAAGCTCCTTTTCTCTTGACGCAAAATCCCTCCTCATGGATGCTATCTTTCTCATTAGGATTCCCCTGATAAAAGCTTTCATAGCATCCCAAACATATTACATTTTCGTAGAGCCCTTGTTGATATTCTAAATAACAGAAATCTCCTCCTGGATAGATCAGTGTTCTACAATAAGACTCAGCCAATGCAGATTAACCCTTCAACAAGCTCCACCCCTCCTACTCCAGAGATCGACCTTCAGCAACAAAGGAGAGTGATCGGAGACCGACCTTGGCTCACAACATATTTTAACCACACTGCCCGCATGCCCATGGTTGATTAACTCCATGTCGATACGAGACATGGAAACACCTGTTCTACTACAACAAGAGAAGGCCTTGGTAGAATCATTTCTATACCTCCAAATATCAACAAAACCCGTTTCTCTAAAGAGTTTTGCCAATGGAGAAGTAAATCTACAAGGAGCATTTCCCCCCCTATTACTGCTGATTCTCTCCAGTTCTATATCCATTACACAATTAAAATCGGCAATAAAATGGTTGCACAACTTTCCCTCTCTTCCATAAATATTAACAATTGACCCAGTATACGGAGAGTATGGCGGGGGAATGTAAACGAATGCAAGGATACATTTTGTGCCATTTAATATCCCATAAAGAAAAACATATCTCCCTTCCCCGTCACTAGATATGGAAATGCACTTGAAGTCAACCCTTCTATGTATCAATATGGAAACACCCCTTGAATAACTAGTATAGACTGAATAGTTACAAGAACTCATCCATTTCTTTTTAATACATTGAATGGTATCCTTAGTCAAACGTGTTTCCATTAAACCAACTATACCTGGAAGATACAACAACAAAAAGAAGAGTATGTGTAATACCTTACATATAAAATATATATTTTTATTGATAATTAAAAAGGTGTACAAAACACTGTCATGAATAACATATAGTATGAGTTTCCAAAGTTTTTAATACAACGTCTATAGCGTCCAATAATTAATTTAATACATGTACATGGGTTGCAATTCAATATGTAAGGGAAACACTATATGCGTGGCTTTATGAACTGCAGGGTATGGTAATCTCTGCTGGACTAAAGTGCAAGTGTGTCCCAACATCTATCTCATGCAATGTAAAGTGACTAGTGCATAATGGTAGATAAGAGGAGCGGCACCTTCGTCCATATCGTCACTTTACAGGTATTGACAGATCATTGATCTTATCTACCATTATGCACTAGTCACTTTACATTGCATGAGATAGATGTTGGGACACACTTGCACTTTAGTCCAGCAGAGATTACCATACCCTGCAGTTCATAAAGCCACGCATATAGTGTTTCCCTTGCATATTGAATTGCAACCCATGTACATGTATTAAATTAATTATTGGACGCTATAGACGTTGTATTAAAAACTTTGGAAACTCATACTCTATATGTTATTCATGACAGTGTTTTGTACACCTTTTTAATTATCAATAAAAATATATATTTTATATGTAAGGTATTACACATACTCTTCTTTTTGTTGTTGTATTGAATCTTAGAGTATTCCGGTCACGCAGGACCATATAAGCTGCAGACCTTATTGTGAAGTATACCTGGAAGATGTTTATGAATCAAATAAAAAATGGCACATCTCTTAACTTCATCCCCCATACCCCGTACATTCCACGCTAATATCTTAACCGACATACTGGGTCAAACAAACAAAAAACACCCGCTCCACCAGTTCCAACTATATCCAACCACCCCCCATCCCACCACTTGTCTCCAGGCTAATATTAAACCTGCGAACTCTATTCCAGAACTACCCCACCCCCCCATCCCCACCACACTTCATCATGTACAAAGAAGATTGCGACATTCATAAATTCTTAGGACTATTTAAATCCCTTTATGTCCATCCATTCTACAGCCTCCTCCGGCTTATCAAAAACATGAATAATGTCCTCAAAAACGACCCGCAAGCTAGATGGGAAGTTGAGAGTATATGTCATATTGGCCTGGGCCAGTCTTTTTTTAACAGCTACAAAGCTATGTCTTTTTTCCTGTGTGTCCTTAGAGTAATCCGGATAGATTGAGATCTTACAACCAATTTAACACAGATCCGATTTCTCCATCACTCTCTTCAGGATCCTGTCCCTGTGTTTGGAACTTAGGATTTTAGCTAGCAATACAGACGGATGGGACCCATGATCCTAATATTACAATGTCTTGATCTATCCGCTAGATCTGTTTTTGCTTTTAGGGCCCCCCTTTCCTCCTTTAGAAGCAAAATGTCTTGTTTCATAATATCGAACTCTGACCTCAAGTCTGAGGTAACAGAGTCTAGTTCTTGGAGTTTAGATCGCACTTTATTTAAGTCACATCTAATAAGCTATATATTCGTTTTTACAGATCCCATTTGTGTTGTCAAATTCTCTAAAGCCTCATTAGATCTCTTAACATGTACAAGGATTTTGCCCAAGATATGCGCGTCTTGATTATTTATTTCTGACAGAATAGTGGAGATAGGTATCCCCAACTGACCTAATTCCTGGGCTTCTCTTTCAGCAAGCTGGTCATTATTATTTTATTTAGTACTGTCTCCCTGCATATTCTTAGAGGCCATCCTTGTTTTAGCCGCTGGAGATTTTAAATATTTATCAATCTTGGATGATCCACCTTCTGGTCTATTCCCTGAGCGGCATTTTGGAGAGGACAATTCACCAGATTTGCTACTGCTTTTGGGGGCCACGATCTATTAGCAGGCTTACAAATATAACTTGGACAGGCTATTAATGTCCAAGATTTTCCAGATATTAAAGCTTCAAGCTTCTGTATACACCATTCCAAAAATGCAAAGCTGCATAAAAATAAAAAATAAACACCCCACACACATGAGGTTGGGGGGCCCAAGATGAACAAGGATATCTTTGAACTTGGTAACAACTTTTTCCCCGCTTTAAATCAAATGCTCCAAGCCTCCATTCACCGCTGCCTGTTCAAAATTTCCCCTTTCCTCCTTTCCTTTGGTTATACACCCCTCTCCTCACCCTCCCCTCTTACCAACCCAGCAACACAGGCGGCGCTCACAAAACTGCCTGGGTCACAGCCAGGATCAGCGCAGGAGCTGGGAGGAGTCAATAATACAAGCCAGGAGTAAAAGGCAGCGTGGGTCTCTGTCCTGTAGTGGCAGGAGCTGGATCAAACCACGGTCCTCTTCTCATCCAGTCTTCAAGGGGAGCTGAGAGCGGGAGGCAGCATCAGACAAAACAGAAAGCTGAGGCATCAACAAGCCACAGTCCCGGACATTATACACGGCATTCGTACACAAACGAGCGGGTTAGGTGGGCGGGTAGGCTGGCAAGGACGGCACGCACCAGTTACGTCATGCCGCCACACTCGCCCTCCGTGGAGTTTCTTTTTTTAATTTTTTACATTAATGGGATTACTTTTGCTAAAATGGTTTGTCCAAGATCATATTGCATTAAAGGTCTCCTAAAGTCACCCCCTTCAAAATAAAATAAACTCAGTAATATGCTCACCTTTAAAATAGTCCTCACTGTCCTATTCCTGCACCACCAGCTTTGTCAGACTTCATGTAAAATCGTTGTAAGCACTAGTAGCTACTGTGAAATGTAGTTTCAACCACAGTATTGTAACACCTCACTGCAGAGATCAGATACTCTGACATGGACATTTGACACTAACATCATGTCACCATCAAAAAAGGTAAAAGCAGAGACCCACAGGAGTCTATGGAACAGAGAAAGTTTATTGAGTGTACAAAAAGGGTTTATTAATTTTTGATGGGAGACTTAAAATTGCCTATTTGTTACAGGTAGTGAGCGTGGACCCACTGTGTCAACCAACCTGCTTAACTTTGGGCAAGTCCTGAGGGCGTTATCCCGGCAGTCCCCTGGTTTTTACCCTTTAAACCCAATTTACGGATCAGGCCTTCTCCGCAGGGGAGCCATCAGGCCGATAGCTCTTGGAATAGTCCCGTGTGGTTGGCCGTTGACCCACTGAGATCAAGCAATACTCATAGTTAGGAAACAGGCAGAGGTCAGGGCAGGCAGAGTAAATTTTAATCCAAGAAGCAGTCCAGAGGTCAGGGCTGGCAGCACAGGGTCAGTACAGAATGCAGGCACAGGACAGGTCAGACAGCAGAGTCAGGATACAAGAAACAAACAGAAGTCGGTACAAAGACAGGCAAACGGATTATGGTCAAGCAAGTAAAAAATAAATAAATAAATCTAAAGGATTGCTTAGGTAAGGGGTGGATATAGAGGAGAGCTGATGAGCTCATTAGTCGAACAGCTGAACCCAGAGCAAAAAGAGCAATTAATTCTTGCAATGAAGAAGGGACATCTTCTGCATACACAGACAGTGACCTAGAAGTCAGGCTGCATGGGAGGCAGGAGTCTGGTGGCCAGCCATAGGCAGGAACTAGATCAGCGATGCAATGCCCGTGCCACTCCAGATAGCGGCTGGCACGAAGTGTCACCATGACACTATTAGACATGCAAAAACATGATTTCTTTTCTCTGAGGAACAATAGTAACTGCAACTGACAAGAGTAATGGATCCACAGAACAGGTGGCGCATAAGGTTATTTAGAACAAGTAAATCACAGCTCACCCATAGAGGGGACGATGCATGAAAGTGCTGAACTTGTATCATAACTTGTAAATCCGTTGTGGAGATCTGCAGCATAAAATGACATGATGTAGATTTCAAATCTGCACTGTAGGTACATTTACACTGTAGATTTTTTACACAGCACATGGATAACACTTCTTAAAGGGTAACTGTCATATTTTTTATATTTGCTTGTTTATTAGAACTAGGCATGTATGCCTGAGTTAGTCTGTCAATGATTGTCAAAAGATCTGTAATAACCTTATAATAACAGCTTTCCTTAATGTCCCCTGTCCCTTTCCACTGCTCCCTTAAAAGACAGTTGCTATGGCTTGTCCCTCTCCGGCTAAGAAGACAGGAAGATGGAGGGGAGGTCCTTCACACTGCATGGCTGCATTAGGCTTCAGAGTCAGAGGCGTGTCTCACAGTAATCTAATCTGATTGGTTGGCAGGGAGCTGCTGGCTACAGCAAGTGTGTATGGGAAGTGAGGGAAAGCAGTTTTTGCCTCAGAGAACTGGTAGAGGAGCCATCTTGAGAAGGTCCTCATATTGTAAATGTTTAAACAGCCATAACTAAGGGAACAACTCAAGGAAAACAGTGGTATGTGAAGAAACAAAATATTGCTATATGCATAATGCATTTATGAAAACATGACAGTTACCCTTTAAAATCTCATCCATTTTCCCGGTTATGTACAAAGCTGTTGGATTTACCTAAAAAACTAAATGGTAAATGCCACACATGGCTGCCAGAGGAAACTATGTAGAGGGTGTTTCTGTATATGAAGTCCTGTATAGTCTGAAATATAGGAATGCCCTCTAATATAACATTAAATAAAAATTTGATCTAGGCTACTTCAACTGTTCTTACTACTACTAACACACAATACTGAAACCATAGTGTCATCTTAAATTACAAATGCTGGTAGGAGATCATAAGAAGATTTACTTACAGATATGCTAAAAGAACATGGCCATTTTCTTGAAGCTTCTTCTTTGTGATTGGACATGCCCAAAAATTTTTTTGGATGTGCAGTGCCCCAGAAGATGACTGAAAAGGGTTAATTACTGCTAAACTTCTATACCCCTAGAGAACTATACTGACAGCATTAAGTAAGTATAATTCTGTAGAAGTAAGGTCATGCAGAGACACACAGCATTATAAATCATTATAATGCCCTGCGCTCCTGGGAAACGAGCAGAAAATCACGCTCACACACGTAACGTGATTTTCGCACAGAACATGCTCATCTGAAAGAGGCCTTAGAGGAAATACTAGTTACAGTCATATTTTTCTGTAGTTTCTAAGGTTACAAAAACAAGTAGGTTAAGAAAAAGTAACAGCAGAACAGGTCGTTCTCATCACCAGCACTGGACTGTGGTATAACAGGTTTTATAACATAGCTGTCGATCACACTACAGGAACAGCAGCCCAACCCATTAAATCTACATGTCAAGGACTACTAAAATATTCCTTCAAGTACATAGTTGTTCTTTTTTCAGGATAGGTCATCAATTTCTGATCGGTGAGGGTCCGACACCCGGCACTACTGCCAATCAGCTTTTTGAGAAGGAAGTGGTGCTTGTAGTAGCTCCGTGGCCTTCTCTCTGCTCACTAAGCTCAGAGCTATTGTATAGGCCTTGCTTCCCGCAGGCCAGTGACGTCACAACCATAGGTCATGTGGCCTGGGAGCAGACCCATTGAAGTGAATGGCTAGTTAGTGAGTAGTTATGAAAGGTAGTCGAGGAGGTGCTTGGGACATATTGTTAGGGTTTGTTTAGGTCTCAAATATAATTTGCTGATAGCCCCTGATAGTCTTATTTCACTGAGTTGCCCGTGGCTCACTATACGGCTAACTCTCTTAAACTGAGATGGCGGCAGGGAATCATTAGTTGTTCTTGGGTGGCTACTTGTGTAGAATAATAAAGTATTGTAATCAGTCAGTTTTTTAAATATATCTATAGAGAGTATTCCTTCCACATTTTTTACTACTGCAGTATTGCTCTATCTAACTATTTGTATTGCTATGGGTAGTGAAGTGGCGATCAGGGTCAATACTATTAAGATATTTACAAAACTGGTTAAAGGAATTTAAAGGGAGTCTGTCACCACAATTTGCCCTTATAGACCACTTACATAGCATTGTAGCATAACTATAGATCAGTCAAATGGTACCTTTGTCTTTTTGTTTGGATGTTCACCAGGGGCAAAAACAGAGTTTTATTCATATGTAAATGAGGGCTCGCAAGTGCCTAGGGGCGGCGTAAGGGCTGTAAGTGCCCAGGCCGCTCTGCCTTCTTCTCACATAACCCCTCCCCAGCCTGTTGCTTGGCCCGCCCTGTAAGCCTCTTACGTCATCCAGTGTACTGGCCGATATCCCGCCAGCGCATGCGCACTGTGATGACCATTGTGGGTAGCAGCATCATTCCATGCAGTGCGCATGCGCGGGCGGGATATCGGCCAGTACACTGGATGACGTAAGAGACTTACAGGGCGGGCCAAGCAACAGGCTGGGGAGGGGTTATGTGAGAAGAAGGCAGAGCGGCCTGGGCACTTACAGCCCGAACGCCGCCCCTGGGCACTTGCGAGCCCTCATTTACATATGAATAAAACTCAGTTTTTTTGCCCCTGGTGAACATCCAAACAAAAAGACAAAGATACCATTTGACTGATATATAGTTATGCTATAGTGCTATGTGAGTGGTCTATAAGGGCAAATTGTGGTGACAGACTACTCCCTTTAAGTCCCCATGTCAAACACAAAAAAATGTTATAAATGTATCTTGCTCTATACAGTGCGATGTTCTTTAAAACTAGTGTTTGTATAAACGCATTCCTCCTCGAATTGTGACATAAAACAGTCTGTGTCAAGGCCACATAACTCAATTGTGGTCCCTTTCTTCTGACTGTAAAAGTCACAACCAAACATAAAAAAAATTCCTCTCTAGGACAAGCTCTGAAGGAGCACTGTGGTTTCTTCCAACAGCTGGTCGTCGAAGGTTGCAGGAATCAGATATCCGCTGATATGATACTGACGACCTATCCCAATCCTGGATAATGCAGAATATCAAAGTGATCGCTGGAAAATTGGGAAATCTTTTTTTTCTAACTAGTTGGTAACTCAAATAATCAGCAACATTTATTATTACTTTTTGTGTTTTACTCTGTGCCTGTGCCTAATACAAACACATGATTGTTGAGGGATCATGTAGATAATCCACAGCTCTTCAGTTTTTATGGACAGGAGGTCAAGTCCAAGAAGATACAATCTACAGGGACATTTAGCACCACAGGTTATCTGACGTTGAGGTTATCTGGTGTTGAGCGAATCGAAGTTAACGAAGTGGAATTCAATCAAAATTTTTGAAAAACATTGATCACCACAAATCCATGATTGAAGAAAACGCGTCAATTTTCATGCATGCTGATGTGTGATTTCGCCCACCACGATGACATGATGTAGTCAACCTGCACAAGAATTGCCACATTTTCTTTAATCAAATGAATGAGGTAAGTATTTTTTTTGTTTTAACCCCGTATTAACCCCCTGATAGGCAAAATGTGACTCTCAGATGGGTTTAAATGGCGGGGAGCGGCGCGATCGCCGTTCTCAGTCATTGCATCTGTTCCATACAATGGAATGTGATTCGTTACAAAGTAATTCATAACAAATCAAATTTCTTGTCTAAGTTTGGTGCAGCAGCTAAATTAAATTTTTTAGAGCGTCGCTCATCACTACTTGCCACCTCTTTTCAAAAGAAATAAAAACATTTGAAACTATGTACAAATCAAAATGTTTTAATGTCTGATAACCTATCCTCTGGATGCTCATCAGTATCTGATCAGTAAGGAGTCTGACACCCTGGGCTCCAGCCAATCAGCTGTTTGACAAGACACTGGCTTTTACAGTAGTGCCATGGCTTTCTCCAGCTTTTCCTAGGCCATGTGATGTCACATCCATTGGTCAGTGGCCTAGGATCAGGTAAGCCCCATTGAGGTGAATGGGCTGAGCTGCGATGCCAAACACCTCGGCTATACAATGTTCAGTACAATTTCGGTGAGCACAGAGAAGGCCATGGTTGTACTGCGAGCGCCGCTGCTTTCTCAAACAGCTGATCAGCAGGGGTCCCGGGTGTTGGACCTCCACCTATGAGAAACTGGTGACCAATCCAGAGGATATGGCGTAAGTAAAAAAGGAAAACTCTCAGAAAACCCCTGTAATGTGGCAGAGAACTGGATTTGCCACTTTGTCATGGACTGGAATATACAGATATATTTCCCCCACACATATAATACCCCATAGTAAACAAAAATAATGTTGCCATACAGCAAAGATGCAGGTGTCTCAGAGATCCCTCCCTAAAGGGGTAATCCCATGAAAAGTATTACTAGGCACTGAATAGGGCATTTCAAATAAAGTATTATTACAAAATACATACAATAAAAATGTTTTTTTTAATGTACATTATGAGGTTAAGAAAAAAGCCCTAAGCCGGCGGTGGATCCGCCAAAAGGCGCAGCCCTCTCCTTAACTTCGGTGCATCCAGCACCAGTTCTAAATGTAAGACAGCTTCCGAGATGTCATACATTTAGACCATTTTCTATGCTTAAAACAGGCCCATCTCCTTCCCCGCCCATGCCATGCCCACTTATTTAGACCTGGCTTGAGCGGGGCGAAGTCACAAATTGCAAAGCAAGTAGCCGTTGCGCCTCAATCTCTGCCTGAAATACACCAAATTTATGCGTATTTCAGAATGATAAATGACCCCCTACATTTTCTCTCTGGTAGCGCCCTCTGCTGTTTATCCTTCTGTAATATCATGAGATTGGAAGTTCAGGAAAAAAATAGACTTAACACGACTTAGGTGCATAAAGAGTTTACTAAACTATGATAAAAGATTTATACAAAGATATACAAAGACAAAAGATTAAGTAAAGTAACAGTCATCGAGTCATGAAACTGATAGGCTCCATCGACCAGTGCCCAACATGGCACTTGGCCTACGCCCACATGATACAAAGAAAGGTGATGGTAGCAAGACATCTACCCTGATGATGTCTTCAATTAGATTTGAGCTCTCTGTTCAAAAACGAATGGGGTAATTTATTAAACTGGTGTAAAGTAGAACTAGCTTAGTTGCCCATAGCAACCAATGAGATTCTACCTTTCATTTTACAAAGGAGCTGTCAAAAATGAAATGTGGAATCTGATTGGTTGCTACTTTACACCAGTTTGATAAATGACCCCATAAGTGTTTTCTACTCTCCTGGCCCCTTCTAGCCCAACCTAATGGTTAGTATGAATGTACAGTTACCTCATACTGCAGAAATGTGGCCAGGTATATACATCACTAAATAACTTCATGAAGTTAAAGGGGAAGAACCAATTTAAAACCTTGCTTTACACTATCTGGTCCACCTTCTCCTACATTCAGTGGTGAGCTAACATGGTCCATTCCACTTCTGACAGTGCTGACATAATGAGGTCATAGAGCAGCAGGTGGTGTGTGAACATGGACACCTTTCATTCATTCATCCATTTCTCTAACATCATAGAAGTATATAGCTATGTAATGCCTCATTTACACATCAGTGTTTTGGTTAATGATTTCCATCAGTGATTGTGAACCAAAACCAGGATTGGAGCCTCTACAGACGTAAGGTATAAGACAAAGATCTGCACCTGTTCTGTGTTTAGAGCCACACTTGGTTTTGGCTCAAAACCACTGATGGAAATCACTGACCAAACACTGACGTGTGAATGAGGCATAAAGGAGGAAGGGGCTAACAAGAGCTGATTGCAGTGCTTTCTGGGAGATGCAAGTGCTTCATTGTCTCATGTGAGCTCTTGCTCACCCACAGAAAGGAAATTTCTCCCGACAGGCATATAAAAAAGTTTGAAATTTGAGAGCTAATCCCTTTAACCGTGGTTTCACGCTATGACTTTTTGGTGTTTTTTTTAAGCAGAAAATCCAAAGCCATGTTAGCCAATAGGGTATTGTAAAATATCCTACAAACATAATGTTTTTGTTGTGGCATTTTAAGGCCAAGTTCACACTTTGGTTATTTCGTCAGTTATTTCCATCAGTTATTGTAAGCCAAAACCATTAGTGAAGCCTCCACAGAGATAAGGTATACTGGAAAGATTCGCACCTGTTCTGTGTTTTTGACCCACACCTGGTTTTGGCTCACAATAACTGATGGAAATAACTGAACTAAAATTGTGAACTAGGCCTAAGAGTGTCATCTGGGTTTTTGCTTCCTTGGCATTTTTTTAAATTGCAGCATACCCTTGGTGGGGTAGCATTTTCCAACACTGCTATATAGGAAAAAAAAGTCTGGGGAAAAAAAGCAAATGAAAGAAAAATGTGTCAGTATAAAACAGCCTATCACTTTGTCATGGAATTTTATACCAGCCCAAAATTCTCCAGGAAAATAACATAGTGTGGCACTCCTTTACTATAGCTTTAGAAACTAGTTGGCAATAACATATTGCCCACATTGTCACATCCCCAAATATCTTTGACAGAGATGAGCAAAGCAGTTCATAGTGAACCAGGTTTGCTACAAACTTTTAAAATTTCGTCCTGCAGATGAACCTGAACCTTTTCTGGGTCATTTCAGACAATTCCAGTAAAGCGGTGCACAGTTCCATTTTACTGCACGTCGGCAGTAACACTAAGGAGGAAGAAGAAGGATACTCACATAACCTTGACAGGAAGTAGGGGGTTGGGCTTACACTGATTGGCTTATCCAGGCTGTCTGCCTGTGAGCCAATCAGTGGTGCAGCAAGCAGGGAGGTATCCTTGCAGAAAGAGCAGAAAGCCAATCTGTGTTTGTTTGTGAATGAGGGTGGATGGATCTTGCAGTGTCTGACAGAAAAATGATCTCAGGGACAGTTTGAAGTCAAAATCAAGCTTCTGTTCTACTGCCAGGGACATTGAAGGAAAGGCTAGAATTAGAAATAAGAAAAATTGTGTAGAATAGGGAAAGGCAAGGAAAGCTGTTGGCCAGGGAGTGAGGAGTAAGGAACTGAGGCTGGGTGTGCCCGGCAGTATGTTCTAGCAGCATTTACTGCCTTATAACAGAGCAGCAGCTGGTGCACAACTTCAAAAGCAGCTACCCGCAAAATACATTTCTTTCATTTTTTTTTCCAATTTTAATAGAAATACAATTTTTTGTGTGGTGGGAGGGGGAACAAACTCCTGAAATACTGTTCCAAACCCTGTGTAAGGGCATCTCCGCATAGTTACATTTTTTTTGTTTAACTTTAGAAAAATAGCAAATGTGTGTCTTAAAATACGCAAGGTAGCGGACGATCACATATGTGGGTGATAACGTGACATACTAGGCATAAATCTGTGTTGATTTGTCTCCACACAATTTTTTTTGTTAATGTTTGGAAAAACAGCATATAAGTGTCCTACAATACGCAGGGTAGCGGACGATATCATCTGTAAACATTTGTGAATATATGTACGTATGAAGGCACACTCTCACTTGTTGCTGCACGGAATAAATAGGGGGCAATGTTCTAAAAATATATCTTTATTTAGCAATACTAAAAATCTTGTGGTCTACTGTTATCAAATATGCATTTAAAATATTCAATTAAAATTTAAATATAGAGTGCCCTCCTTGTGTGCAGAGATTCTGCACTGATGTTGCACTTTAGTTGCTATAAGGTGCCTAGTGTTAAGTCCACATAGGTGTTGCTGCAGTCCTTGATTATTAAGAATTGATTCACACCAGAAGTTTCCAAAGAAAACATTATGTAGGGCCTGCTAGGGTTATTGGTATAATGCTAAATAATTGAGTAAATAATTCGGTACCAGAAAAGAGTATACACAGGATTCGCCAAAGTTAGTGTTAAATCAAGTTAGTGTTGTCTTGCTTGTTTTCTGGTAGTTCGGTATTTGGTTGCTGTATAAATCAAAATTTGTTCCTTTTCAAATATACTTAAACTATATATTATATTGCATTATGAGTTTGATACTTTACCACTCCGTGCCGCTTTATTCGTCCGGATCGTCTGTTGTTCCTTTGCTCTTTAAGGACCTACGCAGCGTCCCACATGGTCAGTCGCGCCTTCACTTGGCGTCCCACCCGACAAAGGCAGGGCAATACGTCAATTACAGAAGCAGTTGTGATTCGTCCTTAGTTTCAGGGCGGAAGATCACTCAGAAAAGTGGAGTTGTTGTTTAGTTTAGGTTCTGGGCTATGCGAAATGCGGCATTAACTTTATTCGAGCGGTGATAGTCCAGCAATGGATTTGAATATTTCCAATAGTCTTGACTTATATAACCCTCAAGTTCCTTCTATCTAACGCGTTTCGGAGCCAATTGCTGCTCCTTCCTAAGTGGCTTATAGTTGTGTACTGGAACTGGTGGGGGTTATTTAAATATTCTTCTTCAAGTGGGTGGTACATTTGTTTAATTAATTAATTAATTCATCTTGAAATTCCGGACTGGATTTGTTGTTTTAGGTGCAATTAGGCGACTATGATAAAATGCAAAAGTAATGGTAAAAATATTAAGATTGATCAAATGGATGGAATAAGATAAAAATAAAAATAGCTGAAAACGCTGATGAGTTTTAAATGCGGCATATATGCATTCGTGTTATTTTCCTCAATATTCCTGTTCCATATTATACATTGGGCCCACAGAGTCATAATTTGTTTTTACCCTTATTTTTACATTATTTATTATGAAGATAAGATATTCGAAGGGCAAGTAATAGAAATCCATGGTTAAAAATGACATTATCATCATGCATACATGGATAATTGCAGTAAATTTATTATAAAGTTTGTCAAAGTATTGACTTAGAGTAGATGTTCCAGAAAGTGTTACTTTAGAGCAGTGATAGCTAACCTTGGCACTCCAGCTGTGGTGAAACTACGACTCCCAGCATGCTTCATTTATTTCTATAGAGTTCTGAGAGCAGCCAAGCAAGGGGGGCATCTTGGGAGTTGTAGTTTTACCACAGCTGGAGTGCCAAGGTTAGCCATCACTGCTTTAGAGTGTTTGTCATAAAAAACACAGGTGCGTTTTGGGGTGGTTTTGGTGCGTTTGTTGTATGTAAGACATTCCCGCCATCTTGCGGTCACCCCATATGATCTTTAGTGGATTATATCTCTATCAGGTTATACAGATGGGAGATATTTTAATTTTGTGGGCATTTATTTGTTTATATGTATTGGGCTATTATAAGATCTTTGGGGTATAGGTGGAAAAACATAGAGATCCGGAGATTTGCAGAATAAGTCCATAGAGGAGGTGGAAGTTGCTGGGATGAGAGTAGAAGGAGGGACCCCCCGGTGAGAGGAGATAGAGGTGCTGGTAACACAGCCTGACCTATATTTCCCATCCCTAAGGGGCACCCCCTCCATTATAAAAATCTAAAAAATTCTAGTTCCGCATTGAGGCCTGGAGGGGATATAGTGTCGAATTCAAATATTCGTCTTGATTCGGCCCTGGACATGTTTTCTATATCGTTTCCTCCCCTCCAAGGTTTGTGAATTTTCTCAAGCGCTATATACAGTATATTAGTGTTGCAGGGTCACTGTTATGGTGTGTCTTGTAATGCTTTGATACTGAGTGTTGCTCGTATCCCTTCTTGATGTTCGCAATGTGTTCTGCTATTCTCTTTTTCATTGGTCTTTAGGTCCTGACTGTATATTGCTTATTGCACGGACATTCCCAAATGTATATAACATCCGTGGTGTTACATGTTAGACAGTCATCACTTTGATGACTGAATAGATTTTGCATAGATTGGACTTCAGTAGTTTTTTGGGGGAATTTTGTAGTTTTTCCACATAGTTAAAAAAAAATTGTTTAACTTTAGAAAAATAGCAAATGTGTGTCTCAAAATACGCAGGGTAGCGGACGATAACATGTGGGTGATAACGTGACATACTAGGCATAAATCTGTGTTGATTCGTCTACACACAGTTCAATTTTTTTTGTTATTGTTTGGAAAAACAGCATATAAGTGTCTTACAATACGCAGGGTAGCGGACGATATCATCTGTAAACATTTGTGTTGTTTCATCTCCACAAATTCCAAATTTATTTATTTTTAGTTGAAGTGTGGGAAAACAACTATACGTGTCTTAAAATACACAGGGTAGCAGAGGATAAAATTTGTGAGTAATAACGTGACATAGTAGGCCAAAATTTCTATACAGTATGTGTATCTCCACACAGTTCAAATTATTTTTTTTTTGGTTGAAGTTTGGGAAAATAGCTTATATGTGTTTTACAATATGCAGGCTAGCAGAAATAATTGCATAGTAGTTTTAACAAGTAATAGACATTAGGCACAAATTTCTTAGTGGGGTGATACTGCAATATTTCCAAAGTCAGCTGTTGGTAGCAGTGTGTTCAGACTGTTTGTGGAAAGGGAAGGACATCATATTGTGTCTCTCTGTCTTTAAGTTCCAGATTTAACCAGATTTGCAAATAGTTCCATACTTTGTGTGACTGTGTACATTTAGGCTCAAAAATGTCAGGTAAACAGAAAGGTTCCAAACAAAAGACCCATAGCCAGAATGTGGGCAGTAGCAGCGCCAGCTATCCAGCCAGATGTAGTAGTAGTTGTAGGCCAAGCTTGTCCCTGGCTTTGCAAAGGCACGACAATATTGTTGAGGACAGAGGATGAGATTGTGGATTGGATGGCTCACTCCTCTCAATCACAGCAGGATGACATGGAGATGACTTCTTAGTCTAAAACCATGCCGTGGAGCCAGGGGTCACAACGTTCCTCCTGCTCTTCCTCCCAGAAAAGGCTTTCAGTCTTCACTGCTCCTTCCTAGTGGGGTACCTTCCGTTTTCTAAGAAGTGGCAAGAAAACCCCACCAAACCCTATGGCAGATCATCCAGAGAGTCTCCCTATTAAGACTTGTGTGAGAGCAGTCAGCGTTTGTACTGCCCTGAGGAGGAGGTTCAGGAGGAGAAGGCAGACCCTATGCACAGTTGTGTTGGTGATAGTAGTGGCACATATTGCTATGTATTGGCATTGGGGACAATAACAGTGGCAGTCGTGACAAATGAACAGCAGGGGAAGGGGGCCAAGGAGTCCACCATGATATTGCACATTCTGATAAAAGCAGCAGGGAAGGTTAGGACTCCAATAATGATTGTGTTCTGAACAGGACCTGATCGAGTGAAGAGGCAACATACCTCTGAAAGAACAGCCAGGGCAATATCTGCTTTGGGATCTGATGCTGACAATGTGGGTAGGTGAGGCCCAAACCGTGCTAGAGCTAAGCCAAGGTTGGCTGCCTCTAGCTCTGAGCGAGTATTTCCCATCTGGCAGTTTTACTCCTCACTGCCAGAAGATAAAAGCATTGTCCTGTGCAAGCTCTGCAAGAACAAAATAAGATATGGGCAGTAAAAACACCAACATAGGCCCAACAGCTCTATTGAACCACATGAAGCGGCATCACCATATCCAGTGGGCAAGCCAAGGTGGCAGCCAGCTACCGCAACAGTCCCGGTGCCCCTTGAGGCAGCCAGGCTGCATCCATGAGAAATACAGTGTCTTTCACATCGTCATCATCCCTTTCTGCTCAGACTTTCTGCGCAAATTCGAATATTCGTTATATTCTACGATGTTTTTACTCGAAAAATCGGCAAGGTAATGATCGTGTAATATGCAAATTTTCGTAATGCGGATTTTAGTAATGCGAATTTTATTGCGAATTTTTAAACGTACAACTATTAGACAAAGAAGATTATAGCACTATATTAGCTAAATTGCTCTATATTCGTTTTATTTTTTTCGAATATTCGCTATATTGCTATAACTTCGTTTTTTCGAATATTCGTAATATTCTAAAACAAGAATATATAGCAATATAGTGAATATTCGAAAAAAAACGAATATAGAGCAATTTAGCTAATATAGTGCTATAATCTGCTTTGTCTAATAGTTGTAATTTTTTTCTTATCTGAAGTTCAGATTGGTAAAAAATGACAGCTATAAAAAAAAAGATTATAGCACTATATTAGCTAAATTGCTCTATATTCTTTTTTTTTTATATTCGCTATATTGCTATAACTTTGTTTTTTCAAATATTCGTAATATTCTAAAACAAGAATATAGAATATAGAGCAATTTAGCTAATATAGTGCTATAATCTTCTTTGTCTAATAGTTGTAAGTTGAAAAATTTGCAATAAAAATTCTCATTATGAAAATTCGCAAACACTACTCCTAAAGTCAAATATACTGCAGCCTTCTCATTGGCCCACAAGCTAGAAGCAGGGAGGGATCATGTGTACTGATTAAAAAAAAATTGAATATTCTAAATGACAAATATATATCACTATATTCGAAATATTCACGAATTTTCGAAGTACCAATATTCTAGCGTGGCTAGAAACAACTGCAATTCACTGGTGCGCTCAGCCTTGCTGGAAGCTACCATTATTTCTCCGCAAAAGCCATCCCTGCCTTATACTTTCAAGTGCGAAGAAAAAAATAAGGAGTGAACTGCATGGGTAATAAAGGAAAGGTAGAGGGCGGATGGAAGATGAGGCTCCAAGGGATATATGGAGTATCACACTTACTTCACCGTGGAGGAGGGCATAGGATAAAGCACAAGACACTTATACCTTCACCTCCCCCGCCGAGGTCGCTTTGCAAGATGTAGCAGTGGCTTCTTGGTCCTCAAAGAGATGACACCGGGGCTCCAAGGTAAAGAGGAACTTGTTTGTTATGTATATAATTCCACATGTGTTAATTCATAGTTTTGATGCCTTCAGTGTGAATCTACAATTTTCATAGTCATGAAAATAAAGAAAACTCTTTGAATGAGAAGGTGTGTCCAAACTTTTGGTCTGTACTGTATGTAAAAAATATAAAAATATATAGGAATGTAAAAATATATATATAGACATGTGTAGGCATATACAGACTCTTAAATATAAACATATAAATATAAATACTCAGATGAATACATAAATTTAAAAGCATATACACATATAAAGCGACAAATATGGGATAATGTGCTCCAGTGTGTATATTGATATAAATAACCACACCAATGTGCATAGGATGATAGTGTCACGCCGGTGACAGGTTTGAGAAGGTCTGAAAGAATATCTGCACATTAGTTATCTGACAGCCTCTTTTGGTTTCACTTTGTCTGTGTGTTGCTGGTATGTCCACACCCCCTGTTCAGGTGTGGATCATGTGACCTTCACCTCCCCCTATTTAGTCTGACTTTACCCATCACTCCTTGCTCTGGATAGCTTCATTTGGTTTTTGGAAGAGCTAGAGTGTGGTTCATGGTGAAGTCCTGTTCGTCCATCATCCATCAGCCTCAGAAGTTAAGTGTTCCGCTTGTTGTGTTTTGCATTCCCCCCCACCTTTGTTGTTTACTAGGCCTCAGCGAGACGCTGGTTCCTTCACCAGGGAAGGAGTGGGTTGTCTCTGCCCGGTCATTACTATTAGGGCAACTGAGGGCCACCAGGGTTTTCTAGGTTCCTGTGTATGGGCATCTCTACCATCGAGAGGTGACCATACGGATAGGAGTTAGGGCCAGGAGCAGGGTTTTATAGGTGGTGACCCTTTTCCTTCGCTAGCGGTGAGGCCTAGTGTCTTTTCCCTTCATTCTTGTTGTCGTTTGGTGTTCTCCCCTACAACATCCGTGACATTATCCAGAGCCAATACCGCCATTTTTTGTTCTGATCTGTGCAGCTATGGATGCTATGACTGCACTGGTCAAACAGCTGCAAAATTTGACTTTGGAGGTAGCAGACCTCCGTGTGATGGTTTTGCAGATTCAGAGTCCACAGGCTGCTGGTTCCGGTGGTGGGTTCCAGGCCTGCCCTGAACCGAAGGAAGCTCTCCCGGACAGGTTTTCCGGGGGTAGTAACAATTTCATCCGGTTCAGGGAGTCATGTAAATTATACTTTAGGTTGCGTCCATACTCTTCTGGGGATGAGTGTCAACGGGTGGGTATGATTATTTCATTGCTAAAAGAGGACGCCCAATCTTGGGCTTTTTCTCTGCCGACCGGATCACCGTCCCTCCGGTCGGTAGATTAATTCTTTAGAGCCTTGGGTCTTATCTATGATGACCCAGATCGGATCTCTCAGGCCGAGACCAAGGTACGGGGTTTGCAGCAGGGAGAACGTTCTGCGGAGACCTATTGCTCAGAATTTAGGAGATGGGCTACGGATACAGAGTTGAACGATTCTGCTCTCCGTAGCCAATTCTGCCAGGGTCTCTCTGAGAGACTGCAGGACGCATTGGCTTTTCATGAAAATCCTGAGTCATTGGAAGCAGCTATGTCTCTTGCTGTACGTCTTGATAGACGCCTGAGGGAGAGATCTGTCCAATAAGGGTACTGCTTCCTTTGACACTTATGGTGGAGAGACACGGGTGGTTGTGCCTTGTGATGAGCCTATGCAGTTAGGAGGAGCAACTCCAGGAACTATTGGCAAAAGCTTGGGTCATGTGAAAGGAGTCTGCTTTTGTTGTGGCAAGAAGGGTCATTTGGTGAATATTTGTCCGTACTTGCAGCATCAAGGTGTAAACAAAAAGAAAAAAACGTTTAATCCCCAAATTAATATTGTTAGTATGGGTGGGGAGCAAGAAAACCTATTTTTGTCTTTTACTGGTAGTACCCGTTTTCTCCTGTCAGCCGAGGTGGCGCTAGAGTCCAAAACTGTGAAAATCGAAGCATTTATCGACAGTGGGGCAGGAGTTAACTTGATTGATGGACAGTTTGTACGCTTTCACGGGTTGACTACTAATGCATTAGAGAATAGTATTTCTGTCTTTGCAATTGACTCAGCACCTCTCGCCCAAAAATGCCTGTCGCAGGTATTGAATGACATTCATTTAAGAGTGGGTGATTTTCATCAGGAATCTATCTCCTGTTATGTGTTGGAGGGTCTGCCTGCTCCGTTGGTGTTGGGCTTACCATGGTTAAGCAAACATAACCCTAACATCGATCGGCAAGCAAGACAGATTTTCGATTGGAGTGATTTTTGCATGGACAACTGTCTTAATGCATCGTTCTCTATGGTTACCACTAAAACTGTGCCCTCGTTCATTTCAGAATTTTCTGATGTTTTCTCTGAGAGTGGTAATCAGGAGTTGCCTCCACACCGAGACTATGACTGTCCCGTCAATCTTATTACCGGAGCTAAATTGCCCAAATCTCGGTTGCATAGTTTGGCAAAGGGACATATTAGACCATCCAAGTCCCCAGTGGCTGCTGGATTTTTCTTTGTAAAGAAAAAGGATGGTACACTGAGACCATGTCTGGACTTCCGTGAGCTCAATCGTATTACCGTCCGTGATCCTTACCCCCTTCCTTTGATTCCGGATTTGTTTAGTCAGATTGTCGGTGCCAAGGTGTTCTCTAAATTGGATCTGAGGGGGGCATATAATCTGGTAAGGATCAAGGAGGAAGATGAGTGGAAGACCGCATTTAATACCCCTGAGGGTCATTTTGAAAGCCTGGTCATGCCCTTTGGGTTAACCAATGCTCCTGCGGTTTTTCAACACTTTGTCAATGACATCTTTCATCATCAGTTGGGGAGGTTTGTCGTTGTATACCTTGAAGACATACTAATTTATTCACCTAATATGGAGACTCATCAGGATCATGTGAGACAGGTCACTGAGGGCGCAGACGTATACGATATCTAGAAAGTGCTGAGATATAAACGTATGCTCAGTAGTGTAACATCCCCGATTTTAAATTTAGGTTCTCGCGCGTGCGCAGTGCGTAAGTATGAACGTAAGGTGGAGGTCAAAGTATAGACTCCTGAGCAGCACTGTCACATTGTTGATAATAAAAATGAAGTCCCTGCGCATGCGTATGGACGCGAGATGACTAGGAAATGTCTAAGTATAGACGCATGCTCAGTATCGTCATACCTCTGATTAAAAATCCTATGTGTCTACGCATGCGCGGTATATAAGAACGTAACTTAAAAAGCTTGAGTATAGGCGCATGCGTAGTATTGTCACAATAAGGTGTCAAAACATAGACGCATGCTCAGTATTGTCACCCCTTCGACCCAAAATCTAAAGTTCTTGCGCATGCGCAGTACACAAATATGAATGCAAGTTGGAAAGTCTAAGTATAGGCGCATGCGCAGTACCAGTTAATTCCTCAATTTAAAAATTAAAGTTCTTGCGCATGCGCAGTATGTAAGAACGAACGCAAGACGCGATTATATGATGAAACCGAATAATGAAGGTCTAGATTGGGCCACTAGACTGTCAATCAAGATGCTCGGCCGCGATAGGCTGCAGAATACCTAATGATCCACCCACAGAGGTTAAAAGAGCAATTTGGAAAAGCATTCTTGTTGATAGTAGCTCCATTCCCCTGAAGAAGCCACGTTCAGTGGTGAAACATGTTGGGGGAGCTCTCGTCCTAAGATTTTAGATTAGGCTAGGCAGGACCAAGAGTCATGGTGAGGAGTAACTGCAGGCTCCTCTGAATCCTGATCACAAGTGGTGGAGAGCCGCGCCAAAAAATAAAATATATAGGCATGAAAATAAATGATCTAAAGCAACTTTAGAGGCGACCTCCAAACACAAATTCCATGAAGGCGAATAAAGTCTATGTGTTCCAGACTTCAGGCTGTAATTGACTACAAAGGATTTGCAACCAAGTATTATAATGTAAAAGTTTGATTTATGATTATTATTATGTCCCATTACTTTAGGTCCCTCATCAAATGTGAGGCACATATGCAAACTGTTGTAATTCCTACACCATTCACCTGATTTGGATGTAAATACCCTCAAATTAAAGCTGACGGTCTGCAGTTAAAGCACATCTTGTTAGTTTTATTTCAAATCCATTGTGGTGGTGTATAGAGCCAAAAATGTTCGAATTATGTCGATGTCCCAATATTTATGGACCTGACTGTATAATATACAATCTATAGGGGGTATAGCACCACCTGTAAAATAGTTTTTTTGATGCCTCTAGGTGGTTAACACACAGAAAAGTGCTAGAGCTCAGGGAAAACACAAATGACCATTGTGCCTGCGTAAAAGTCCTATTTACATCCCTTTCCCACTTACTGTAATTTGAAACTGAAGCTTTTTTAGGGCTTGAATGGATTGTATTTCCTGAGAGATAACTTTAGTAGTTAATGTAGGGTCTTGAAATTAGCTTTATAGGTGGTAGATAATATGTCTTCCTTGGTGTTCATAGTAAACAGTAAGTGTCGGAGCTGGATATATTTGTAAAAATCTTCTTTGGGTATACCAAAGCGGGTCCTTAAATAAGAAAAGGAGAACAAATTGTTACCTGGTGTCATGTGCGCTACAGAATGAATGCCCTTAGACTCCCACTGAGAGAAGTCTGTGGGTGGTAAACAGGCTTCAAAAGCAGACAGGGGGGCATCTACAATTCTAAATAGGAAAACAGCTTGAATGAGTGGACATTTTGTCCATAATAATAAACCAGCCTAACTACAGAGGGGGTTTGTGTATATATATTGGGGTTTGATCTGAGGTTTGAACAGGGGTCTTATTAACATTGGGGGTCTCAGCTGAGGTCTAATTAGTGCTTCTCTATTATTAACATTGGGGATCTGAGCTGAGGTCTGATTAACATTGGGGTCTGATTGGGGATCTAATATGTAGTCTAATGAAATTTATTTTTTTCTTATTTTCCATCTCTAAAACCTAGGTGGGTCTTATGGATAGGTGCTTCTTATATGGCAAAAATATGGTGTGTGTGTATATATATATATATATATATATATATATATATATACACTGCTCAAAAAAATAAAGGGAACACTTAAACAACACAATAATATATATCACACCAAGAAACTTCAAGTATATGCTGTTATTTGGGAAGAGGGGGTATTATCTTCTAGCGCTCTATCCCAATTTGGGAAACTGAATGTCACTAAAAATGTTGTAGGTGTATTCACTGGGAGCGCAATATGTTCATAAAGTGTCCACAGGAATCCTGATAATGTGAAAAGTCTCTTATAGCTGATCCTTTTAAGCTCGATATGAGCTTTGGATTGGAGAAAACTTTAAATCGATGTTTGGCTTACCGTCTAGCGTCTGCTGTCTCCCTATTGCTTCAATGGAGCTTTAAATATTTGCCGGCTTATTCAGTCGCTCCATACAGCAAGCTGGTTTAAATTTCGCAGGAGTTCCAAAGATCGCGGGAGTTGCCACTCTGTTCCGCAATTTCCTTTGGTGCAGCTTTCGACGATAAGAATAGTTAATCCTTTACTGTAGAGATTTTCTTCTGTATGGCCATACAGTATTATCGGAGGCTTTTCAATGCAGGTACATCACTTGTTTCACCATACGCGTTACGGGTAGATTCACTCTCCCTTCCTCAGTGGTCAAGTGTCTGCCTGCTCTGCCTCCATTTTTATCCAAAAATTTGGTCAGTAATGTCATGCTGGAGGATGTTGCAGGCAGCAGAACGTTCTCCACTGCGTCTCCAGACTCTGTCACGTCTGTCACATGTGCTCAGTGTGAACCTGCTTTCATCTGTGAAGAGCACAGGGCGCCAGTGGCGAACTTGCCAATCTTGGTGTTTTCTGGCAAATGCCAAACGTCCTGCACGGTGTTGGGCTGTAAGCACAACCCCCACCTCGGGATGTCGGGCCCTCATATCACCCTCATGGAGTCTGTTTCTGACCGTTTGAGCAGACACATGCACATTTGTGGCCTGCTGGAGGTCATTTTGCAGGGCTCTGGCAGTGCTCCTCCTGTTCCTCCTTGCACAAAGGCGGAGGTAGCGGTCCTGCTGCTGGGTTGTTGCCCTCCTACGGCCTCCTCCACGTCTCCTGATGTACTGGCCTGTCTCCTGGTAGCGCCTCCATGCTCTAAACACTACGCTGACAGACACAGCAAACCTTCTTGCCACAGCTCGCATTGATGTGCCATCCTGGATAAGCTGCACTACCTGAGCCACTTGTGTGGGTTGTAGACTCCGTCTCATGCTACCACTAGAGTAAAAGCACCGCCAGCATTCAAAAGTGACCAAAACATCAGCCAGGAAGCATAGGAACTGAGAAGTGGTCAGGTCACCACCTGCAGAACCACTCCTTTATTGGGGGTGTCTTGCTAATTGCCTATAATTTCCACCTGTTGTCTATCCCATTTGCACAACAGCATGTGAAATTGATTGTCACTCAGTGTTGCTTCCTAAGTGGACAGTTTGATTTCACAGAAGTGTGATTGACTTGGAGTTACATTGTGTTGTGTAAGTGTTCCCTTTATTTTTTTGAGCAGTGTGTGTATATATATATATATATATATATATATATGTATATATATATATATATATATAGAGAGAGTGCTCAGCATAAATGTGTACACATCCTTTGAAAAGTAAGATTTTAATATCTCACTGGACACAAGAATAATTTCATAGAACATTTAACCCATAGCATGAAAGTAAAGTTAATAATATAGGTTTTACTGAAATTAGTTGATGCAAAAATGAATACACCCCGCATAAAAAACTACTACTTTCTAGTATTTTGTATGACCTTCATGATTTTTAAGGACACCACCAAATCTTTTAGGCATGGAGTGAACTTGTTGGGGGCGTATTGCAACATCTATCTTTTTCCATTCCTATTTGAGAGCCTGGATGATGGATGGACTGTGATGCTCAACTTGTCTCTTCAGAATTCCCTGTTAAGATCAGGAGACATACTTGGCCACTTAATCAATTTCACCCTATTCTTCTTCAGAAGTGCAACAGTGGCCTTAGATGTGTGTTTTTTGGATCATTGTCCTGTTGGAACAGTGCATGACAACCAAGGGCACAGAGTGATGGTAGCATCTTCTCTTTCAATATAGAATTAATGTGAATTCATGATAATATAAACAAAATGCAGCTCACTGACATCAGCAGTAGAGATGGCCCGAATAGTTCACCGGTGAATAGTTCCCGGCGAACATAGCTTGTTCGCGTTCGCCGCAGCGGGCGAACATATGCGATGTTCGGTCCGCCCCCTCTACATCATCATTGAGTAAACTTTGACCCTGTACCTCACAGTCAGCAGACACATTTCAGCCAATCAGCAGCAGACCCTCCATCCCAGACCCTCCCACCTCCTGGACAGCATCCATTTTAGATTCATTCGGAATCTGCATTGTCAGTGAGAGGAGGGACAGTGCTGCTGCTGCTGCTGCTGATTCAATAGGGAAAGCGTTAGCTAGGGCAGTGTTCTGTGTCCACAGACTCATCTGCTGTAAGGACAGCATCCTGACAGCACCCCAAAAAGCCCTTTTCAGGGCTGGTACATCAGTCTGCTTTTTTTATTTTATTTTATATATGCATATATTGCAGTTGCCTGCCCGTGTGTGAGAGGCTGCAGGCTCAGTCACAGGCAGTACTGTGTGCACACCATTCATACAGGGTGTGACAGAAAATACCTCGCAGATAAAAAAAATTATATTTAATATTTTTCTGTGATCTAATCCCATTTGCAAGCCCGTGTGTGTCAGGCCCACACAGACTGTATTGTGGCCACTGGCTAGTGGCTAGACCTCCACTTATACCGTTACAGGCTGTCACTCACTCACAAATACCTCGCAGATAAAAAAAATTATATTTAATATTTTTCTGTGATCTAATCCCATTTGCAAGCCCGTGTGTGTCAGGCCCACACAGACTGTGTTGTGGCCACTGGCTAGTGGCTAGACCTCCACTTATACCGTTACAGGGTGTCACTCACTCACAAATACCTCGCAGATAAATAAAAATTCTATTTAATATTTTTCTGTGATATAATCACAGTTGCAAGCCCGTGTGTGTCAGGCCCACACAGACTGTATTGTGTCCACTGGCTAGTGGCTAGGCCTCCACTTATACCGTTACAGGGTGTCACTCACTCACAAATACCTCGCAGATAAATAAAAATTCTATTTATTATTTTTCTGTGATATAATCACAGTTGCAAGCCTGTGTGTGTCAGGCCCACACAGACTGTATTGTGGCCACTGGCTAGGCCTCCACTTATACCGTTACAGGGTGTCACTCACTCACAAATACCTCACAGATAAATAAAAATTCTATTTAATATTTTTCTGTGATATAATCACATTTGCAAGCCCGTGTGTGTCAGGCCCACACAGACTGTATTGTGTCCACTGGCAAGGCCTCCACTTATACCGTTACAGGGTGTCACTCACTCACAAATACCTTGCAGATAAATAAAAATTCTATTTATTATTTTTCTGTGATATAATCACAGTAGCAAGCCCGTGTGTGTCAGGCCCACACAGACTGTATTGTGTCCACTGGCTAGTGGCTAGACTTCCACTTATACTGTTACAGGGTGTCATTCACTCACAAATACCTTGCAGATAAATACAAATTCTATTTAATATTTTTCTGTGATATAATCCCATTTGCAAGCCTGTGTGTGTCAGGCCCACACAGACTGTATTGTGGCCACTGGCTAGTGGCTAGACCTCCACTTATACCGTTACAGGGTGTCACTCACTCACAAATACCTTGCAGATAAAAAAAAATTATATTTAATATTTTTCTGTGATATAATTACAGTTGCAAGCCAGTGTGTGTCAGGCCCACACAGACTGTACTGTGCCCACTGCCCACCACTTATATAGGGTGGCAAAGTACCTTGCACGCATAGTAACACTTATCTAATAAAAAATGACAGGCAGAGGCAGGCCACGCCGCAGGGGCCGTCGTGTTCGTGGTGCTGTGATTTCCACTGGCCCTGGAATAATGCCCAGTGTTCAGAGGCCACGTATCCTGAACCCAAAAAATTCAGAGAAAATAGTTGACTGGCTTACACAGGACACCCAATCTTTAACAGTTTCCGCTAAGAACCTTGACGCACCATCCTCCTCCAGCTCAGCTTTGGTCACCTGCTCTCAAGTTACCACTCTCCCGCCCGCCGCCACCACCACCACTACCACCACAGCCACCACAGTCGATTCACTTGGTCCCTCAGAGGAGTTATTTACACATCATTTGGATGAAATTAGTGATGCGCAACCATTATTGCGAGAGGATGGAGATAACAGGGATATGTCTCAGTCAGGCAGCATTACACACATGGATGTACAGTGTGATGATGATGATGATGATGATGTTGTACCCGCTGCTGCTTCCTTTGCTGAGGTGTCAGATACAAGTGAAGAGGTTGATGATGACGATGTGTCCGTGGATGCCACGTGGGTGCCTGCTCGAAGAGAAGAAGAGGGGGAAATAGAGAGAAGGAGGAGACGAGTTGGAAGCAGGGGGAGGTCGTCGCAAGGAGCTAGTGGCACAGTCAGACAGCATGTATCGGCACCCGGGGTTAGCCAGACAGCACGCCAATCAACACATGCTGCTGCCACCACCAGAATACCGTCATTGCAAAGCTCAGCAGTGTGGCATTTTTTTTGTGTGTCTGCCTCTGACAACAGCGATGCCATTTGCAACCTGTGCCAAAAGAAACTGAGTCGTGGGAAATCTAACACCCACCTAGGTACAACTGCTTTGCGAAGGCACATGATCGCACATCACAAACGCCTATGGGATTAACACATGATGACGAGTAGAAGCAGCACACAAGCTCAAAGCCACCATCCTCCTCCTGGTCCAGCATCTTCAGCCACGTCAACCACTGCTGTCCTCCTTGCCCCCTCTCAACCACCCGCCACTCCGCCTCTCACCTTCAGCAGTTCCATCTCATCTGCCCACAGTCAGGTGTCTGTAAATGAAATGTTTGAGCGTAGGAAGCCAATGTCACAGAGTCACCCCCTTGCCCGGCGTCTGACAGCTAGCTTGACGGAACTCTTAGCCCGCCAGCTTTTACCATACCAGCTGGTGGAGTCTGAGGCCTTCAAAAAATTTGTCGCTATAGGGACACCACAGTGGAAGGTACCCGGACTAATTTTTTTTTAAAAAAAAGGCAATCCCAAACCTCTACTGAAAAGGAAGTCATGGCATCTCTGGCATACAGTGTTGGGGCAAGGGTCCATCTGACCACTGATACCTGGTCTGCAAAGCACGGTCAGGGCAGGTATATCACCTACACTGCGCATTGGGTCAACCTGCTGACGGCTGACAAGCATGGAATGCGTGGCTCTGCAGCGGAGTTGGTAACACCGTCACGACTTGCAGGCAGGCCTACTGCCACCTCCTCTACTCCTCCTACTCCATCCTCTTCCATAACCTCCTCGGCTGAGTCCTCTTCTGCTGCGGTGTCTGGCTGCACATCAACTGAATCCCCCCAGCTCCCCAGGGGCTATTACACATCCCGGATACGACAGTGTCACGCTGTCTTGGGGTTGACTTGCCTGAAAGCAGAGAGCCACAATGGACCAGCACTCCTGTCCGCCCTGAACGCACAGGTGGATCAGTGGCTGACCCCGCACCAACTGGAGATCGGCAAAGTGGTGTGTGACAATGGAAGCAATTTGTTGGCGACATTGAATTTGGGCAAGTTGTCACATGTGTGGAATCTCATCGTACAACGCTTTGTGTCTAAGTAGCCAGGCTTACAGGACGTCCTCAAGCAGGCCAGGAAGGTGTGTGGCCATTTCAGGCGTTCCTACATGGCCATGGCGCACTTTTCAGACATTCAGCGACGAAACAACATGCCAGTGAGGCGCTTGATTTGCGACAGCCCGACACGTTGGAATTGAACACTCCTAATGTTCGACCGCCTGCTCAAACAAGAAAAAGCTGTCAACGAGTATTTGTATGACCGGGGTGCAAGGACAGCCTCTGCGGAGCTGGGAATTTTTTTCCCACGTTACTGGACGCTCATGCGTAATGCCTGTAGGCTCATGCGTCCTTTTGAGGAGGTGACAAACCTAGTCAGTCGCACCGAAGGCACCATCAGCAACCTCATCCCATTTGTTTTCTTCCTGGAGCGTGCCCTGCGAAGAGTGCTGGATCAGGCTGTAGATGAGCGTGAAGAGGAAGAGTTGTGGTCACCATCACCACCAGAAATAGCCTTGTCATCATCGCTTGCTGGACCTGCGGCAACGCTGGAAGAGGAGTCTGAGGAAGAGGAGTCAGAGGAGGAATGTGGCTTTGAGGAGGAGGAAGATCAACCATAGCAGGCATCCCAGGGTGCTCGTTGTTGTCACCTATCTGGGACCCGTGGTGTTGTACGTGGCTGGGGTGAAGAACAGACCGTCAATGACATCAGTGAGGACGAGGAACGGGAAATGAGTAGCTCGGCATCCAACCTTGTGCAAATGGGGTCTTTCATGCTGTCATGTCTGTTGAGGGACCCTCGTATAAAAAGGATGAAGGAGAACGACCTGTACTGGGTGGCCACACTACTAGACCCCCGGTATAAGCAGAAAGTGGCGGAAATGTTACCAACTTACCGAAAGTCAGAAAGGATGCAGCAGTTCAAAACAAAACTAGAAAATATGCGATACACAGCTTATAAGGGGGATGTCACAGCACAACGGGAATCTAACAGGGGAAGAGGTGAAAGTAATCCTCCTCCTACCACGACCACGGCGGCAAGGACAGGACGCTTTACAGATGTGTTGTTGATGGAGAACATGCGGAGCTTTTTCAGTCCTACACATCGCCACAGCCCTTCGGGATCCAGCCTTAGAGAACGACTCGACCGACAGGTAGCAGACTTCCTCGCCTTAACTGCAGATATCGACACACTGAGAAGCGATGAACCCCTTGACTACTGGGTGTGCAGGCTTGACCTGTGGCCTGAGCTATCCCAGTTTGCGATAGAACTTCTGGCCTGCCCCGCTTCAAGTGTCCTGTCACAAAGGACCTTCAGTGCAGCAGGAGGCATTGTCACTGACGAAAGAAGTCGCCTCGCTCAAAAAAAAGTGTTGATTACCTCACCTTCATTAAGATGAATGAGGCATGGATCCCGAAGGGACTGACAGTGGGGGATACGTTTGACTAACAAAGGGCCTGATGACATGCCTTGGCCTCAAAATGGTCCCCACGCTGCTGTATTTAATGTCTGCATACCGGATGACTTTCGTGAATTCTCCGCCACCAACTAGGGTTCAAGCCACAATGTTTTAGTCACCTTTCTGCCTTGAAAACATAAATTTTTCCGGCCGCTGCTACAACAGCGGCTGCAACAATAACATTATTTTTCAGGCATGTGTACATGCCTAATTTTTCTGGCCTCTGGTGCTGCACTGTGGCTGCAAAAACAAAACAAAAAAAAGGCACATACAACTGTCAATTCCCCTTCGTGATCGTTACCTTGTTGTGGTGAAGGGGCTTGCGTATCACAATGAAGCGATCATCACCTCTATGAGTGTGTTGGCAATGTTGCCACACCCCAGATGATAAGGCCGTTGCTTCATTATGATCAGACCAAAAGCGATCGGCTGGATAATTTTTCATAGAAAAAACTTAAATTTTTTTATATTTTTTTTTAAGTTGTATGGGTGGGTTTTGTAATACATAAAATAAAAAAATCATAATAAAGTCTCTTAATAGTTTATTAGAAATAATGCAGACAATTTAAAAAATACCCATCAATTCCAATACAAAGCAAGTACAAAGCTCAGAACTAAATTATTCCAGGATGTCGTAATGGTTCGTTAATTCGACAATGGTTAATCAATTCGACACACGTACCCGGATAGGGGACGTAACAGGGATTAAACTGATAGGAATAGTACTAGTTAAGACACCACTCATAAAGGGGGTCACAGCACATTGCTCCATGCACGCGCAGTGCCCCAACTTGGGAGTAAGAGGACCGACCAAGCTGCTTTTTCCATCTCCCGGTTCCTAAAATCAATTCAGTTTGGTGTATCAGAGTTTGGTCTGTCACTGTGAAGGCAGTCGAAGGTACCCAGCCTAAAAAATTTTTTCACAAAAGGCAATCTCACGCTGATATGGGACCCGACTAGAGGGACGGCCATACTGGACTTAATATTAACCAATAGACCTGACAGAACAACAGACGTGCAGGTTGGGGGACACCTGGAAAATTGTGACCATAAAGTAATAACCTTCCAATTATCATTCAAAAGAGCGTTTCTACAGGGAGGAACAAAAATACCAAACTTCAAAAAAGCTAAATTTAGCCAACTAAGAGAGGCCATAGGCCTAACTAACTGGGACAAAGTCCTCAAAAATAAAAATACAGCCACAAAATGGGATATCTTTAAAAACATCCTAAAATCTCATTGTGAGAGGTACATACCGTATGGGAATAAAAGGTTAAGGAACAAAAAGAAACCAATGTGGATAAATAGAACTGTAAAGAAAGGAATAAATGACAAAAAGAAAGCATATAAAACCCTAAAACAGGAGGGTAGCACGGAAGCACTGAAAAACTATAAGGAAAAAAACAGAACATGTAAAAAACAAATAAAAGCGGCCAAACTAGAGACAGAGAGATTAATTGCCAAAGAGAGTAAAACTAACCCTAAAATGTTCTTCAATTATATAAATGTTAAAAAGTATAAATCTGAAGGTGTCGGCCCTTTAAAGAGTAATGAGGGGGGATTCGCAGAGAGCGACGAGGAGAAAGCAAAGCTGTTAAATATTTTTTTGTCCAGTGTATTCACTGAGGAATATAAACTGTCAGATGAAATGCTGAATGTTGAAATAAATTCGCCTTTAAAAGTGTCCTGTCTGACCAAGGAAGAAGTACAACAGCGACTTAAAAAGATCAAAATAGACAAATCGCCAGGACCGGATGGCATACACCCCCGTATCCTAAGGGTATTAAGTAATGTCATAGCCAGACCCTTATTTCTGATATTTGCGGACTCTATACTGACAGGGAATGTCCCACAGGATTGGCGCATGGCAAATGTGGTGCCAATATTCAAAAAGGGTCCAAAAACAGAGCCTGGAAACTATAGGCCGGTAAGTTTAACATCTGTTGTGGGTAAACTGTTTGAAGGTTTTCTGAGAGATGCTATGTTAGAGCATCTTAACGGAAATAAGCAAATAACGCCATATCAGCATGGCTTCATGAGGGATCGGTCATGTCAAACTAATTTAATCCGTTTCTATGAGGAGGTAAGTTCTAGACTTGACAGCGGCAAATCAATGGATGTCGTGTATCTGGACTTCTCCAAAGCATTTGACACTGTACCACATAAAAGGTTAGTATATAAAATGAGAATGCTCGGACTGGGAGAAAACGTCTGTAAGTGGGTAAGTAACTGGAAAGTAATTGACCATCTTTGGACACCATTTTCTGCCGAACGGGTGTATCGTGGTTGTCCCAATTCTCATTGGGCCTCCCTCCGTTCGACATTTATCAATTTAGCTATCCAATATAATCCATTTACCCCCTGATGATCCCAAACCGTGGGGGAAACGCGTTGGGGTTAAGCACAGAATTGTCTGTGTAAATAATAGTTATCCTTTCAGGAGTCGTGTATTGTTGTATGTAGTCGGTTGCACCGTGTACCTTTTGGTAATCTGCACCATTAGGGCTGTATACACTGTGCATATTGTTACATCCTTTCTGTCCGTACCTATTTCAGTCCACCACTAAATTACTTTATCATCAGCCCGTACAGATTAGGGCCAACTAGGAGCTGCCAGTCAGGTTCGAGGACGGGGGGTCTCCACCTTCAGGAGTCGCCCCTGGGCAGAGGGCCTAGTTTTAGGTTTTGTAATTAGGGTCATCCACTCCCCACTTCATAATAGTATCTTGGTGGACGGCATTATGTATGGACATTATAGGACAAATTGCTTACGCTATGAGTAATATTAAAGTTTATTTCTAATTTAGGGTTATGCTGTAGCTGGACCTAGTATTTTCACCTCTAACCCATTATATTTATTAATATCCATTTTCGCTGGATTTTGATAATTTAATCAGTTTCTATGAGGAGGTAAGTTCTAGACTTGACAGCGGCGAATCAATGGATGTCGTGTATCTGGACTTCTCCAAAGCATTTGACACTACCACATAAAAGGTTAGTATATAAAATGAGAATGCTCGGACTCTGAGAAAACGTCTGTAAGTGGGTAAGTAACTGGCTCAATGATAGAAAACAGAGGGTGGTTATTAACGGTACATACTCAGATTGGGTCACTGTCACTAGTGGAGTACCTCAGGGGTCAGTATTGGGCCCTATTCTCTTCAATATATATATTAATGATCTTGTAGAAGGCTTGCATAGTAAAATATCAATTTTCGCAGATGACACTAAACTGTGTAAAGTAATTAACACTGAAGAGGACAGTATACTACTACAGAGGGATCTGGATAGATTGGAGGCTTGGGCAGATAAGTGGCAGATGAGGTTTAACACTGACAAATGTAAAGTTATGCACATGGGAAGGAATAATGCAAGTCACCCTTACATACTAAATGGTAAAACACTCGGTAACACTGACATGGAAAAGGATCTAGGAATTGTAATAAACAGCAAACTAAGCTGCAAAAAACAGTGTCAGGCAGCTGCTGCCAAGGCCAATAAGATAATGGGTTGCATCAAAAGGGGCATAGATGCCCGTGATGAGAACATATTCCTACTACTTTACAAATCATTAGTCAGACCACACATGGAGTACTGTGTACAGTTCTGGGCTCCAGTGAACAAGGCAGACATAGTAGAGCTGGAGAGGGTCCAAAGGAGGGCAACTAAAGTAATAACTGGAATGGGGCAACTACAGTACCCTGAAAGATTATCAAAATTAGGGTTATTCACGTTAGAAAAAAGACGACTGAGGGGAGATCTAATTACTATGTATAAATATATCAGGGGGCAGTACAGAGATCTATCCCATCATCTATTTATCCCAAGGACTGTGACTGTGATGAGGGGACATTCTATGCGTCTGGAGGAAAGAAGGTTTGTACACACATAGAAAAGGGTTCTTTACGGTAAGAGCAGTGAGACTATGGAACTCTCTGCCTGAGGAGGTGGCGATGGTGAGTACAATAAAGGAATTCAAGAGGGGCCTGGATGTATTTCTGGAGCGTAAAAATATTACAGGCTATAGCTACTAGAGAGGGGTCGTTGATCCAGGGAGTTATTCTGATTGCCTGATTGGAGTCGGGAAGGAATTTTTTATTCCCCTAAAGTGAGGAAAATTGGCTTCTACCTCACAGGTTTTTTTTTTTGCCTTCCTCTGGATCAACTTGCAGGATGACAGGCCGAACTGGATGGACAAATGTCTTTTTTCGGCCTTATGTACTATGTTACTATGTTACTATGAAGGTACCCGGCCTAAAAAATTTTTTCACAAAAGGCAATCCCACCCTGATATGGGACGTAACAGGGATTAAACTGATGAGAATAGTACTACAGAAAATAGCACTCATATCGGGTGTGACTGTAAATTGCACGGCGCAGATGCTGTGACCGTTGCGTGGATTCAAACAAAGGGGAGGGAGCCAGCATTTTTATAACCATCTCCCCGTTCGAAAAATCAATTTAATAAATGGACCCCAGATTGGGGTTGTAACAGGGATTATTTAAACTGATGAGAAGAGAAAACTACAGAAAATACCACTTATATCGGGTGGGGCAGTAAATTGCACGGCGCAGACGCAGTGACCGTGGCGTGGATTCAAACAAAGGGGAGGGAGCCAGTATTTTTTTAACCATCTCCCCGTTCGAGAAATCAATTTAATAAATGGACCCCAGATTGGGGACGTAACAGGGATTAAACTGATGAGAAAAGAGAACTACAGAAAATACCACTCATATCGGGTGGGGCAGTAAATTGCACGGCACAGACGCAGTGACCGTGGATTCAAACAAAGGGGAGGGAGCCAGCGTTTTTTTAACCAGCTCCCCGTTCGAAAAATCAATTCAATTCACCTTTCCGGGACTCTTGTTGTACATGGCTGGGTGGAGGAAGAAACCTTCAATGACATCAACGGGACATGGCTAGCTTGGTATCTAACCTTGAACAAATGGGGAGTTTGCGGTTGGGCAAATGGACTGTTTGCGGTCCATTAAAAGGGGAGTTTGGTCTGTCAATGTCTGTGAAGCGGGCATAACCCTTACACTACCTGATCGATACAACATCATACCTGATCGTATACACACACTGGATGTTTTAAACCACGTTGTTCAAAAAAAAATTGGATTGTTAGGTGATTTATGCCCTTTATGGATTCAAATCCAACTCTGCATCAACTACATAATTTTCCATGGGAGTTTTGCCATGGATCCCCCTCCAGCATGCCACAGTCCAGGTGTTAGTCCCCTTGAAACAACTTTTCCATCACTACTGTGGCTAGAAAGAGTCCCTGTGGGTTTTAAAATTCGCCTGCCTATTGAAGTCTATGGCGGCTCGCCCGGTTCGCCCGTTCGCGAACATTTGCAGAAATAGTTTGCGACATCACTAATCAGCAGCACTCATACAGCCCCACATAAGGACACTGACCGACCATGTTTCATTGTAGACACAATACATTTTTCTTTGTACTCCTCACCTTTGCAATGCCATACAGTTTTGAAGGCATCAGTTCCAAAAATATTTATTTTGGTCTCATCACTCCAGAGTATAGAGTCCCAGTAGTCTTCATCTTTTTCAGCATTGCCCCATGCAAATTGTTTGCGTTTTTTTTGTGCATGGGCTTTAGAAGAGGCTTCCTTCATGGATGACACCCATCCAGGCCCTTCCTCTGCACTGTACATTGTATTGTGTCATAGGAAAAACTCACCCCAGCTTTCTACTTCTTTAACTAACTGCAGTAAACTTAAATGGTGATTTTCTTCAACCTTTCTCATCAGAAGACGCACCTGTTTAGGTGTTAACTTTCATGGATGGCCTGGATGTCTCTATGAGATGATTACAGTTCTATCTTTTTTAAATTCTGTTCTGACTGATAAATAAAGCTTTGCTGATCTTCTTGTAGACTTCACCTTTTTTGAATAAATTATTTTCCTTCTCATGTCTTCTAACATTTCTCTTCCATGTGGTGCCATTGCTGACAGCATGAAATGAGAAGATGCTTTCTTTGTTAAAGGGGTTGCGTCATCTCAGACGATGTGTCACGAGGGTGTCAAGAACCACGCCTGACTCCGTTATACCTGGGGTCAGGAAGTCGCAGCGGTTGGCTGCGCGCTCTATGTAAGATAGGGCTGTTTCCTTATTGTAGCTTTCTGGGTTTGCTTTGCAAACCCTTTTGGCTCACTCAGGGATCCGTAGCTCCTTCTCCTCAGCTGTTCCTTGTCCGTCACTCCCAAACCTCCTTATATTCCCCTCTCACACTTCTCTGGTTGCCAGATATAGAGCTTCCTGCCTGGACATCTATTCTGACCCTCTGGAGCTGCGTTCTCTGGTTGTTTGTCCAGAACGCTACCCTCCAGATCCCTGTTAGACCTTTGTGGTCTGCTGTGGTCGCCCACCTGGGTGTATGTGTTTGTCTGTATTGTCTGTCCTCTCCCTGGTGTTTCCCTCTTAGTGTCAGTGGTGCGGACTAGCGATCCCACCGGCCCGTTCACTATCTAGGGCTCATTTTAGGGAAAGCCAGGGTTTAGGCACGTGATCGCCGCACGGGTGAGGAACCCGTCTAGGGACGTCAGGGCAGTCAGGTGCCAGCTGCAAGGTGAGTCAGGGGTCACCACCTTACCCTCTCCCTTGGGCAGGGCTTTCCCTTTTCCCTCCCTGTGCGTGATGCCGGTCATTACATTATATCTGGCCCTTATTTTGTGTAGGTAAAAAAAATTTTTTTTTTACCTACTTAGAATCCAGTATGGATCAAATTGCTGCTCTGTCCAAACAATTTCATTGCCTGTCTTTGGAGGTGGCAGGATTGAAGGCGTCGGTCCTCCAGCAACAGCAGCAATTACAACAGACCGCAAGGGACAAGGGACAAGTTTTTGACATTCCGTGAGGCCTGCAAATTATACTTTAAACTGCGCCCTTACTCCTCTGGTAATGAAGAACAGCGGGTGGGGGTTGTTATTTCCCTGCTGCAGGGGGACCCGCAGTCCTGGGCGTTCTCTTTACCTACTGATTCCCAGGCTCTTCGGTCAGTGGATGAGTTTTTCGGGGCCTTGGGTCTCATATAAGACGACCCTGACCGAGTCGCACTGGCTGAATCAAGATTACGGAGACTCCTACAAGGAGAGTGGCCGGTAGAGGAATATTGCTCTGACTTCCGTAGGTGGGCTACGGATACCCAATGGAATGACCCGGCTCTCAGGAGTCAGTTCTGCTCTGGGTTAGCCGAAAGGGTTAAGGATGCGCTTGCATTATATGAGACTCCCTTTTCCCTTGATGCGGTTATGTCCCTTTCTATCCGAATAGATAGACGCCTTAGGGACAGGTTGAAAAAACCGGAGCCATTGGTAACCCCTCCCAAGCAGCAGTTAGTCTGTACGGACTTAGACGAGCCTATGCAGCTAGGAGGAACTACTCGTCAGGTCCGTCCTCCTGAGGCTCGCCGTAGGCGTGGGGTTTGTTTTTTTTGTGGGGAGAAGGGTCATTTCATTAATGTCTGTCCTTCTTTCCTCAGAAACAAAAGACCGTCGGAAAACTACTAACCCCAGGCTGTGTGGAGGATGTCAGCCGGGGGGTATACGTTTCCTCCATACGTACATCGCAATTTGTGTTACCAGCGGTTATTGTTTTTGGTGATAAGACGGAGACTATTTCTTTCTTTCTAGACAGTGGAGCAGGGGTAAATTTGATAGATGCCCATTTTGCCCGCACTATGGGTTTGTCTCTCTGTACGCTAGAGACCCATCCCCATATTCGCTATTGATTCTGCTCCTCTGTCTCAGAGAAACCTCACCCACATTGTTCATAATTTACACCTTCGGGTAGGGGACCACCATAACGAGATGCTTTCATGTTATGTTCTGGAGGGGCTTCCCACTCCGGTAGTGCTGGGTCTTCCCTGGTTGGTAGCGCACAATCCAGTGGTGGATTGGCAGGCCAGGGAGATATTGGAGTGGAGTGAACAGTGCAGAGAAAATTGCTTAAATAGCAATTGCTTAGTCGCCTCCATAACTACCCTACCTACATTTATTTTGGATTTTGAGGACGTTTTTTCTGAAAAGGGTTGTCAGAAGTTACCACCTCATCGTCCTTATGATTGCCCGGTTAACATTATTCCCGGTGCAAAATTACCCAAGACCAGGTTATATAATCTTTCAGGTCCAGAGAGACAAGCCATGAAAGATTATATCTCCGAGAGCTTGGCTAAGGGACACATCAGACCCTCTTCTTCACCCGTGGCTGCAGGGTTTTTCTTCGTTAAAAAGAAAGATGGGGGCCTGCGTCCTTGCCTAGATTTTCGCGAATTAAATCGGATAACCATCCGAGACCCATACCCTCTTCCTCTCATTCCTGACCTGTTTAACCAGATTGCGGGTGCTAGGTGGTTCTCCAAACTTGATCTTAGGGGGCCTACAATCTGATTCGTATTAAGGAGGGGGATGAGTGGAAGACAGCTTTTAACACCCCTGAGGGGCATTATGAAAATCTAGTTATGCCTTTCGGTCTGACCAATGCTCCTGCCGTCTTTCAACATTTCGCTAATGACATTTTTAGTCATCTAATCGGCAGGTTTGTGGTAATATACCTAGATGATATTTTAATTTATTCGTCTGATCTGAGAACACATGAGGTGCATGTCAGACAAGTACTGCAGGTCCTACGGACGAATAAATTATATGCTAAAATTGAAAAATGTGTCTTCGCCGTTCAGGAGATACAATTCCTAGGTTATTTTTTATCTGCTTCAGGTTTCCGTATGGATCCTAGGAAGGTCCAGGCAATTTCGGATTGGGATCTTCCTGAGAACCTCAAAGCACTACAACGGTTCTTGGGCTTCGCGAATTTCTATAGGAAATTCATTAAAAATTATTCACTTATTGTAAAACCCCTTACTAACATGACTAGGAAGGGGACTGATTTTTCTAAATGGTCTGACGCCGCTAAAGTTGCTTTTTCCTCTCTAAAAGAGAGGTTTACCTCAGCACCTGTACTAGTCCCACCTGATGTCTCTCAGCCTTTTATTGTTGAAGTCGATGCGTCAGAGGTGGGAGTGGGGGCGGTGCTGTCTCAGGGTCCGTCTCCTGGCAAATGGCGTCCTTGTGCTTTCTTTTCTAAAAAACTATCTGCAGCAGAAAAGAACTACGATATTGGCAATAGGGAACTATTAGCTATTAAACTTGCGTTTGAGGAGTGGCGTCACTTTTTAGAGGGGGCAGTCCACCCCGTCACTGTGATTAAGGACCACAAAAATCTTCTGCACCTCGAATCAGCTAAGCGTCTCACCCCTAGACAGAATTATTAAAGGAACATCATAATTCGGCACTTGCTGGGCACCCGGGTAGTAAAGCAACCTTGGAGCTATTGTCTCATCATTTTTGGTGGCCAAGGTTGCGTCAGGATGTAATGGATTTTGTGTCTTCTTGTTCTACCTGTGCGCGCGCAAAAGTTTCACATACACGTCCTGCAGGGTCTCTATTACCACTCATCATTCCCAATAGACCATGGACACATCTGTCAATGGATTTTATCACTGACTTACCTTTGTCTGCGGGTAAAACAGTTATTTTGGTAGTAGTGGACAGGTTTAGCAAAATGGTACACTTCATTGCGTTACCCGCACTACCTAATGCTAAGACTCTTGCTCAGGTATTCGTCAGTAAAATTGTGAAGCTTCACGGGGTCCCCTCAGATGTTGTTTCGGATCGGGGTACTCAGTTTATTTCTAAATTTTGGAAAGCATTTTGTTCCCGTTCGGGGGGAACACTTGTCCTTTTCCTCAGCTTTCCATCCTCAGTCGAATGGACAGACTGAGTGTACCAACCAAAACCTGGAGACATATCTAAGATGTTTTGTGTCTGAAAACCAAGAGTTGTGGTCATCATATTTACCGTTAGCTAAGTTTGCCATAAATAATCGTCGTCAGGAATCCACTGGCAAGTCACCATTTCTTGGTGCATATGGTTTTCATCCCCAATTCTGTACTTTCAAAGAGGGGGGGTCTTCTGGGGTTCCCGAAGAGGAACGGTTTTCGTCATCTCTTTCATCGGTATGGCAGAAGGTGCAAGCTAACTTGAAAAATATGGGAGGTAAATACAAATGCATGGCTGATGAGACGGTCGCCAGGTCCGGACCTAGGAGTGAATGACTATGTGTGGTTGTCTACTAGGAATATTAAATTGAAGGTTCCCTCTTGGAAACTGGGTCCTAGGTTTAATGGTCCTTACAAAATTGTAGCCATCATTAACCCCTTGGCTTTTCGCCTGGAGTTACCTTAGACTTTTAAAATCCATAATGTCTTTCATAAGTCGTTACTCAAAAAATATGTTCCACCTCTAGAACCGTCACCGCTGCCACCCCCTCCTGTTGTCGTGGATGGTAATCTAGAATTTCAGATATCCAAAATTGTTAATTCTCGTCGGGTCCGCCGCTCTCTTCAATATCTGGTGCATTGGAGAGGTTACGGTCCCGAGGAAAGAATGTGGGTTCCTGCGTCTGAGGTAAACGCCGACAGGCTAGTTCGGGTTTTTCATGCCTCTCATCCTGAGAGACCTGGTCCTGAGTGTCCGGAGGCCCCTCAGTACTGTCACGAGGGTGTCAAGAACCACGCCTGACTCCGTTATACCCGGGGTCAGGAAGTCGCAGCGGTTGGCTGCGCGCTCTATGTAAGATGGGGCTGTTTCCTTATGGTAGCTTTCTAGGTTTGCTTTGCAAACCCTTTTGGCTCACTCAGGGATCCATAGCTCCTTCTCCTCAGCTGTTCCTTGTTCAGCACTCCCAAACCTCCTTATATTCCCCTCTCACACTTCTCTGGTTGCCAGATATAGAGCTTCCTTCCTGGACATCTATTCTGACCCTCTGGAGCTGTGTTGCTGTGTTCTCTGGTTGTTGGTCCAGAACGCTACCCTCCAGATCCCTGTTGGACCTTTGTGGTCTGCTGTGGTCGCCCACCTGGGTGTATGTGTTTGTCTGTATTGTCTGTCCTCTCCCTTGTGGGGGTTAGCTCTTTTCTGGGGGTCATTCACACAAGTATGGTCGCCAGACACCAAGTTTCAGGTCCAAATATCACTTTATTTGGCATCTCAGCAAACCAAACATAAATGATACAAAATAAACACCTGCCCGGCTGGGCTCTAACTAAACATATAATAACCTGACTCACCTAAAGGACCGTTCACACACGGTCATAACATGCGGCTTTCTCAGCCCAATAGTCCAGCAGCCTCCAGGCTGTAGCAAATGCAAGTCCCTTTGGGGGATTGTGGTCCAGCAGTCCTCCCGACTCTGACCTTGTGGCCCTTGTACCACGGGCGTCACTGCATCCCCCAAATTCCAGGCTGTCACTTAGCCTCGTGGTCCCTCAGCCTAGCCCAGCTGAGACCACACAGACAGAGCCTCCAGGCCTCTGTCCACAGATAACACACACTCCCCTTCTGACACCCTGGGAGGTGCCTTATGCCAGGCTGATTACCTTCAGCTTCTCTCACCTGTGGTGGAACAGGGGTGTGGACCGCACTATCCACCCCTTCCTTGCCTCTAACCTGAGTGAGACCTGTCACTGTCTCACATATCCCCCCCCTTTGTTCAAGCCCGTGAGGGTGAACACCTGCATAACCACGGGAGGCTGGTGAGAGGGTATCCACCTGGCCTGGACGTGGGGTACAGCCACCCACCCTGCTCTTTGGCTGCTCCCAATAAGAACCGGCCCAGCTTGGCTTTACAGCCACACTAAGTAACACAGTGTCAGCAAGCACTAGCTGCCGCTGACACAGAAAATTACCGGTTCTTATTTCACCGAGGCCAGGAAACTCGGTGACACATACCTTCCCTTTGTTCTGCCAGACCCACGCCAGCAGAGCTTGGTTTATCACCCAAACTAGCATCTTGCCCAATCTAATCTGCCTAAAGGCCTCATGTGCCCATCTCATGGTCAGGTACTCTTTTCCTACTCTTTCGTAGGTGATAATGATGCGCTCTCGCACTCTTGGATCTCTCTCTCGTTTTTAATCCTCTGGCTCCCGCACTTGCGCCTCATGTCCTTTCTTGGACTGCTGCCGCTCTTGACTGAACTGTTCCCAGTCATGGTCACGTCCCGACACTTTCTCCTTTGCTTTGCAGGGCTCCTTCACCAGAGCCTGCTTGCCCCTACTCGCTTCTTTAGTGGCTTTTTCCACTTCGGCCGCGGCCCCCTTTTGCTTAACTTTGGTCTCTGCAGCACCTGGAGACTTCACGTCAACCAACACATCCGCCTTAACTTTTTCTTCTTGGAGTCTCCAGTCTCTTTGACCGCCTTTTCATCCTTCTCGGACATGGCACCATACACTTGCCCTGTTATCCCCTCCCCCTCTTTCTCATCGAGGCAGGAGGCACCAGGGTCTTCAGCAAACTCCTTGTCTTCTGTCATTTTCTCCAGAGGCTCACCCAGGACACTGTTCTCCTTTTGAGGAGGAGTCAGGAGATACAGCCCATCGTAATAGCCCGGATCTAAAAACTGATCGTTCACCTCCTCGTACTTCTTCCCCAGCAGCCTGCTGGCTATTTGGAAGGCCTTGCATGCAGAGGGGACGTCTTCCAGGCCTAGGTTACACGCTACCACGGGTCTGTGGTCTTCGGCATTCACATCAGCCCCATCAACTGGTTTAGCAGAAGCATCTTCCATCTTCTCTGCCACAGCCAGCGCCACCGTGCCACCATCTCCCGTCCCATTTTTAACAGGCTCTGGCTTCATGACGTCTTTCAGAGAACTCTCTTCAGGTTTCTCACCTTCCACCTGCTGCTCGAGAGCACACTTAGATTTCTCCAACTCAATTTTTAAGCTCATGAGATTTTCTGTCTCTGCTCTGAGTTGCTTGTTCAGCCTCTCCAATTCAGCACGCTCCTCAAGCGCTTCTTCAAGGGCTCTAGCCAAGGAGAGGGCCTTGGTCTCCTTTTCCCAATCATCAGTCTCTGCTTGGTTACATTTTTCATCATATCGAGCCGAGATGCATTTCTCTTTCTGTCTCTCCTCCTTTTCCCTTTCTGAAGCCTTCTTCCATTTCTTTGTGAAGACTGCTAGTCCTTTCTCTGATGTTTCTAGGGAGCGTGAGGAGAGAGAGAGATCAAACTCCTGTTTGCAGCTGTACTGTCGTGTCAGGTCACCTACAACTGTCTGGATATGGGCCTCAGACACTAGGCTGACGTCACCCGACTTAATTCCCATTTCGTCAGATATAACTGTCTGGTTGCTACTAGTAACCACCTTTGTTTCGCAGGACCTTGACAAGGTAGCTTCACTCCCCGGGTTGCTATCGGTCACAGCACATACGTCACCCATACCGCTCGTGTCACTATCAATTCTGACCTCCAGGGGCACCGCTGAGCCAATCCCCACCTGTGACACCTTCCCAATAACCAACCAACATTGTGGAGACTGCATTTCTACCTCTGGTACGTGTGGTATACCCTCTAACCCTATCATATTTTCCTGCACCTTCAAACACTGAGCTGGAGCTGGGCTTTGCTCCACACTACTTATATGCATGTCTTCAAACCTTTTGATCAAGTCATATAGCACTTCATGAAAAATAGCAGATGAAAATAAAGCTTCATCGAGATTTACATTTTTACCACCAGGGGGCGCTTCTCCCCTGACCACAATCTGCAACGGAAAAGGCATGTTATCAACATCAGATATTTCACATGACATCCCCCTTTCATTACCTTGCACCTTATCTGCCCCATTGTTTTTAATGGTCACTTCACTTAACGGATTAGGTACCAGTTCTGCAGGAGTTTCGTCACTGACTGCAGAAGTGTTTCCACTTCCCCACAAGTCACGGAACATCGGGAAATCACGGCCCAACATTCCCTCATGTATTAGCATATGTATCACATCAGGTTCACAAGTCCCAGTTCTCACTGAAGTCTCACACTGAGTGAGAACCACCGGATAGTCCTCATTATCCGCATGACTGTCCTGCACATCTATCATTTGCGGCTCAGTCTCCAGTCCTGGTGTCTCAACACCTCCCGGCTCGGCAGATAGCAACTGACGCCGGTTCACACCAGAGTTCACGGCTTCTGAAGCCCCAGGGCACTGGTCAGCAACTTGCCCAGTCTCCAGAACCATGCTCACTGTCACTTTGTCTTTTACACCAGAAAAACACAGAACAGTCTTACTCACAGACGTCACTGGTTCGGCAGTCTCAGGCGATGAGGGATAGCCAGGAACATCTTCCCCGAGGTCACAGTCCTTCTCCTGGACATTAGGAACCTCCTGCCATGGATTCCTGGTTACCTGACTTCTGACCATAGGACAATCAGGTTCACACTTTGTGACTTGACGGCATCTCCAACAACGCTCTCTTTGTTGCAGGACAGCTGCCTGCCGCCGTGGTTGGTTGCACCTAGCACCCGCATCACGGCTCCTCCGGACATCCTTTTCTTCCCGACGGTTGCCCTTGGCAACGGCACACGTCACCTTTTTGACTGTTTTTTCAGCCGCATCATCGACACTTTGGACTTTTACAAATTGTTCACTCAGCTTTGCAGGTTTTTTCTCCAGGGCCCACTGCAATGGCATCTTCAAAGCATCAGCACAGCTGTTACCCTGGTAAACGCTTTGGGTTAGGAGTTCTCTTTGTCTTTCATACTCCTTCATGAGTTTTTCATGCTCCTGCTGCCACTTCAGGTGCCTTTGGTTAGCCTCCAGATTGGCCTGCCTCAGCTGCTCGGTGAGATCCTCCATCCACCCCATAGCAGCAGACAGCCCAGGCACCAGAAAAATTTTCAGCAACAAGTCCACTAACAGAGACCCGGCCTCCAGGTGTCTCACTCTCAAGAAACAATTTCAGCATTCACAGTCTCTTTCCCAGGGCTGCTGGCACTTTAAATCCACACAGCAATTTTCTTTGCAACACAGCAGAATTCAGCAGCACCTGCTCTTGCCGTTGCCCCTAGCAACCAGTTATCTCCTTTCAGCAGGGACACCTGCCCGCATCCGACACCAATTGTGGGGGGTTAGCTCTTCTCTGGGGGTCATTCACACAAGTATGGTCGCCAGACACCAAGTTTCAGGTCCAAATATCACTTTATTTGGCACCTCAGCAAACCAAACATAAATGATACAAAATAAACACCTGCCCGGCTGGGCTCTAACTAAACATATAATAACCTGACTCACCTAAAGGACCGTTAACACATGGTCATAACATGCGGCTTTCTCAGCCCAATAGTCCAGCAGCCTCCAAGCTGTAGCAAATGCAAGTCCCTTTGGGGGATTGTGGTCCAGCAGTCCTCCCGACTCTGACCTTGTGGCCCTTGTACCACGGGCGTCACTGCATCCCCCAAATTCCAGGCTGTCACTTAGCCTCGTGGTCCCTCAGCCTAGCCCAGCTGAGACCACACAGACAGAGCCTCCAGGCCTCTGTCCACAGATAACACACACTCCCCTTCTGACACCCTGGGAGGTGCCTTATACCAGGCTGATTACCTCCAGCTTCTCTCACCTGTGGTGGAACAGGGGTGTAGACCGCACTATCCACCCCTTCCTTGCCTCTAACCTGAGTGAGACCTGTCACTGTCTCACACCCTGGTGTTTCCCTCTTAGTGTCAGTGGTGCGGACTAGCGATCCCACCGGCCCGTTTACTAACTAGTGCTCATTTTAGGGAAAGCCAGGGTTTAGGCACGTGATCGCCGCACGGGTGAGGAACCCGTCTAGGGACGTCAGGGCAGTCATGTGCCAGCTCCAAGGTGAGTCAGGGGTCACCACCTTACCCTCTCCCTTGGGCAGGGCTTTCCCTTTTCCCTCCCTGTGCGTGACGCCGGTCATTACACGATGGGAACATATCGCTATATGCCCTTATTGTCTGATAGGTGCAGATCCCACCTCTGGAAATTGCACCTGTGGGCCAATAGGAAGGCTTGGTGGTGTCAGATGCAGTGCCGACGAACCACCACTTTGCTGGCATCGTGTTAGGCTTCGTTTCAGAGACTAGCAACTATGAGACAATGGGGGCATATCCTAGTGATATGCCCCCATTGTCTGAGATGGGAATACCCTTTTAAGTAACGCCTTTTTATCCACCTCCGGACCGCTGTACGCACAGACGCGTCCTGGAGGTGGTTGTTTCATTCCACCTGGACGCGCCGGCGCGTCCTCTCGTGAGACGCGAGATTTCGGTCACAGCCGGCCCGCGCATGCGCATCGCGGGCCGGCAAAAGTTAAAGGACTATTGCATCAGCAACCTGCCAGCCAATGATCGTCGCTGGCAGGTTGCTGATTTTTAAAAAATCGAATCACAAGCCAGATAACAGATCATATTAGTAAATATGATCTGTTATATGGCTTCTCTGCTCCTCTGCTGGTCTTTTTCGTCGGTTGGATCCAGCAGAGGAGCAGACATCACTGTGAGTACACACCAAACACTACCCTTAGCCCCTGATCACCTTCCATCACCCCCATCATCCAAATTAACCCCTTGATCGCCCCCTGTCAATCACTTAGTGAAAGACAAAAAGTGATCAGTGTAAACTGACACTTTTTTTTTTCACTAGTATTGGCTGTTAGGTTTTAGGATTAGTTTAGGCCCCTTGGTTAGGTAGTTTAGGGATCAGTTAGCGCCCAGCCCACCGCACTCACTTATTCGCTGTTTAGCGTATCGCTAATCAGCATTTGTACTTTTATAGTATCTGTAAGTGATCAAAACTGATCACGGTCAGATCTATAATAGTATTAGTGTCACCTTAGCTCGCCCTCCACCCAAAACGCAGTGTTTGCCCGATCAGGCCTGATCGGTCGCCCACACGTGCGTTCACCCACGCCCGCCCCACCGCAGTGACAAAAATTAATATTTTTTTTTATCACTGCACATTCACTTTACATGCGATAAAAAAATCAGTTTTGATATTTTTTAGCAACCGCAGCGGCCTCCGGTACTTCGCTAGCCTCCCCTTTGTAAGACAGGCTTGCTTTTTTTCTTGGGTAGTCTCAGGGAATACCCCTAAATTTAGTAGTCCAAAATGTCAAACAGGGGGTATTCTTCTGAAGAGGCCTACAGGATTCTGACCCAGTCGGATGAGGAATGGGAACCCTCATCTGACGAATCTAGCGGGTCAGAATATGAACCTGTAGAAAGCAGTGGCTCTCTGACCCAAAGTTCGGACGAGGAGGTTGAGGTCCCTGGCAGCACCAGGCGTTCCCGGCCCCGTGTCGCTAGACCACAGGTTACGCAGGATCCGCTTCAAGAGCAGCAGAGTGGGGCTGTCGCTGCCGGATCACGTGGTGAGGCATACACCAGCAGCGCAGCCCTCCCTGGACCTAGTACCAGCACTGCCGTACAACATGGTGAAGTAGCGAGCACCAGAAGGGCAGTTGAAGCTGGTACGGTGGCACGTGCAGTAGTTACCCCGTCGCAGCCACCGCACAGACAGGCCCGTAGAGCCCCTAGAATCCCTGAGGTGCTGGCAAACCCTGATTGGCAGTCACCAACTTCAGCCGCACCTGTAGTTCCCCCTTTCACCGCCCAGTCTGGAGTTCGGGTTGAGACGGCTCAGATCAGTACGGCCCTGGGATTTTTTGAGCTGTTCTTGACTGCGGAGCTCTTGGACTTAGTCGTGGCAGAGACAAACCGGTATGCCACACAATTTATAACCGCAAACCCGGGAAGCTATTATGCCCAGCCTTTCCGGTGGAAACCAGTCCAAGTTTCCGAACTTAAAATTTTTCTGGGCCTTCTCCTGAACATGGGTCTAACCAAAAAGCATGAATTGCGGTCATATTGGTCCACGAACCCAATTCATCACATGCCCATGTTCTCTGCTGCTATGTCCAGGGCACGTTTTGAGACCATCCTGCGTTTCCTGCACTTTAGCGACAACACCACCTCCCGTCCCAGAGGCCACCCAGCTTTTGACCGGCTCCACAAAATTCGGCCCCTCATAGACCATTTCAACCAGAAATTTGCAGATTTGTATACCCCTGAGCAAAACATCTGCGTAGACGAGTCCCTAATACATTTTACCGGGCGCCTTGGCTTCAAACAATACATCCCAAGCAAGCGTGCTCGGTATGGGGTCAAATTGTATGAGCTCTGTGAAAGGGCCACAGGCTATACCCACAAATTTCGGATCTATGAGGGAAAAGATCAGACCCTGGAGCCGGTCGGTTGCCCTGACTACCTGGGGAGCAGTGGGAAGACAGTCTGGGACTTGGTGTCACCCTTATTCGGCAAGGGGTACCATCTTTATGTGGACAATTTTTACACAAGTGTGGCCCTCTTTAGGCATTTGTTTCTAGAACGGATTTGCGCCTGTGGCACCGCGCGAACTAGTTGCGTGGGCTTCCCCCAACGGCTTGTAACCACCCGTCTTGCAAGGGGGGAGAGGGCTGCCTTGTGTAACGAAGAACTGCTCGCGGTGAAATGGAGAGACAAGCGTGACGTTTACATGCTCTCCTCCATTCACGCAGACACGACAATACAAATTGAAAGGGCAACCCGTGTCATTGAAAAGCCCCTCTCAGCCCACGACTATAATGCGCTCATGGGAGGGGTGGACTTCAATGACCAGATGTTGGCTCCCTATTTAGTTTCCCGCAGAACCAGACGCTGGTATAAGAAGGTGTCTGTATATTTAATTCAATTGGCGCTGTATAATAGTCTTGTTCTCTACAGTAAGGCTGGGAGAACACGATCCTTCCTCAAATTCCAGGAAGAGATCATCGAGAACCTCCTTTATCCAGGAGGTTCCGTGGCCCCATCCACCAGTGTAGTTAGCCGTCTACACGAGCGACATTTCCCCAGTGTCGTTGCTGGTACCTAAACCCAACCGCCACCCCGAAAAAAATGTCGTGTCTGTAGCAGGAGTGGAATAAGGCGTGACACCCGCTATTTCTGTCCTGACTGTCCTGACCGCCCTGCCCTATGCTTAGGAGAGTGTTTCCGGAAGTACCACACACAGGTACACCTAGCATAGGGATCACATCTCACCAGGACAGGCACACAGGGCTATTAGGGCCTTTTCTCTCACAGCTGCTGCAAACCTCTCCTTTCACCTGGGATAAAGTGCATAACGTACTTCGCCACATCTTTGGGCGATTTGCGCTTTGCACATTGTCCCATGGGAAGGAGAGGTCTGTTCTATAAAGGTAAAAAACAAACAAAAAAAAAAAAAACACCAGTAAGCAAAAAGGTTAATGTTCAGTTCAAATAGTTAAAGTTTAGATGTTCTCTTCCAAAGTTAATAAATTTATTGCGTTGCGGCCTGGTTTTTTCTTTTTTTTTTTTTTTTTTTTTTACCTTCCAGGTGGACCAACCGATCGACTAGCTGCAGCACTGATGTGCATTCTGACAGAAGCATTGCGCTGCTGTCAGATTACACGCAAGTCGGTGTATGTGGCGCTGCAAGACAAGATTTCTCCTCTGCAGTAAAAGATACGTTTGCCGAGGCATATGAGCTGAGGAGGTGGCGGTGTTCATATACTTTGGCAAACACTTTGTATATATAAAAAAAAAAATCCCGGCAAGGATTTATTCATCCACATCGATTGATGTGAATGGAGAAATCTGGTTTGCCAGGGCATACGAGCTAAGTGGGTATGGATGTTGGGCGGAGCTCCTATGTCCTGGCAGACGCCTTTCCCCTCCTTTTTCTTTTTTTGGCAGAGATTTTTTCATCCACATTGATCGATGCGAATGAAGAAATCTGTGCCGTTCATTTTTTTCTTTCAGCCCAGAGGCTGAACGGAAAAAAAAAATCTCATTACCCGTATGCTCAATATAAGGAGAATAGCAGAAACTCCTAATGCTGGGCATACATGTAATGATTGCGGAGACCCTCAAATGCCAGGGCAGTACAAACACCCCACAAATAACACCATTTTGGAAAGAAGACACCCCAAGGTATTCGCTGAGGGGCATATTGAGTCCATGAAAGATTGAAATTTTTGTCCCAAGTTAGCGGAAAGGGAGACTTTGTGAGAAAAAAATCAATTTCCGCTAACTTGTGCCCAAAAATTTTTTTCTATGAACTCGCCATGCCCCTCATTGAATACCTTGGGGTGTCTTCTTTCCAAAATGGGGTCACATGTGGGGTATTTATACTGCCCTGGCATTTTAGGGGCCCCAAAGCGTGAGAAGAAGTCTGGTATCCAAATGTCTAAAAATGCCCTCCTAAAAGGAATTTGGGCCCCTTTGCCCACCTAGGCTGCAAAAAGGTGTCACACATGTGGTATCTCCGTATTCAGGAGAAGTTGGGGAATGTGTTTTGGGGTGTCATTTTGCATATACCCATGCTGGGTGAGATAAATATCTTGGTCAAATGCCAACTTTGTATAAAAAAATGGGAAAAGTTGTCTTTTGCCAAGATATTTCTCTCACCCAGCATGGGTATATGTAAAATGACACCCCAAAACACATTCCCCAACTTTTCCTGAATACGGCGATACCACATGTGTGACACTTTTTTGCAGCCTAGGTGGGCAAAGGGGCCCACATTCCAAAGAGCACCTTTCGGATTTCACAGGTCATTTACCTACTTACCACACATTTGGGCCCCTGGAAAATGCCAGGGCAGTATAACTACCCCACAAGTGACCCCATTTTGGAAAGAAGACACCTCAAGGTATTCCGTGAGGGGCATGGCGAGTTCCTAGAATTTTTTATTTTTTGTCACAAGTTAGTGGAAAATGATGATTTTTTTTTTTTTTTTTTTTCCCTTACAAAGTCTCATATTCCACTAACTTGTGACAAAAAATAAAAACTTCCATGAACTCACTATGCCCATCAGCGAATACCTTGGGGTGTCTTCTTTCCAAAATGGGGTCACTTGTGGGGTAGTTATACTGCCCTGGCATTCTAGGGGTCCAAATGTGTGGTAAGGAGTTTGAAATCAAATTCTGTAAAAAATGACTGGTGAAATCCGAAAGGTGCTCTTTGGAATGTGGGCCCCTTTGCACACCTAGGCTGCAAAAAAGTGTCACACATGTGGTATCGCCGTACTCAGGAGAAGTTGGGGAATGTGTTTTGGGGTGTCATTTTACATATACCCATGCTGGGTGAGAGATATATCTTGGCAAAAGACAACTTTTCCCATTTTTTTATACAAAGTTGGCATTTGACCAAGATATTTATCTCACCCAGCATGGGTATATGTAAAATGACACCCCAAAACACATTCCCCAACTTCTCCTGAATACGGAGATACCACATGTGTGACACTTTTTTGCAGCCTAGGTGGGCAAAGGGGCCCATATTCCAAAGAGCACCTTTCAGATTTCACAGGCCATTTTTTACAGAATTAGATTTCAAACTCCTTACCACACATTTGGGCCCCTAGAATGCCAGGGCAGTATAACTACCCCACAAGTGACCCCATTTTGGAAAGAAAACACCCCAAGGTATTCCGTGAGGGGCATGGCGAGTTCCTAGAATTTTTTATTTTTTGTCACAAGTTAGTGGAATATGAGACTTTGTTAGAAGAAAATAAATAAAAAATCATCATTTTCCACTAACTTGTGACAAAAAATAAAAAGTTCTATGAACTCACTATGCCCATCAGCGAATACCTTAGGGTGTCTACTTTCCAAAATGGGGTCATTTGTGGGGTGTTTGTACTGTCTGGGCATTGTAGAACCTCAGGAAACATGACAGGTGCTCAGAAAGTCAGAGCTGCTTCAAAAAGCGGAAATTCACATTTTTGTACCATAGTTTGTAAACGCTATAACTTTTACCCAAACCATTTTTTTTTTACCCAAACATTTTTTTTTTATCAAAGACATGTAGAACAATAAATTTAGAGCAAAATTTATATATGGATCTCGTTTTTTTTGCAAAATTTTACAACTGAAAGTGAAAAATGTCATTTTTTTGCAAAAAAATCGTTAAATTTCGATTAATAACAAAAAAAGTAAAAATGTCAGCAGCAATGAAATACCACCAAATAAAAGCTCTATTAGTGAGAAGAAAAGGAGGTAAAATTCATTTGGGTGGTAAGTTGCATGACCGAGCAATAAACGGTGAAAGTAGTGTAGGTCAGAAGTGTAAAAAGTGGCCTGGTCTTTCAGGGTGTTTAAGCACTGGGGGCTGAGGTGGTTAAAGTCAGCCGTCTGCTGAACACATGTTTAATGAAGAATTAGACTCACCTGGGGTTGAGTTCTTGTTATTTAGAACTTTAGCTTTGCCACTTTCATTGGAGTGTACTGATTTTTGTAACATGGTCTTGAATGAATGTTAGAAAAATTTCTTTTTTGTGTGTGCAAATAAACTAATGGTGTTATGATAAAAAAAAAAAAAAAGATATATATATATATACACACTCACCTAAAGAATTATTAGGAACACCATACTAATACGGTGTTGGACCCCTTTTTGCCTTCAGAACTGCTTTAATTCTACATGCCATTGATATAACATGGTGCTGATAGCATTCTTTAGAAATGTTGGCCCATTGATAGGATAGCATCTTGCAGTTGATGGAGATTTGAGGGATGCACATCCAGGGCACGAAGCTCCCGTTCCACCACATCCCAAAGATGCTCTATTGGGTTGAGATCTGATGACTGTGGGGGCCGTTTTAGTACAGTGAACTCATTGTCATGTTCAAGAAACCAATTTGAAATGATTTGAGCTTTGTGACATGGTGCATTATCCTGCTGGAAGTAGCCATCAGAGGATGGATACATGTTCTCATTCTGTTTACGCCAAATTCGGACTCTACCATTTGAATGTCTCAACAGAAATCGAGACTCATCAGACCAGGCAACATTTTTCCGGTCTTCAACAGTCCAATTTTGGTGAGCTCGTGCAAATTGTAGCCTCTTTTTCCTATTTGTAGTGGAGATGAGTGGTTCCCAGTGGGGTCTTCTGCTGTTGTAGCCCATCCGCCTCAAGGCTGAGCGTGTTGTGGCTTCACAAATGCTTTGCTGCATACCTCGGTTGTAACGAGTGGTTATTTCAGTCAACGTTGCTCTTCTATCAGCTTGAATCAGTCGGCCAATTCTCCTCTGACCTCTAGCATCCACAAGGCATTTTTGCCCACAGGACTGCCGCATACTGGATGTTTTTCCCTTTTCACACCATTCTTTGTAAACCCTAGAAATGGTTGTGCGTGAAAATCCCAGTAACTGAGCAGATTGTGAAATACTCAGACCGGCCCGTCTGGCACCAACAACCATGCCACGCTCAAAATTGCTTAAATCACCTTTCTTTCCCATTCTGACATTCAGTTTGGAGTTCAGGAGATTGTCTTGACTAGGACCATACCCCTAAATGCATTGAAGCAACTGCCATGTGATTGGTTGACTAGATAATTGCATTAATGAGAAATAGAACAGGTGTTCCTAATAATTTTTTAGGTGAGTGTATATATACTAGCAGAAGGACCCGGCTTCGCACGAGTATACTTTATCTATTTCATTTCATGTTTCTGTGTGTTGTAAAAAGATATCAACAGTATTCCCCATAACAGTGACCTCTACAGTACCCGCCCCTTTAACAATTACCTCCACAGTGCCCGCCTCTTTAACCCCTTAAGGACTCGGCCCTATTTCACCTTCTGGACTTAGCCATTTTTTGAAAATCTAACCAGTGTCACTTTAAGTGCTGATAACTTTAAAACGCTTTGACTTATCCAGGCCATTCTGAGATTGTTTTTTCGTCACATATTGTACTTCATGACACTGGTAAAATGAAGTAAAAAAATTTCATTTTTATTTATAAAAAAATACCAAATTTACCAAAACAAAATTAAAAATTGCAAGTCTCCAAGTTTCAATTTCTCTACTTCTAGAATACATAGTAATACCTCCAAAAAAAGTTATTACTTTACATTCCCCATATGTCTACTTCATGTTTGGATCATATTGGGAATGATATTTTATTTTTTGGGGATGTTACAAGGCTTAAAAGTTTAGAATCAAATCTTGAAATTTTTAAGAAATTTTCAAAAACCCAATTTTTAGGGACCAGTTCAGGTCTGAAGTCACTTTGCGAGGCTTAATATAATAGAAACTGAAAGGAATCCATGTTTTTATATGTTAAAACTAATTATGTTTTCTGCTAAGTTTCTGTTCTCTGTAACCATGAATCCTCTTTGGCACTACTCCCGGACAATACCCCAAATATGGCAGTTCCGCTTTTTGCTCTATTTGCCTGTAGAATAGAACGTGTTAATATATGATAGGTTGAATAAATAACTTACGTTGATATGCTAATAAAGGGGGTAAAACCCCCTCTATATAACCTGTGTGCACTAATAATAAACTTCAGAGCGTTCATGCATTACATCAATGTTGTGTCTGTTATTCCCTACTGAGTGAAGCGCTCTCCTGACGTCAGAACAAGACTCAAACCAAGCCGATACTAGAAGTTTGGTACCAGGGGTACCAAGTGGGACGTTGAGATATCCTATCAGTTTGGGGGTTCATGTCCGGGATCGAGATGGTCATCCTCGGGTCTGGTAAGAAAGACATCTGTTATTGTCCTCTGGCCGATCCGAGGACCACGTCTCGATCTAGTAAGTAGAACCTACAACTTCTAGTATAATTACTGTATCAGGGATACAGGGAACAGACTCCGGGAGTCTGGGGGAGTGACCCGGGGACTCCGCCGTGAGGATCACTCAGAGAAAATATAGTGCGCACTAGAAAATATTGTCTCAGGGAGACAAGGACGGAGCTTGGTTTGACTCTTTTTAAATTGTTTAGAGTGATACCTGTCATCCAGGGCCTAAATACTAGGCCTACAATTTATATTCAGCTAAATCTGTGGTTACTGCTGTGCCTGTATTAGTGTAATACGGTACCTAAATAGATAGCCAGATAGTGTTAGGTGCCTGTAAAAAAAGGGAAACTAAATGGATAGTCACCCTGGATACAGTTATACCCCAGGGCCTCAACGAATTTAACAGCTTTTCTTCCTTCCTATGAACATCTCGCAAATTTTAATTGCAGGGTATATTTGTGTTTTGTTTTGTTTTTTATTTATATTTTTCTATATTATAATATTGTATGTCTTTTTTTCTTTTCATGAGATCCATATATTCAGTTTCTTTGGGATTCGGTGGTGGTGGATCCTGTAACCAACTATGGGAGAATACGACCGACATGTGAGACAACACTAGATATGAACTACTAGCAACATACATGAACTACTAGCAACACATATATATGAAGGAATTTACTGATTACCAAATATTGTGTTGTCTTATCATGTCTTGAATATTATTGTCGGTTTCGCATTAGTTTACGATCATCCTGGCTCTTTCGAGTCAGGGCCTACTGTCTGTTCGTATATTAGGATGCCCCATATGTAGGTGGAGTGTCAATGATAGATCTTGCTCCACACAGTTTGAGTCCCTTAGGCCCTGGAGAGATGGGAGTTCCTTGGTCGACCCCATTGGCGGCTGTTGCCGCCAGTGGTGCCGCCCCTGGTACTTCCACCCCATATTTTAGGTCACTTTTTGTTCCACATTTTTTGTACCCCCTATACCTTGGTGGGCTGGGAGTTCCTTGGCCGACCCCATCGGCGGCCGTTGCCGCCCGTGGTGCCGCCCTGGTACTTCCATCCCACATTTTGGTCATACAGTCACCCTGTATTAGTCCATTAGGTGGCTTCTGTGAGCACTAGTATTTATTCACCAAGAAGTCACTTCTGGTAATCCACCATTTGTCACTTCTTGTCTTTGTATAGATAAGAGTTTTTTATGTCCATAGGATAGCATCTTTTCTCTAATTATGAATACAGGATGCGTCTTGAATTATTATGTCTTGATGAATAATCATATAAGGTACCTTTGTATTTTACTAGATTGGGTTTTAATCATGTGATTTATTATTATCGATCGTGTACTACATCACCAATCCAGCTATGCAACTATTGGATATGTAATCATGTACCCGATATTTATTCTCTTGCATTGATGATATATATACATATATCAATATATGGTGCATGTACTTACTTATATATATAACAATCAAGGTTCCTGTCATAATATTTTATATTATCTTACTATGTATTCATGACACCCTGGCTCCATGTATCATGGTCCCCTTATATTTGTGTTTCCGTATATTCACTGGTTTTTCCATGTGTGGGTGGGTCAGAGCAATCATTTGCATATGAATGGGCTCTGTCCGATACACTCACATACTTATACTATTCACTATTTTTATATATTAAATGTCTTTCATCTCACCTATAAGTTGTTTCACGGTTCCAGGCCTTTGTTATGTTAAGGGGGACTCAATATGGATATGTGGTAAGCAGATTCGGAACAGCGTCACTGCCACTTATACGATTATAGCGCTCGCTGGCCCTCTATTTACTTCCTGGGATTTGCGGGTCACCTGCGTTTCACTGGGTCGCGGACTGCGCGGTGAGCAGATGGGGACGCGCAGAGAGATGGCTCCGTGCATCATGGAGCTTTCCGCGCCCGAGTATGTGGACCACAGGTGTCTCTCATGAAGGTAATTGCCCCTACCCACCCACCTTCATTTCAGCCTATATATACCCTGCTTGCACACTACTCTGTACCTCCTGACGAAGCCGTTGAGGTGAAACGCGCGTCGAGGTCTCGCGCTCAGGGTCTGACTTTCCATCCATCACCATGTCCTCAGGTACGTCCGGTTACTAGTAGCGATTCACACCATTCATGGGATCTCTGCTTGTATTCATAGTGAGTCCCCCATATATATATATGTTATATATGTTGTGCATATTGATACCATCTTCTTTTTGACTAAGATATTTATTTTTACCTTGAGTATCTATCATTATATTGGCCGGTCTAGATATTTATGCACTGCATCAGGTGTGAATCAACTTATGGATTACCAGGTATGGTCATTTGCACCTCCTGTGCATAGCCTTACAGCGGCGTTTCGCCATCCTGGTTCTCCTTAAGCCCTGATTTTGATCCATGGATTGTACCTTACTGTGTGTCATATTTCACAGAAGTATTGGTGATCGATTGGTGTCATTCACCCTGTGCTTTTCCGTATCTTTGTATACCATCCTGTAGTCTCTCCACATTTTATATTTTATAATAAACTTATATTTTGATACATCATTTCCACTTGTTCGTTTTGGTCTATCTTGGATGTTTTACAAGTGGTAAATTGTAGCTGTCTAGTTGACAGGTGGCCTTTGTGTAGGTTAATAAGTATTGCATATATATATTCATAGGCAATTCCTCATACATGGATTTCCGATCGCGTGACAAAAACTGGGTGTCACAATTGGGATCAGTTTTTGGTGATACTACAGTACAGGATACGGAGAAATGTGACAGCAAGGAGTTAAAGCATAAAATTAGAGAGGCCCTTAAAAAACGGACCAAGTTGTGGTGGAACAAGGCTGCCTTAGAGAATTACCTTAATAGGAATATTGTGCCACGGGGACTTCGGGTCCAGATTTTCCCCACTTTGGAGGGTGAGGACCCCGCATTCACCACTAAATGGGAGGAAACCCTCACGAAATGTTCACAGACTCTTATTGAGTTGCTTATTGGGGCGGATCGTAGATCATTGGAGGCTGTGGAGAAGGACATTGACAGCCACAAGGACAGCATCCAGCAACTCCTGACCAAGGAGGAACTGGAGAGCTTTGACAAAAGTCTAGAGGAAGATTTGGTCAAGTGGGAACGAGAGATTCAGTCCATCAAAACCAAGAAATTCCAGAGAGATCTGGGAGATTATCAGCAAAACAAAGTGTTCAGGTGGCAACGTACGAATCTCAGATCTGAACCTCGTTCACGATCCCAATCCCTAGCATCCTCTTTATCTGAAGAAGAATGTGGCGGGTCTTTTTTAGAAGGACGCCCGGCCACCGTCCGTGGTCCGGATCCCGAAAGGGCAGGTTACAATCTACGTACTCCAGTACACAAGCGGAAACATTGGAACGGGAATGGCCGAGGGAAGCGAGCAAAGAACTAAAGGTAATAAATCTTTCTACCATTAGTCTCACCGCAGCACAACAACAGGTTTTGCAGAAAGGTTTATCTTTCTCTCCGGTTGGCAGATTTGACTACTTTGAAGTAGTCAAAGATTTAGAACTATTTGCCCGGAAATTACTGTTTAAAAAATACTTTAATCGTGGCCATGAGGCTACTGCCTCCATGTCACCAGTTGAGAGGCAGGCTATTAGAGACCTGGAATCCCTCTTGGAAGATCAGGTGGAAATCATACCCAGTAGATCTCCCGTACATCTGCACAGGCGCTCACAGACGTTCCCCTCCAAGACATTATGCCCCGCAGTGGATGTCTTTGTGAAACTTGTCAAACGAGATCTAAATATCGATCACCCATATATTAGGGGGGATAATTTGACACGCTCACAGAGACAGGCACTGCGTGAGCTTCAAGATCTTAAAGAGGTAGTGATTAAACCTGCCGATAAGGGGGGTAATGTCGTCATATGGCCTGTGCAGATGTACGAAAAGGAGGTTTTTCGGCAACTGAACAACAAACAATGCTACAGAAAGATTGAGAGAGACCCTACCTCCATCTATAAGAAGGAACTTGACGACATCTTGAGGGATGCCTATGATCAGGGCATCATTACCCTTAAAATGATGGATGGTTTGCGGGTTGATTTTCCCGTGAAACCCACTCTTTACCTGCTTCCAAAGGTGCACAAGAGCCGCACTCATCCTCCTGGTCGCCCGATCGTTTCGGGGATCGGGAGTTTGTGCACCAATGTGGGGAGGTTCATCGACTTTTTTCTCCAAAAAAGTGTGGAGATCCTCCCGTCTTTCGTAAAAGATACGACTGACATGCTGAGACGGCTGAACGGAATCCACGTTGATCACGACGTGGTTCTCGTTACATGCGATATTGAATCGCTATACACGTCTATATACCACGACCAGGGAGTGCGGGCATCCAGATCCTTTTTAGTCATGACCGACTATGAGAATGACATGATTGAATTTATTTTGGCGCTATTGGAATTTACATTGACGCACAATTATTTTCTTTTTAAGGACCGCCTCTTCCTACAGCTCCAGGGGACAGCTATGGGGGCATCTTGTGCCCCCTCATATGCCAACCTGTTCCTGGGGCTGTGGGAGAGGGAGGTCGTCCATGATACACCTGGATACGATGCCGCACTCCTATGGTCGAGGTATATAGACGATGTATTCTTCTTATGGCAGGATACTATCCCTGCCTTAGAAGATTTTTTGGCTCGTCTAAATACAAATACACGCAATATCAAACTTACCTGGAAATACAGTCTTACGAATGTCGAATTTTTGGACATAATGATTGCAAAGGGTCCTGATGGATATTTGTCCACTGATCTCTTTAGGAAGTCCACAGCTGTCAATGCCCTTCTCCACGCCTCCTCTGCTCACCATCCGAATACGATACAGGCAATACCCACAGGGCAATTTTTAAGAACTCGCAGGATCTGCTCCAATGATGAGCATTTCGAACAACAGGCATCAGCTTTGACGCAGCGATTCCTTGAAAGAGGACATCAGTCTAAACAGGGGAGTCATACATGCAGGTATTAAAAGCTGAGACTTCCGCCAATATGTTCCAGTAAGGAAGATATCAGAGCCCATCACTGCACCACGTCACGGTCACTCAGCATGGCAGAGGGTCCTAGCCGCTGCTCTAACTATGGTGTGAACACAGTCTGGGGGTGTTGTAATTCAGCACACAGCCAAGCCTCCACACAAAGGCCCAGCATGAATACTGTGGCAGTGCAATGTGAATGAGGCCAGGCCGTGAGCCACACCTATACCAGACCATGTGATGGAGGTTACCAGGTGCAACAGAGTGTCCAAACACACCCAAATCTAACAAGACAAAAACACAGAAATGAAGTGGCAATTCTGGAGGAGCTGCTCAGCCCCTGACACTGTGGCGTGTCTATTTAATGGAGGAGCAGCCCCACCGCATGTGGACCGCAATAATCGACTAACCCCAGCAAAATATGCATACAATGGAGGACGTCGACGCGGTCCACATGCACCACAAGAGCAAACTACACAGAATGTAGTAAATAAACATAGGAAACAAAGAGAGGATTTGCACCAACAAGAAATGCTACTGACTAAACAGGGGAGTCATACATGCAGGTATTAAAAGCTGAGACTTCCGCCAATATGTTCCAGTAAGGAAGATATCAGAGCCCATCACTGCACCACGTCACGGTCACTCAGCATGGCAGAGGGTCCTAGCCGCTGCTCTAACTATGGTGTGAACACAGTCTGGGGGTGTTGTAATTCAGCACACAGCCAAGCCTCCACACAAAGGCCCAGCATGAATACTGTGGCAGTGCAATGTGAATGAGGCCAGGCCGTGAGCCACACCTATACCAGACCATGTGATGGAGGTTACCAGGTGCAACAGAGTGTCCAAACACACCCAAATCTAACAAGACAAAAACACAGAAATGAAGTGGCAATTCTGGAGGAGCTGCTCAGCCCCTGACACTGTGGCGTGTCTATTTAATGGAGGAGCAGCCCCACCGGATGTGGACCGCAATAATCGACTAACCCCAGCAAAATATGCATACAATGGAGGACGTCGACGCGGTCCACATGCACCACAAGAGCAAACTACACAGAATGTAGTAAATAAACATAGGAAACAAAGAGAGGATTTGCACCAACAAGAAATGCTACTGACTAAACAGGGGAGTCATACATGCAGGTATTAAAAGCTGAGACTTCCGCCAATATGTTCCAGTAAGGAAGATATCAGAGCCCATCACTGCACCACGTCACGGTCACTCAGCATGGCAGAGGGTCCTAGCCGCTGCTCTAACTATGGTGTGAACACAGTCTGGGGGTGTTGTAATTCAGCACACAGCCAAGCCTCCACACAAAGGCCCAGCATGAATACTGTGGCAGTGCAATGTGAATGAGGCCAGGCCGTGAGCCACACCTATACCAGACCATGTGATGGAGGTTACCAGGTGCAACAGAGTGTCCAAACACACCCAAATCTAACAAGACAAAAACACAGAAATGAAGTGGCAATTCTGGAGGAGCTGCTCAGCCCCTGACACTGTGGCGTGTCTATTTAATGGAGGAGCAGCCCCACCGCATGTGGACCGCAATAATCGACTAACCCCAGCAAAATATGCATACAATGGAGGACGTCGACGCGGTCCACATGCACCACAAGAGCAAACTACACAGAATGTAGTAAATAAACATAGGAAACAAAGAGAGGATTTGCACCAACAAGAAATGCTACTGACTAAACAGGGGAGTCATACATGCAGGTATTAAAAGCTGAGACTTCCGCCAATATGTTCCAGTAAGGAAGATATCAGAGCCCATCACTGCACCACGTCACGGTCACTCAGCATGGCAGAGGGTCCTAGCCGCTGCTCTAACTATGGTGTGAACACAGTCTGGGGGTGTTGTAATTCAGCACACAGCCAAGCCTCCACACAAAGGCCCAGCATGAATACTGTGGCAGTGCAATGTGAATGAGGCCAGGCCGTGAGCCACACCTATACCAGACCATGTGATGGAGGTTACCAGGTGCAACAGAGTGTCCAAACACACCCAAATCTAACAAGACAAAAACACAGAAATGAAGTGGCAATTCTGGAGGAGCTGCTCAGCCCCTGACACTGTGGCGTGTCTATTTAATGGAGGAGCAGCCCCACCGCATGTGGACCGCAATAATCGACTAACCCCAGCAAAATATGCATACAATGGAGGACGTCGACGCGGTCCACATGCACCACAAGAGCAAACTACACAGAATGTAGTAAATAAACATAGGAAACAAAGAGAGGATTTGCACCAACAAGAAATGCTACTGACTAAACAGGGGAGTCATACATGCAGGTATTAAAAGCTGAGACTTCCGCCAATATGTTCCAGTAAGGAAGATATCAGAGCCCATCACTGCACCACGTCACGGTCACTCAGCATGGCAGAGGGTCCTAGCCGCTGCTCTAACTATGGTGTGAACACAGTCTGGGGGTGTTGTAATTCAGCACACAGCCAAGCCTCCACACAAAGGCCCAGCATGAATACTGTGGCAGTGCAATGTGAATGAGGCCAGGCCGTGAGCCACACCTATACCAGACCATGTGATGGAGGTTACCAGGTGCAACAGAGTGTCCAAACACACCCAAATCTAACAAGACAAAAACACAGAAATGAAGTGGCAATTCTGGAGGAGCTGCTCAGCCCCTGACACTGTGGCGTGTCTATTTAATGGAGGAGCAGCCCCACCGCATGTGGACCGCAATAATCGACTAACCCCAGCAAAATATGCATACAATGGAGGACGTCGACGCGGTCCACATGCACCACAAGAGCAAACTACACAGAATGTAGTAAATAAACATAGGAAACAAAGAGAGGATTTGCACCAACAAGAAATGCTACTGACTAAACAGGGGAGTCATACATGCAGGTATTAAAAGCTGAGACTTCCGCCAATATGTTCCAGTAAGGAAGATATCAGAGCCCATCACTGCACCACGTCACGGTCACTCAGCATGGCAGAGGGTCCTAGCCGCTGCTCTAACTATGGTGTGAACACAGTCTGGGGGTGTTGTAATTCAGCACACAGCCAAGCCTCCACACAAAGGCCCAGCATGAATACTGTGGCAGTGCAATGTGAATGAGGCCAGGCCGTGAGCCACACCTATACCAGACCATGTGATGGAGGTTACCAGGTGCAACAGAGTGTCCAAACACACCCAAATCTAACAAGACAAAAACACAGAAATGAAGTGGCAATTCTGGAGGAGCTGCTCAGCCCCTGACACTGTGGCGTGTCTATTTAATGGAGGAGCAGCCCCACCGCATGTGGACCGCAATAATCGACTAACCCCAGCAAAATATGCATACAATGGAGGACGTCGACGCGGTCCACATGCACCACAAGAGCAAACTACACAGAATGTAGTAAATAAACATAGGAAACAAAGAGAGGATTTGCACCAACAAGAAATGCTACTGACTAAACAGGGGAGTCATACATGCAGGTATTAAAAGCTGAGACTTCCGCCAATATGTTCCAGTAAGGAAGATATCAGAGCCCATCACTGCACCACGTCACGGTCACTCAGCATGGCAGAGGGTCCTAGCCGCTGCTCTAACTATGGTGTGAACACAGTCTGGGGGTGTTGTAATTCAGCACACAGCCAAGCCTCCACACAAAGGCCCAGCATGAATACTGTGGCAGTGCAATGTGAATGAGGCCAGGCCGTGAGCCACACCTATACCAGACCATGTGATGGAGGTTACCAGGTGCAACAGAGTGTCCAAACACACCCAAATCTAACAAGACAAAAACACAGAAATGAAGTGGCAATTCTGGAGGAGCTGCTCAGCCCCTGACACTGTGGCGTGTCTATTTAATGGAGGAGCAGCCCCACCGCATGTGGACCGCAATAATCGACTAACCCCAGCAAAATATGCATACAATGGAGGACGTCGACGCGGTCCACATGCACCACAAGAGCAAACTACACAGAATGTAGTAAATAAACATAGGAAACAAAGAGAGGATTTGCACCAACAAGAAATGCTACTGACTAAACCGCTCCACTGCCTTTTGTGACTCTTCTGGTACAAAGAATTTTAAGATCGTACACCACATTAATTGTAACACGGAGGCAGTGATATATCAGATCACATGCCCATGTAATTTGTTTTACATTGGCATGACCAAAAGAGCCCTTAAGGTACGGGTATTTGAACACATTTGTAAGATTCGGTCAGCTGCAGATACACCAGAGAGAGACTGGGAATCATTACAGGCAGTCCCACAACATTTTTGTAAGTTCCACAGATCCGATCCAGGGGGACTAACGGTGAAAGGCATTGATAGAATCCATCTAGGATCCAGAGGCGGGAATATTAAAAGAGCCTTACTCCGCAGGGAAACTAAATGGATAGTCACCCTGGATACAGTTATACCCCAGGGCCTCAACGAATTTAACAGCTTTTCTTCCTTCCTATGAACATCTCGCGAATTTTAATTGCAGGGTATATTTGTGTTTTGTTTTGTTTTTTATTTATATTTTTCTATATTATAATATTGTATGTCTTTTTTTCTTTTCATGAGATCCATATATTCAGTTTCTTTGGGATTCGGTGGTGGTGGATCCTGTAACCAACTATGGGAGAATACGACCGACATGTGAGACAACACTAGATATGAACTACTAGCAACACATATATATGAAGGAATTTACTGATTACCAAATATTGTGTTGTCTTATCATGTCTTGAATATTATTGTCGGTTTCGCATTAGTTTACGATCATCCTGGCTCTTTCGAGTCAGGGCCTACTGTCTGTTCGTATATTAGGATGCCCCATATGTAGGTGGAGTGTCAATGATAGATCTTGCTCCACACAGTTTGAGTCCCTTAGGGCCTGGAGAGATGGGAGTTCCTTGGTCGACCCCATTGGCGGCTGTTGCCGCCAGTGGTGCCGCCCCTGGTACTTCCACCCCATATTTTAGGTCACTTTTTGTTCCACATTTTTTGTACCCCCTATACCTTGGTGGGCTGGGAGTTCCTTGGCCGACCCCATCGGCGGCCGTTGCCGCCCGTGGTGCCGCCCTGGTACTTCCATCCCACATTTTGGTCGCTGGCCCTCTATTTACTTCCTGGGATTTGCGGGTCACCTGCGTTCCACTGGGTCGCGGACTGCGCATGCGCTGCACGGCGCCATCTCGACGCGCTCCGTGACGTCTGTAAGCGCCGCGCATGCGCGGTGAGCAGATGGGGACGCGCAGAGAGATGGCTCCGTGCATCATGGAGCTTTCCGCGCCCGAGTATGTGGACCACAGGTGTCTCTCATGAAGGTAATTGCCCCTACCGACCCACCTTCATTTCAGCCTATATATACCCTGCTTGCACACTACTCTGTACCTCCTGACGAAGCCGTTGAGGTGAAACGCGCGTCGAGGTCTCGCGCTCAGGGTCTGACTTTCCATCCATCACCATGTCCTCAGGTACGTCCGGTTACTAGTAGCTATTCACACCATTCATGGGATCTCTGCTTGTATTCATAGTGAGTCCCCCATATATATATATGTTATATATGTTGTGCATATTGATACCATCTTCTTTTTGACTAAGATATTTATTTTTACCTTGAGTATCTATCATTATATTGGCCGGTCTAGATATTTATGCACTGCATCAGGTGTGAATCAACTTATGGATTACCAGGTATGGTCATTTGCACCTCCTGTGCATAGCCTTACAGCGGCGTTTCGCCATCCTGGTTCTCCTTAAGCCCTGATTTTGATCCATGGATTGTACCTTACTGTGTGTCATATTTCACAGAAGTATTGGTGATCGATTGGTGTCATTCACTCTGTGCTTTTCCGTATCTTTGTATACCATCCTGTAGTCTCTCCACATTTTATATTTTATAATAAACTTATATTTTGATACATCATTTCCACTTGTTCGTTTTGGCCTGTAAAAAAAGGCCTGAATTTGAATTCAATACATTGGGCCAAATAATTTTTTTCTTATTGTGGTGAACGGTAACAATGAGGAAAACATCTAGTAAGGGACGCAGACATGGTCGTGGTGGTGTTAGTGGACCCTCTGATGCTGGGAGAGGACGTGGCCGTTCTGCCACAGCCACACGTCCTAGTGTACCAACTACCTCAGGTCCCAGTAGACGAATTTACAGCGATATTTGGTGGGGCCCAATGCCGTTCTAAGGATGGTAAGGCCTGAGCAGGTACAGGCATTAGTCAATTGGGTGGCCGACAGTGGATCCAGCACGTTCACATTATCTCCCACCCAGTCTTCTGCAGAAAGCGCACAGATGGCGCCTGAAAACCAAGCCCATCAGTCTGTCACATCACCCCCATGCATATCAGGGAAACTGTCTGAGCCTCAAATTATGCAGCAGTCTCTTATGCTGTTTTAAGACTCTGCTGGCAGGGTTTCCCAACGGCATCCACCTAGCCCTTCCCCAGCGGTGGAAGACATAGAATGCACTGACGCACAATCACTTATATTTCCTGATGATGAGGACATGGGAATACCACCTCAGCACGTCTCTGATGATGATGAAACACAGGTGCCAACTGCTGCGTCTTTCTGCAGTGTGCAGACCGATCAGGAGGTCAGGGAGGAAGACTGGGTGGAAGACAATGCAGGGGACGATGAGGTCCTAGACCCCACATGGAATGAAGGTCGTGCCACTGACTTTCAGAGTTTGGAGGAAAAGGCAGTGGTGAGACCGAGCTAACAGCGTAGCAAAAGAGGGAGCAATGGGCAAAAGCAGAACACCCGCCGCCAAGAGAGTTCGCCTGCTACTGGCCACCACCACCTGGGACCGAGCACCCCCAAGGCAGCTTCAAGGAGTTCCCTGGCGTGGCAGTTCTTCAAACAATGTGCTGATGACAAGACCCGAGTGGTTTGCAGGTGCCATCAGAGCCTGAAGCGAGGCATTAACGTTCTGAACCTTAGCACAACCTGCATGACCAGGCATCTGCATGCAAAGCATGAACTGCAGTCGAGTAAACACCTTAAAAACAAGGAACTCACTCAGGCTCCCCCTGCTACCTCTTCTGCTGCTGCCTCAGCCTCTTCCTCCGCCTCTGGAGGAACGTTGGCACCTGCCGCCCAGCAAACAGAGGATGTACCACGAACACCACTACCTCCGTCAAGAAGCATCTCCACCATGTCACACGGCAGCGTTCAGCTCTCCATCTCACAAACATTTGAGAGAAAGCATAAATTCCCACCTAGCCACCCTCGATCCCTGGCCCTGAATGCCAGCATTTCTAAACTACTGGCCTATGAAATGCTGTCATTCAGGCTGGTGGACACAGACAGCTTCAAACAGCTCATGTCGCTTGCTGTCCCACAGTATGTTGTTCCCAGCCGCCACTACTTCTCCAAGAGAGCCGTGCCTTCCCTGCACAACCAAGTATCAGATAAAATCAAGTGTGCACTGCGCAACGCCATCTGTGGCAAGGTCCACCTAACCACAGATACGTGGACCAGTAAGCACGGCCAGGGACGCTATATCTCCCTAACTGCCCACTGGGTAAATGTAGTGGCGGCTGGGCCCCAGGCGGAGAGCTATTTGGCGCACGTCCTTCCGCCGCCAAGGATCGCAGGGCAACATTCTTTGCCTCCTGTAGCCTCCTCCTCCTACTCGACTTCCTCCTCCTCTTCTTCCACTTGCTCATCCAGTCAGCCACACACCTTCACCACCAACTTGCTGGGTAAATGTCAGCAGGCCATTCTAAAACTCATATGTTTGGGGGACAGGCCCCACACCGCGCAGGAGTTGTGGCGGGGTATTGAACAACAGACCGACGAGTGGTTGCTGCCGGTGAGCCTCAAGCCCGGCCTGGTGGTGTGCGATAATGGGCGAAATCTCGTCGCAGCTCTGGGACTAGCCGGTTTGATGCACATCCCTTGCCTGGCGCATGTGCTGAATTTGGTGGTGCAGAAGTTCATTCACAACTACCCCGACATGTCAGAGCTGCTGCATAAAGTGTGGGCCGTCTATGCGCGCTTCCGGCGTTCACATCATGCCGCTGCTTGCCTGTCTGCGCTACAGCGTAACTTCGGCCTTCCCGCTCACTGCCTCATATGCGACGTGCCCACCAGGTGGAACTCCACCTTGCACATGCTGGACAGACTGTGCGAGCAGCAGCAGGCCATAGTGGAGTTTCAGCTGCAGCATGCACGGGTCAGTCGCACTGCGATACAGCACCACTTCACCACCAATGACTGGGCCTCCATGCGAGACCTGTGTGCCCTATTGCGCTGTTTCGAGTACTCCACCAACATGGCCAGTGGCGATGACCCCATTATCAGCGTTACAATACCACTTCTATGTCTCCTTGAGAAAACACTCAGGGCGATGATGGAAGAGGAGGTGGCCCAGGAGGAGGAGGAGGAGTTATTTTTAGCACTTTCAGGCCAGTCTCTTAGAAGTGACTCAGAGGGAGGTTTTTTTGCAACAGCAGAGGCCAGGTACAAACGTGGCCAGACAGGGCCCACTACTGGAGGACGAGGATGAGGAGGAGGATGAAGCATGTTCACAGCGGGGTGGCACCCAACGCAGCTCGGGCCCATCACTGGTGAGTGGCTGGAGGAAACGCAGGACGATGACAATACGCCTCCCACAGAGGACAGCTTGTCCTTACCTCTGGGCAGCCTGGCACACATGAGCGACTATATGCTGCAGTGCCTGCGCAACGACAGCAGAGTTGCCCACATTTTAATGTGTGCGGACTACTGGGTTGCCACCCTTCTGGATCCCCGGTACAAAGACAATGTGCCCACCTTACTTCCTGCACTGGAGCGTGATAGGAAGATGCACAAGTACAAGCGCACGTTGGTAGACGCGCTACTGAGAGCATTCTCAAATGTCACAGGGGAACAAGTGGAAGCCCAAGGCGAAGGCAGAGGAGGAGCAAGAGGTCGCCAATGCAGCTGTGTCACGGCCAGCTCCTCTGAGGGCAGGGTTAGCATGGCAGAGATGTGGAAAAGTTTTGTCACCACGCCACAGCTAACTGCACCACCACCTGATATGGAATGTGTTAGCAGGAGGCAGCATTTCACTAACATGGTGGAAGAGTACGTGTGCACACCCCTTCACGTACCGACTGATGGTTCGGCCCCATTCAACTTCTGGGTCTCCAAATTGTCCACGTGGCCAGAACTAGCCTTTTATGCCTTGGAGGTGCTGGCCTGCCCGGCGGCCAGCGTTTTGTCTGAACATGTATTTAGCATGGCAGGGGGCGTCATTACAGACAAACGCAGCCGCCTGTCCACAGCCAATGTGGACAAGCTGACGTTCATAAAAATGAACCAGGCATGGATCCCACAGGACCTGTCCATCCCTTGTGCAGATTAGACATTTATAACTACATATTCTTGTACTCCAGGGCACTTCATTCAATCCTTTTTTTTTAATTTTACCATTATATCGCGGGGCAACCCAAAGTTGAATGAACCTCTCCACCGTCTGGGTGCCGGGGCCTAAATATCTGACAGTGGCCTGTTACAGTGGTGGGTGACATGAAGCCTGATTCTCTGCTATGGGACCTCTCTCCTCTGTCTGGGTGCCGGGACCTAAATATCTGACAGTGGCCTGTTACAGTGGTGGGTGACATGAAGCCTGATTCTCTGCTATGGGACCTCTCTCCTCTGTCTGGGTGCCGGGGCCTAAATATCTGACAGTGGCCTGTTACAGTGGTGGGTGACATGAAGCCTGATTCTCTGCTATGGGACCGCTCTCCAATTGATATTGGTTAATTTTTATTTATTTTATTTTTATTCATTTCCCTATCCACATTTGTTTGCAGGGGATTTACCTACATTTTGCTGCCTTTTGCAGCCCTCTAGCCCTTTCCTGGGCTATTTTACAGCCTTTTTAGTGCCGAAAAGTTCGGGCCGAACTTCTCGAACCCGAGCATTCAGGTGTTCGCTCAACTCTACTTATAAGAGTTGATTAATCACAGAGTGAAGACCAGAAGACATTGGAAAACACAGCACAACAGTGACATAGACCATCAGCAATTCTGGGTGTGGTGTGGCTATCTGTTTCCAGGAAAGCTGTGTTTGTCTGTGCTGCAAGTTTTGGGATGAAACAAAGAAAACTGTGTGGCTGGGTTGGAAGACAAATGATTCAGTGGAATGTGAATGGGTGTGGCTTTAAGTTGTAGTGGAGTAGAAAATGTGTGAAGACTGATGGATGTTTTTAGCAGAGCTGTGTATGCAATTCATATTTTATGTATAAGGGCGTGGTTATGAGCTGTTTGTGAAAAGGAGTACATGAAAATGTGAATGTATATGGAGTGCGATATTTGTTTTCATATAATATGCGCATTGATGATTTTATTCTATTTTTCATGGAAATTTTTGGTTTTTATTAGTGCCAACAGTGTTGATTGAGCTGTACAAATTTTTTTTTTTATTGAATTCAATGAAAAGTTTCTTATGGGTCCTTATGTGTGTTCATGTCTGTATTGTCAGATCTGTTTGTTTCAATGTTTGAAGTTACGTGTTACATGTTAAGTGTTGTGTTTAACATCAGAGCTCTGTTCTCATGGACAGCTGGGACACTACTGACGGACAGAAGGAGGACCACAGCGTCCGACTAAAAAGGGGGGAATTAGATGACTTAGATGACTGAGAGTGGGAGGAAGGAGAGTAGGATTCATGGTAGATAGCGGTGCAACCTCTAGTGTGTTAAGTAAGGATTTGTACAAAGGACCATTGAGAAAATCTGAGCCCTCTATGGGAATTAATGGGGTATTGACAAAAACTTACAAAACAGACTCACTACTACTCGAGACCATGGACAGGGAATACATCACAGATCATGTATTCAGCATTATACCAGATTGCCCAGTCAGCCTGTTAGGGAGAGATTTGTTCATTAAGCTTGACTTGCAGGTATCAGCAAAGAATCAGGGCATAAAAGTACACTCAGATCTCATTCCAACCCCTACACCCGTGCCACTGATTCTTGCAAACATACAGGACCACCCAGAACTTAACAACATTAACCCTGCATTATGGTCCTCAAATGAATATGACACGGGGCTCATAGATTGCACACCTTACAAAGCTACTGTAAAACCAGGTGTCATCTCAGTGTTCCAGAAACAATACCCGTTGTCCACAGAGAAAATTGAGGGCTTAAGGCCACTGATTGAGGAATTTTTAAAGAAGGGCATTTTAGAAGAGGTGATTTCACCATTCAGCACTCCCATAAATCCTGTGGCAAAAGCAGATGGTTCAGTTCGCTTTGTAAAGGATTTAAGGGCCATCAACAACATCATTGTGCCTATAGCCCCTGTTGTACCTGGCATCATTCAACTACTATCTACCATCCCAGCAGACGCTGTTTGGTTCAGTGTGATAGATCTGAAAAATACATTCTTTTCTATCCCAGTTGACAAGCGGACCAGACTACTTTTTGCTTTTTCCTTCAAAGGGCGACAATTGACCTGGGGCAGGGTGCCCCAAGGATATGCTGATTCACCTGTAGTGTTCAGCATCGTCCTCCAAATGACTTTAAAACCATGGCACCCCCCCAAGGTTCCGTGTTGTTGCAATATGTGGATGATTTACTGTTATACAGTATGTCAGTGGAGGCCAACATTGAGGACAATGGTTGTTTGAATGTGGACACAAAGTGTCATTGGGGAGAATGCAATGGTGTAAAAAAAGCAAGTTGAATACTTGGGATTTGTCCTCACAAAGGGAGAAAGGAGGATCAGTCCGGAGAGAGTCTAGTCTGTGAGGGGCCTGGTCACCCCGCGCTCCAAGAAGGAAATGCTGTCCTTCCTTGATATGATTAACTATTGCAGACAATGGATCCCCGACTGTTCCTACTATGACAATGTCTTGAGGCAGGCAACATTGGAGGACAAACCAGATTTAATAAGATGGTCTTCAGAAATGTACAATGCATTTGATTATTTGAAATGTTCATTAATGTCAAGTCCAGGATTGGGCCTCCCTGACTACAAACTGCTCTTCCACATGTTTGCACGACAAAACTGTAAAACCATGGCGGGCGTACTGACACAAGAACATGTTGGCAAGTTGCGCCCATGTGCATTTTTCTCGAAGGTAATGCCCACCTCTGTCCAAGGGATGCCGGCATGTCTGCGTTCTCTTGCAGCCTGTGCTATGATGGTAGAGTTGGCAACTCCTTTCACAATGGGACATTACACCATTTTGCACACCACTCATGATGTTGTAGGCCTACTCAAGGGCATCCACACTCAACACATGTCTGCACAAAGACTTTCAGGATATGAGGTAATACTGCTCAGTGACCCCTCACTCGAAATCAAGTACGCTTCCCACACCTCAGGTCCAGCACCAATACTGAATGCTCTCTTAGGCCTTAAAGGACAGGAAGATTGCCTTGCAGACACACATTACTGTTTATAGGTACTAGAACATAAAACTTCTCCAAGACATGATTTGTCATCCACACCCATTGAGGGAGCTCCAGAAGTTTTTGTGGACGGGTCATGCACCAGACCAAATGATACCAGATACTGCACAGGTTACGCCATTGTTATGCTCCCAGATGTCGTCCTAGAGGCGAAACCCATAAAATTCCAGTCTGCACAGGTAGCTGAACTCATCGCCCTTACTAGGGCATGTATTCTACATGCTGACAGACCTGTCACCATCTATACTGATAGTAGGTACGCACATGGAGTAGTGTGGCACCATGGTATGATTTGGCAGAGAAGAGGATTCACAGCAGCAGATGGTAAGTGCATCTCACACTCACAGTTGGTCACAGATCTACTTGAAGCCATCAGACTACCCTCACAATTAGCAATTGTCCACTGCAAGGCACACACCAACGGCAAGGATCATGTCTCACAGGGCAATGCGCTGGCAGATAAGGTGGCAAAACGAGTGGCCAAATGCAACCCCACAGGCCCGTGTAACCATTGGGAGATGCCATGTTTGGCACCCCCAACCCCTGAGATGTCACAGATGCTTACTGACCTTCAAAGATACGCCACTGAACAGGAACAGCAAGACTGGTGTTATCCAGTATTGCAAAAAAATCCTAAGACAAGATTAGTCTGCAAAGAGGGGAAGCCATGCATTCCCCAACACAGTGCTTCCATCTTTATAGCACATTTCCATGGAGTAGGACATAACAGCATTCACCTCTAAACTCAACAAGGAAATTGCTAAATTACTACAGATAGAATGGAAATTTCACATTCCATATCACCCACAGAGCTCAGGAATTGTGGAACGCATGAACAGGACAATTAAAGATAAATTGAGGAAGGCCACTGCAGGTACCTTTGAAAAATGGAAAGAGACCCTACCCATAATACTTGCAGAGATAAGGATGACACCTAATAAAAAGTTAGGGTTATCACCATTTGAGATACTCATGGGGAGGCCTTTCCCCACCCCCTGGGCCAGACGCCCAATGATAGTACAGGAAGGGGACATTGATTTAATAAAGGAAGAATATGTCACCAATTTGATACAGGTACTTAATAAAACTGAGGAAAAAGTCTCCCTCTCTTCCACAGGAACCCAACTACCCATACAGGGTGGGGGATGAGGTGGTGGTCGAAACACTGAAGAAAGGAAGAGCTCAAGGTGATTTCGTATATGGCCCACCTACTACCGTGGTCGCAGTAACCAGAACAGCCGTGCTGACTGAACAATCTCCAACGTGGATCCACTCCACCCGAGTGAAGCTTGTGAGAGCAAGAGAGGAGGCTGAAACGGGGGCAGACAGCCCTGACCTCCAACGAGGCCCAGAGGTACTATCGGGGGCAGACAGCCCTGACCTCCAACGAGGCCCAGAGATACTAACGGGGGCAGACAGCCCTGACCTCCAACATGAAGATCCTCTCCCCCTGTTTTGGGAAATGGTCGAGCGCATTGATTAAGATTGCAATGGCCTCGATGACTTTATTGAGTTTACAAACCAATAGTAATTGTAGTAATAGGTGTAGTAGCATTATGTGTTATTCCCTGTGTGAGACGAATGCTTGAAAAGGGGAAATCTAATATGTCATTATATCAGACTACTCTACCCAGGAGGATCGAAGCCCAGATGGGTATAAGAATTACCTAATATCATAAAGAGAGAAAAAGGACAAGAAAGGAAAGAACCATGTAGTGTGACACACTAAGGGTCCATTCACACGTCCGTTGTTTCTTTCCTGATCTGTTCCGTTTTTTGCTGAACAGATCTGGACCAGATCTGGACCCATTCATTTTCAATGGGTCCTGGAAAAAAACGGACAGCAAAATGTATGATTTTTTTCAGGACCCATTGAAAATGAATGGGTCCAGATCTGGTCCAGATCTGTTCAGCAAAAAACGGAACAGATCAGGAAAGAAACAACGGACGTGTGAATGGACCCTAAAGGTTCTAAGAGGGGATTTGAAAGGAATCCATGTTTTTATATGTTAAAACTAATTCTGTTTTCTGCTAAGTTTCTGTTCTCTGTAACCATGAATCTTATCTCTTTGGCACTACTCCCGGACCCATTTTCGTAAAAGTCCGGGTTCGAGTACGGTGTTCGGCGCTTTCTTGGCGCTTTTTGAAAGGCTGCAAAGCAGCCAATCAACAAGCGTCATACTACTTTCCCCAAGAGGCCATCACAGCCTTGCCTACTATTGACATGGCTGTGATTGGCCAGTGCAGCATGTGACCCAGCCTCTATGTAAGCTTGGGTCACGTTGCGCTGCACGTCACTCTGCTGATTGAAGCATAGGGAGAGGTTGCAGCTGCGACGTTAGGGCGAGATTAGGCAGATTAACTCCTCCAAAAGACTTCATTCTGTGATCGATCTGCAGCTGTGGATCATTGAAGTGCTAATATTGACTTGCTCACTTTTTTGAGGCTGCCCAGAGCGTTTTTAGATCACTTTTTTTCTGGGGTGATCGGCGGCCATTTTGTGACTTGTGGTGCGCCAGCACAAGCTATCACCAAGTGTATTTAACCATCAATAGTGTGGTTATTTTGTGCTATATCCTACATCAGCTGCAGGCTGAGCCTGTGTCACCGAAGTGCATTTAACCATCAACAGTCTGGTTATTTTTTGGCCATATACTACATCAGCTGCAGGCTGAGCCTGTGTCACCGAAGTGCATTTAACCATCAACAGTCTGATTATTTTTTGGCCATATACTACATGTGGTGCAGGCTGAGCCTGTGTCACCCAAGTGCATTTAACCATCAACAGTGTGGTTATTTTTTGGCCATATACTACATCAGGGGCAAGTTGAGCGTGTCACCCAGCGCCTAAAAAATAGACCTGACATTTCTATTCAACCAAATCTGTACTGTTTTAGCTGGTCAAGTTATTTGTAGTGACCGTAAAAGCACACTTTTTTTTCTGGGTTCAAAAACTATTCCCAAATTTGCCATTCTCAAAATAACTAGTTTCTGGTATTTGAGGCCTACTTGAAATCTATCCCAAAAAGGATATCTTACATTGAAGGTGCTGAATAGTGTCATTCAGAAAAACCTAAGACACACGCTACCGTGCTGATAGAAGTCTGATTCTGTGATTAAACCTATACCTGTCACACAGCGCAAAAAAAAACAGGCCTCACATCTCTATTCAACCAAATCTGAACTGTTTTAGCTGGTCAAGTTATTTGTAGTGACCGTAAAAGCACTTTTTTTTTCTGGGTTGAAAAACTATTCCCAAATTTGCCATTCTCAAAATAACTAGTTTCTGGTATTTGAGGCCTACTTGAAATCTATCCCAAAAAGGATATCTTACATTGAAGGTGCTGAATAGTGTCATTCAGAAAAACCTAAGACACACGCTACCGTGCAGATAGAAGTCTGATTCTGTGATTAAACCTATACCTGTCACACAGTGCAAAAAAAAAACAGGCCTCACATCTCTATTCAACCAAATCTGTACTGTTTTAGCTGGTCAAGTTATTTGTAGTGACCGTAATAGCACATTTTTTTTTCTGTGTTGAAAAACTATTCCCAAATTTGCCATTCTCAAAATAACTACAGGGAGTGCAGAATTATTAGGCAAGTTGTATTTTTGAGGATTAATTTTATTATTGAACAACAACCATGTTCTCAATGAACCCAAAAAACTCATTAATATCAAAGCTGAATATTTTTGGAAGTAGTTTTTAGTTTGTTTTTAGTTTTAGCTATTTTAGGGGGATATCTGTGTGTGCAGGTGACTATTACTGTGCAGAATTATTAGGCAACTTAACAAAAAACAAATATATACCCATTTCAATTATTTATTTTTACCAGTGAAACCAATATAACATCTCAACATTCACAAATATACATTTCTGACATTCAAAAACAAAACAAAACAAATCAGTGACCAATATAGCCACCTTTCTTTGCAAGGACACTCAAAAGCCTGCAATCCATGGATTCTGTCAGTGTTTTGATCTGTTCACCATCAACATTGCGTGCAGCAGCAACCACAGCCTCCCAGACACTGTTCAGAGAGGTGTACTGTTTTCCCTCCTTGTAAATCTCACATTTGATGATGGACCACAGGTTCTCAATGGGGTTCAGATCAGGTGAACAAGGAGGCCATGTCATTAGATTTTCTTCTTTTATACCCTTTCTTGCCAGCCACGCTGTGGAGTACTTGGACGCGTGTGATGGAGCATTGTCCTGCATGAAAATCATGTTTTTCTTGAAGGATGCAGACTTCTTCCTGTACCACTGCTTGAAGAAGGTGTCTTCCAGAAACTGGCAGTAGGACTGGGAGTTGAGCTTGACTCCATCCTCAACCCGAAAAGGCCCCACAAGCTCATCTTTGATGATACCAGCCCAAACCAGTACTCCACCTCCACCTTGCTGGCGTCTGAGGCGGACTGGAGCTCTCTGCCCTTTACCAATCCAGCCACGGGCCCATCCATCTGGCCCATCAAGACTCACTCTCATTTCATCAGTCCATAAAACCTTAGAAAAATCAGTCTTGAGATATTTCTTGGCCCAGTCTTGACGTTTCAGCTTGTGTGTCTTGTTCAGTGGTGGTCGTCTTTCAGCCTTTCTTACCTTGGCCATGTCTCTGAGTATTGCACACCTTGTGCTTTTGGGCACTCCAGTGATGTTGCAGCTCTGAAATATGGCCAAACTGGTGGCAAGTGGCATCTTGGCAGCTGCACGCTTGACTTTTCTCAGTTTATGGGCAGTTATTTTGCTCCTTGGTTTTTCCACACGCTTCTTGCGACCCTGTTGACTATTTTGAATGAAACGCTTGATTGTTCGATGATCACGCTTCAGAAGCTTTGCAATTTTAAGAGTGCTGCATCCCTCTTCAAGATATCTCACTATTTTTGACTTTTCTGAGCCTGTCAAGTCCTTCTTTTGACCCATTTTGCCAAAGGAAAGGAAGTTGCCTAATAATTATGCACACCTAATATAGGGTGTTGATGTCATTAGACCACACCCCTTCTCATTACAGAGATGCACATCACCTAATATGCTTAATTGGTAGTAGACTTTCGAGCCTATACAGCTTGGAGTAAGACAACATGCATAAAGAGGATGATGTGGTCAAAATACTCATTTGCCTAATAATTCTGCACGCAGTGTAGTTTCTGGTATTTGAGGCCTACTTGAAATCTATCCCAAAAAGGATATCTTACATTGAAGGTGCTGATAGTGCCATTCAGAAAAACCTAAGACACACGCTACCGTGCAGATAGAAGTCTGATTCTGTGATTAAACCTATACCTGTCACACAGCGCAAAAAAAAAACAGGCCTCACATTTCTATTCAACCAAATCTGAACTGTTTTAGCTGGTCAAGTTATTTGTAGTGACCGTAAAAGCACACTTTTTGTTCTGGGTTGAAAAACTATTCCCAAATTTGCCATTCTCAAAATAACTAGTTTCTGGTATTTGAGGCCTACTTGAAATCTATCCCAAAAAGGATATCTTACATTGAAGGTGCTGAATAGTGTCATTCAGAAAAACCTAAGACACACGCTACCGTGCTGATAGAAGTCTGATTCTGTGATTAAACCTATACCTGTCACACAGCGCAAAAAAAAAAACAGGCCTCACATCTCTATTCAACCAAATCTGTACTGTTTTAGCTGGTCAAGTTATTTGTAGTGACCGTAAAAGCACTTTTTTTTTCTGGGTTGAAAAACTATTCCCAAATTTGCCATTCTCAAAATAACTAGTTTCTGGTATTTGAGGCCTACTTGAAATCTATCCCAAAAAGGATATCTTACATTGAAGGTGCTGATAGTGTCATTCAGAAAAACCTAAGACACACGCTACCGTGCAGATAGAAGTCTGATTCTGTGATTAAACCTATACCTGTCACACAGCGCAAAAAAAAAAAACAGGCCTCACATCTCTATTCAACCAAATCTGTACTGTTTTAGCTGGTCAAGTTATTTGTAGTGACCGTAAAAGCAAATTTTCTTTTCTGTGTTGAAAAACTATTCCCAAATTTGCCAGTCTCAAAATAACTAGTTTCTGGTATTTGAGGCCTACTTGAAATCTATCCCAAAAAGGATATCTTACATTGAAGGTGCTGATAGTGCCATTCAGAAAAACCTAAGACACACGCTACCGTGCAGATAGAAGTCTAATTCTGTGATTAAACCTATACCTGTCACACAGCGCAAAAATAAACAGGCCTCACATTTATATTCAACCAAATCTGAACTGTTTTAGCTGGTCAAGTTATTTGTAGTGACCGTAAAAGCACACTTTTTGTTCTGGGTTGAAAAACTATTCCCAAATTTGCCATTCTCAAAATAACTAGTTTCTGGTATTTGAGGCCTACTTGAAATCTATCCCAAAAAGGATATCTTACATTGAAGGTGCTGATAGTGTCATTCAGAAAAACCTAAGACACACGCTACCGTGCAGATAGAAGTCTGATTCTGTGATTAAACCTATACCTGTCACACAGCGCAAAAAAAAAAACAGGCCTCACATCTCTATTCAACCAAATCTGTACTGTTTTAGCTGGTCAAGTTATTTGTAGTGACCGTAAAAGCACATTTTTTTTTCTGGGTTGCAAAACTATTCCCAAATTTGCCATTCTCAAAATTGTGGTGAACGGGAACAATGAGGAAAACATCTAAAAAGGGACGCGGACGAGGACATGGTCGTGGTGGTGTTAGTGGACCCTTTGGTGCTGGGAGAGGACGTGGCCGTTCTGCCACAGCCACACGTCCTAGTGAACCAACTACCTCAGGTCCCAGTAGCCAGCAGAATTTACAGCGATATTTGGTGGGGCCCAATGCCGTTCTAAGGATGGTAAGGCCTGAACAGGTACAGGCATTAGTCAATTGGGTGGCCGACAGTGGATCCAGCACGTTCACATTATCTCCCACCCAGTCTTCTGCAGAAAGCGCACAGATGGCGCATGCAAACCAAGCCCATCGGTCTGTCACATCACCCCCATGCATATCAGGGAAACTGTCTGAGCCTCAAGTTATGCAGCAGTCTCTTATGCTGTTTGAAGACTCTGCTGCCAGGGTTTCCCAAGGGCATCCACCTAGCCCTTCCCCAGGGGTGGAAGAGATAGAATGCACTAACGCACAAGCACTTATTTTTCCTGATGATGAGGACATGGGAATACCACCTCAGCACGTCTCTGATGATGACGAAACACAGGTGCCAACTGCTGCGTCTTTCTGCAGTGTGCAGACTGAACAGGAGGTCAGGGATCAAGACTGGGTGGAAGACGATGCAGGGGACGATGAGGTCCTAGACCCCACATGGAATGAAGGTCGTGCCACTGACTTTCACAGTTCGGAGGAAGAGGCAGTGGTGAGACCGAGCCAACAGCGTAGCAAAAGAGGGAGCAGTGGGCAAAATCAGAACACCCGCCGCCAAGAGACTCCGCCTGCTACTGACCACCGCCATCTGGGACCGAGCACCCCAAAGGCAGCTTCAAGGAGTTCCCTGGCATGGCACTTCTTCAAACAATGTGCTGACGACAAGACCCGAGTGGTTTGCACGCTGTGCCATCAGAGCCTGAAGCGAGGCATTAACGTTCTGAACCTTAGCACAACCTGCATGACCAGGCACCTGCATGCAAAGCATGAACTGCAGTGGAGTAAACACCTTAAAAACAAGGAAGTCACTCAGGCTCCCCCTGCTGCTTCTTCTGCTTCTGCCGCCTCGGCCTCTTCTGCTGCTGCTGCCGCCTCGGCCTCTGCAGGAACGTTGGCACCTGCCGCCCAGCAAACATGGGATGTACCACCAAAACCACCACCTGCGTCACCAAGCATCTCAACCATGTCACACGGCAGCGTTCAGCTCTCCATCTCACAAACATTTGAGAGAAAGCGTAAATTCCCACCTAGCCACCCTCGATCCCTGGCCCTGAATGCCAGCATTTCTAAACTACTGGCCTATGAAATGCTGTCATTTAGGCTGGTGGACACACACAGCTTCAAACAGCTCATGTCACTTGCTGTCCCTCAGTATGTTGTTCCCAGCCGCCACTACTTCTCCAAGAGAGCCGTGCCTTCCCTGCACAAACAAGTGTCCGATAAAATCAAGTGTGCACTGCGCAACGCCATCTGTGGCAAGGTCCTCCTAACCACAGATACGTGGACCAGTAAGCACGGCCAGGGACGCTATATCTCCCTAACTGCACACTGGGTAAATGTAGTGGCGGCTGGGCCCCAGGCGGAGAGCTGTTTGGCGCACGTCCTTCCGCCGCCAAGGATCGCAGGGCAACATTCTTTGCCTCCTGTCTCCTCCTCCTCCTACTCAGCTTCCTCCTCCTCTTTTTCCACCTGCTCATCCAGTCAGCCACACACCTTCACCACCAACTTCAGCACAGCCCGGGGTAAACGTCAGCAGGCCATTCTGAAACTCATATGTTTGGGGGACAGGCCCCACACCGCACAGGAGTTGTGGCGGGGTATAGAACAACAGACCGACGAGTGGTTGCTGCCGGTGAGCCTCAAGCCCGGCCTGGTGGTGTGCGATAATGGGCGAAATCTCGTTGCAGCTCTGGGACTAGCCGGTTTGACGCACATCCCTTGCCTGGCGCATGTGCTGAATTTGGTGGTGCAGAAGTTCATTCACAACTACCCTGACATATCAGAGCTGCTGCATAAAGTGCGGGCCGTCTGTTCGCGCTTCCGGCGTTCACACCCTGCCGCTGTTCGCCTGTCTGCGCTACAGCGTAACTTCAGCCTTCCCGCTCACCGCCTCATATGCGACGTACCCACCAGGTGGAACTCCACCTTGCATATGCTGGACAGACTGTGCGAGCAGCAGCAGGCCATAGTGGAGTTTCAGCTGCAGCACGCACGGGTCAGTCGCACTGTGGATCAGACACACTTCACCACCAATGACTGGGCCTCCATGCGAGACCTGTGTGCCCTGTTGCGTTGTTTCGAGTACTCCACCAACATGGCCAGTGGCGATGACGCTGTTATCAGCGTTACAATACCACTTCTATGTCTCCTTGAGAAAACACTTAGGGCGATGATGGAAGAGGAGGTGGCCCAGGAGGAAGAGGGCTCATTTTTAGCACTTTCAGACCAGTCTCTTCGAAGTGACTCAGAGGGAGGTTTTTTTGCAACAGCAGAGGCCAGGTACAAATGTGGCCAGACAGGGCCCACTACTGGAGGACGAGGATGAGGAGGAGGAGGAGGATGAAGCATGTTCACAGCGGGGTGGCACCCAACGCAGCTCGGGCCCATCACTGGTGCGTGGCTGGGGGGAAACACAGGACGATGACGATACGTCTCCCACAGAGGACAGCTTGTCCTTACCTCTGGGCAGCCTGGCACACATGAGCGACTACATGCTGCAGTGCCTGTGCAACGACAGCAGAGTTGCCCACATTTTAACGTGTGCGGACTACTGGGTTGCCACCCTGCTGGATCCCCGGTGCAAAGACAATGTGCCCACCTTACTTCCTACACTGGAGCGTGATAGGAAGATGCGCGAGTACAAGCGCACGTTGGTAGACGCGCTACTGAGAGCATTCCCAAATGTCACAGGGGAACCAGTGGAAGCCCAAGGCGAAGGCAGAGGAGGAGCAAGAGGTCGCCAACGCAGCTGTGTCACGCCCAGCTCCTCTGAGGGCAGGGTTAGCATGGCAGAGATGTGGAAAAGTTTTGTCAACACACCACAGCTAACTGCACCACCACCTGATACGGAACGTGTTAGCAGGAGGCAACATTTCACTAACATGGTGGAACAGTACCTGTGCACACCCCTCCACGTACTGACTGATGGTTCGGCCCCATTCAACTTCTGGATCTCCAAATTGTCCACGTGGCCAGAGCTAGCCTTTTATGCCTTGGAGGTGCTGGCCTGCCCGGTGGCCAGCGTTTTGTCTGAACGTGTATTCAGCACGGCAGGGGGCGTCATTACAGAAAAACGCAGCCGCCTGTCTACAGCCAATGTTCTCTGTTACGGGACCTATCTCCTCTGCCTGGGTGCCTGGGCCTAAATATGTGACAGTGGCCTGTTCCAGTGGTGGGTGACGTGAAGCCTGATTCTCTGCTATGACATGAAGACTGATTCTGCGCTGACATAAGGCCAGATTCTCTGTTACGGGACCTCTCTCCTCTGCCTGGGTGCCTGGGCCTAAATATGTGACAGTGGCCTGTTCTAGTGGTGGGTGTCGTGAAGCCTGATTCTCTGCTATGACATGAAGACAGATTCTGCGCTGACATAAGGCCAGATTCTCTGTTACGGGACCTCTCTCCTCTGCCTGGGTGCCTGGGCCTAAATGTGTGACAGTGGCCTGTTCCAGTGGTGGGTGACGTGAAGCCTGATTCTCTGCTATGACATGAAGACAGATTCTGCGCTGACATAAGGCCAGATTCTCTGTTACGGGACCTCTCTCCTCTGCCTGGGTGCCTGGGCCTAAATGTGTGACAGTGGCCTGTTCCAGTGGTGGGTGACGTAAAGCCTGATTCTCTGCTATGACATGAAGACAGATTCTGCGCTGACATAAGGCCAGATTCTCTGTTACGGTACCTCTCTCCTCTGCCTGGGTGCCTGGGCCTAAATGTGTGACAGTGGCCTGTTCCAGTGGTGGGTGACGTGAAGCCTGATTCTCTGCTATGACATGAAGACAGATTCTGCGCTGACATAAGGCCAGATTCTCTGTTACGGGACCTCTCTCCTCTGCGTGGGTGCCTGGGCCTAAATATGTGACAGTGGCCTGTTCTAGTGGTGGGTGACGTGAAGCCTGATTCTCTGCTATGACATGAAGACTGATTCTGCGCTGACATAAGGCCAGATTCTCTGTTACGGGACCTCTCTCCTCTGCCTGGGTGCCTGGGCCTAAATGTGTGACAGTGGCCTATTCCAGTGGTGGGTGACGTGAAGCCTGATTCTCTGCTATGACATGAAGACAGATTCTGCGCTGACATAAGGCCAGATTCTCTGTTACGGGACCTCTCTCCTCTGCCTGGGTGCCTGGGCCTAAATATGTGACAGTGGCCTGTTCTAGTGGTGGGTGACGTGAAGCCTGATTCTCTGCTATGACATGAAGACAGATTCTGCGCTGACATAAGGCCAGATTCTCTGTTACGGGACCTCTCTCCTCTGCCTGGGTGCCTGGGCCTAAATGTGTGACAGTGGCCTGTTCCAGTGGTGGGTGACGTGAAGCCTGATTCTCTGCTATGACATGAAGACAGATTCTGCGCTGACATAAGGCCAGATTCTCTGTTACGGGACCTCTCTCCTCTGCCTGGGTGCCTGGGCCTAAATATGTGACAGTGGCCTGTTCTAGTGGTGGGTGACGTGAAGCCTGATTCTCTGCTATGACATGAAGACAGATTCTGCGCTGACATAAGGCCAGATTCTCTGTTACGGGACCTCTCTCCTCTGCCTGGGTGCCTGGGCCTAAATATGTGACAGTGGCCTGTTCTAGTGGTGGGTGACATGAAGCCTGATTCTCTGCTATGACATGAAGACAGATTCTGCGCTGACATAAGGCCAGATTCTCTGTTACGGGACCTCTCTCCTCTGCCTGGGTGCCTGGGCCTAAATGTGTGACAGTGGCCTGTTCCAGTGGTGGGTGACGTGAAGCCTGATTCTCTGCCATGGCATGAAGAGACTGATTCTCTGCTGACATGAAGCCAGATTCTTTGCTATGGCATGAAGAGACTGATTCTCTGCTGACGTGAAGCCAGATTCTCTGCTATGGGACCTCTGTCCAATTGATATTGGGTCATTTTTTTATTTTTTATTATTATTTTAATTCATTTCCCTATCCACATTTGTTTGCAGGGGATTTACCAACATGTTGCAGCCTTTTGCAGCCCTCTAGCTCTTTCCTGGGCTGTTTTACAGCCTTTTTAGTGCCGAAAAGTTCGGGTCCCCATTTACTTCAATGGGGTTCGGGTTCGGGACGAAGTTCGGTTCGGGTTCGGATCCCGAACCCGAACATTTCCGGGAAGTTCGGCCGAACTTCTCGAACCCGAACATCCAGGTGTTCGCTCAACTCTACTCCCGGACAATACCCCAAATATGGAAGTTCCTCTTTTTGCTCTATTTGCCTGTAGAATAGAACGTGTTAATATATGATAGGTTGAATAAATAACTTACGTTGATATGCTAATAAAGGGGGTAAAACCCCCTCTATATAACCTGTGCACTAATAATAAACTTCAGAGCGTTCATTCAGTACATCATTGTTGTGTCTGTTATTCCCTACTGACTGAAGCGCTCTCCTGACGTCAGAACAAGACTCAAACCAAGCCGATACTAGAAGTTCGGTTCCAGGGGTACCAAGTGGGACGTTGAGATTTCCTATCAGTTTTAAACCACCCAAAAATGACCCCATTCTATAAACTACACCCCTCAAGGTATTCAAAACTGATCTTACAAACTTTGTTAACCCTTTAGGTGTTCCACAAGAATTAATGGAAAATAGAGATACAATTTTAAAAATTCACTTTTTTGGCAGATTTTCCATTTTAATAATTTTTTTCCAGTTACAAAGCAAGGGTTAACAGCCAAACCAAACTCAATATTTATGGCCCTGATTCTGTAGTTTACAGAAATACCCCATATGTGGTCGTAAACTACTGTATGGGCACACGGCAGGGCGCAGAAGGAAAGGAATGCCATACGGTTTTTGAGAGGCAGATTTTGCTGGACTGTTTTTTTTGACACCATGTCCCATTTGAAGCCCCCCTGATGCACCCCTAGAGTAGAAACTCCAAAAAAGAGGCCCCATTTTAGAAACTACAGGATAGGGTGGCAGTATTGTTGGTACTAGTTTAGGGTACATATGATTTTTAATTGCTCTATATTACACTTTTTGTGAGGCATGATAACAAGAAATAGCTGTTTGGCACAGTTTTTATTTTTTGTTATTTACAACATTCATCTGACAGGTGAGATCATGTGTTATTTTTATAGACCAGGTTGTCACGGATGCGGCGATACCTAATATGTTTCTATTTATGTAAGTTTTACACAATGATTTCTTTTTTGAAGCAAAATAAATCATGTTTTAGTGTTTCCATAGTCTGAGAGCCATAATTTTTTCAGTTTTTGGGCGATTACCTTAGGTAGGGCATGATTTTTGCAGGATGAGATGACGGTTTTATTGGCTCTATTTTGGGGTGCGTGTGACTTTTTGATCGCTTGCTATTACACTTTTTGTGATGTAAGGTGACAATTTTTTTTTTATTTAGCACAGTTTTTATTTAAATTTTTTTACGGTGTTCATCTGAGGGGTTAGGTCATGTGATATTTTTATAGGGCCGGTCGATACGGACGTTGTGATACCTAATATGTATACTTTTTTTTATTTATGTAAGTTTTACACTATGATTTCTTTTTTGAAGCAAAAAAATCATGTTTTTGTGTTTCCATAGTCTGAGAGCCATAATTTTTTCAGTTTTTGGGCGATTACCTTAGGTAGGGCATGATTTTTGCAGGATGAGATGACGGTTTTATAGGCACTATTTTGGGGTGCGTGTGACTTTTTGATCGCTTGCTATTACACTTTTTGTGATGTAAGGTGACAATTATTTTTTTATTTAGCACAGTTTTTATTTAAAAATTTTTACGGTGTTCATCTGAGGGGTTAGGTCATGTGATATTTTTATAGAGCCGGTCGATACGGACACGGCAATACCTAATATGTATACTTTCTTTTTATTTATGTAAGTTTTACACAATAATATCATTTTTGAAACAAAAAAAAAATCATGTTTTAGTGTCTCCATATTCTAAGAGCCATAGTTTTTTCAGTTTTTGGGCAATTATCTTAGGTAGGGTCTCATTTTTGTGGGATGAGATGACGGTTTGATTGGCACTATATTGGGGTGCATATGACTTTTTGATCGCTTGCTATTACACTTTTTGTGATGTAAGGTGACAAAAAATGGTTTATTTAGCACAGTTTTTATTTTTTATGGTGTTCTTCTGATGGGGTAGGTCATGTGATATTTTTATAGAGCCGGTGGATACGAACGCGGCGATATCAAATATGTATACTTTTTTTTTATTTATGTAAGTTTTACACAAGAAATTATGTTTTAGTGTCTCCATATTCTGAGCCATAGCTTTTTTGGCGATTGTCTCAGGTAGGGGCTAATTTTTTGCGGGATGAGGTGACGGTTAGATTGGTACTATTTTGCTGGGCAAACGCCTTTTTGATCGCTTGCTGTTGTACTTTTTGTGTTGACAAAAAAATGGTTTATTTAGCACAGTTTTTATTTTTTACGGTGTTCATCTGAGGGGTTAGGTCATGTGATAGGTTTATAGAGCCGGTCGATACGGACGCGGCGATTCCAAATATGTATACTTTTTTTTCCCCTATTTTTTCTTACTTTATTTGGGGAAAATGACGTTTTTGTTTATTTTTACTTGAAACTTTTAATTGTTTGGGAGGAAAACTTTATTTTTTCAACTTTTTTTTTCACTTTATTTTTTGTCCCACTTTGGGACTTGAACTTTTGGGGGTCTAATCCTTTACAATGCATTCCAATACTTCTGTATTGGAATGCATTGGCTGTATGAGTAAACACTCCATATATTTAACCAGTTGCCGCAACTGTAACGCCGAAAGGCGTCATCGCGGCGGCTCCCTCAGGCTACGCTATTGCCGATTGGCGTCATCTCGCGTGAGCCGAGATTTCCTGTGAACGCGCGCACACAGGCGCGTGCGTTCACAGGAACGGAAGGTAAGAGAGTGGATCTCCAGCCTGCCAGCGGCGATCGTTCGCTGGCAGGCTGGAGATGTGATTTTTTTAACCCCTAACAGGTATATTAGACGCTGTTTTGATAACAGCGTCTAATATACCTGCTACCTGGTCCTCTGGTGGTCCCCTTTGTTTGGATCGACCACCAGAGGACACAGGTAGCTCAGTAAAGTAGCACCAAGCACCACTACACTACACTACACCCCCCCCCATCACTTATTAACCCCTTATTAGCCCCTGATCACCCCATATAGACTCCCTGATCACCCCCCTGTCATTGATTACCCCCCTGTCATTGATCACACCCCTGTAAAGCTCCATTCAGATGTCCGCATGATTTTTACGGATCCACTGATAGATGGATCGGATCCGCAAAACGCATACGAACGTTTGAATAGAGCCTTACAGGGGCGTGATCAATGACTGTGGTGATCACCCCATATAGACTCCCTGATCACCCCCCTGTAAAGCTCCATTCAGACGTCCGCATGATTTTTACGGATCCACTGATAGATGGATCGGATCCGCAAAACGCATACGGACGTCTGAATGGAGCCTTACAGGGGCGTGATCAATGACTGTGGTGATCACCCCATATAGACTCCCTGATCACCCCCCTGTCATTGATTACCCCCCTGTCATTGATAACCCCCTGTAAAGCTCCATTCAGACGTCCGCATGATTTTTACGGATCCACTGATAGATGGATCGGATCCGCAAAACGCATACGGACGTCTGAATGGAGCCTTACAGGGGCATGATCAATGACTGCGGTGATCACCCCATATAGACTCCCTGATCACCCCCCTGTCATTGATTACCCCCCTGTAAAGCTCCATTCAGATGTCCGCATGATTTTTACGGATCCACTGATAGATGGATCGGATCCGCAAAACACATACAGGCGTCTCCCTGGAGCCTTCCAGGGGGGGTGATCACCGCATATAGACTCCCTGATCACCCCCCTGTCATTGATCACCCCCCTGTCATTGATCACACCCCTGTAAAGCTCCATTCAGACGTCCGCATGATTTTTACGGATCCACTGATAGATGGATCGGATCTGCAAAACGCATACGGACGTCTGAATGGAGCCTTACAGGGGCGTGATCAATGACTGTGGTGATCACCCCATATAGACTCCCTGATCACCCCCCTGTCATTGATTACCCCCCTGTCATTGATAACACCCTGTAAAGCTCCATTCAGACGTCCGCATGATTTTTACGGATCCACTGATAGATGGATCGGATCCGCAAAACGCATACGGACGTCTGAATGGAGCCTTACAGGGGCATGATCAATGACTGTGGTGATCACCCCATATAGACTCCCTGATCACCCCCTGTCATTGATTACCCCCCTGTCATTGATTACCCCCCTGTCATTGATTACACCCCTGTCATTGATCAACCCCCTGTAAAGCTCCATTCAGACGTCCGCATGATTTTTACGGATCCACTGATAGATGGATCGGATCCGCAAAACACATACAGGCGTCTCCCTGGAGCCTTCCAGGGGGGGTGATCACCCCATATAGACTCCCTGATCACCCCCCTGTCATTGATCACCCCCCCTGTCATTGATCACCCCCCCTGTCAGGCTGCATTCAGATGTCCGTATGATTTTTACGGATCCACGGATACATGGATCGGATCCGCAAAACACATACAGACATCTGAATGGAGCCTTATAGGGGGGTGATCAATGACAGGGGGGTGATCACCCCATATGGAGTCCCTGATCACCCCCCTGTCATTGATCATCCCCCTGTCATTGATCACCCCCCTGTCATTGATCACCCCTCTGTAAGGCTCCATTCAGACATTTTTTTGGCCCAAGTTAGCGGAAATTATAATTTTTTTCTTACAAAGTCTCATATTCCACTAACTTGTGTCAAAAAATAAAATCTCACATGAAGTCACCATACCCCTCACGGAATCCAAATGCGTAAAATTTTTTAGACATTTATATTCCAGACTTCTTCTCACGCTTTAGGGCCCCTAGAATGCCAGGGCAGTATAAATACCCCACATGTGACCCCATTTCGGAAAGAAGACACCCCCAGGTATTCCGTGAGGGGCATATTGAGTCCATGAAAGATTGAAATTTTTGTCCCAAGTTAGCGGAAAGGGAGACTTTGTGAGAAAAAAATAAATAAAAAATAAATTTCCGCTAACTTGTACCAAAAAAAAAAATTTCTATGAACTCGCCATGCCCCTCATTGAATACCTTGGGGTGTCTTTTTTCCAAAATGGGGTCACATGTGGGGTATTTATACTGCCCTGGCATTTTAGGGGCCCTAAAGCGTGAGAAGAAGTCTGGGATCCAAATGTCTAAAAATGCCCTCATAAAAGGAATGTGGGCCCCTTTGCGCATCTAGGCTGCAAAAAAGTGTCACACATCTGGTATCGCCATACTCAGGAGAAGTTGGGCAATGTGTTTTGGGGTGTGATTTTACATATACCCATGCTGGGTGAGATAAATATCTTGGTCAAATGCCAACTTTGTATAAAAAAATGGGAAAAGTTGTCTTTTGCCGAGATATTTCTCTCACCCAGCATGAGTATATGTAAAAAGACACCCCAAAACACATTGACAACTTCTCCTGAATACGGCGATACCACATGTGTGACACTTTTTTGCAGCCTAGGTGGGCAAAGGGGCCCACATTCCAAAGAGCACCTTTAGGATTTCACAGGTCATTTACCTACTTACCACACATTAGGGCCCCTGGAAAATGCCAGGGCAGTATAACTACCCCACAAGTGACCCCATTTTGGAAAGAAGACACCCCAAGGTATTCCGTGAGGGGCATGGCGAGTTCCTAGACTTTTATATTTTTTGTCACAAGTTAGCGGAAAATGATGATTTTTTTATTTTTATTTTTTTCCCTTACAAAGTCTCATATTCCACTAACTTGTGACAAAAAATAAAAACTTCCATGAACTCACTATGCCCATCAGCGAATACCTTGGGGTGTCTTCTTTCCAAAATGGGGTCACTTGTGGGGTAGTTATACTGCCCTGGCATTCTAGGGGCCCAAATGTGTGGTAAGGAGTTTGAAATCAAATTCTGTAAAAAATGACCAGTGAAATCCGAAAGGTGCTCTTTGGAATATGGGCCCCTTTGCTCACCTAGGCTGCAAAAAAGTGTCACACATGTGGTATCTCCGTATTCAGGAGAAGTTGGGGAATGTGTTTTGGGGTGTCATTTTACATATACCCATGCTGGGTGAGAGAAATATCTTGGCAAAAGACAACTTTTCCAATTTTTTTATACAAAGTTGGCATTTGACCAAGATATTTATCTCACCCAGCATGGGTATATGTAAAATGACACCCCAAAACACATTCCCCAACTTCTCCTGAATACGGAGATACCACATGTGTGACACTTTTTTGCAGCCTAGGTGGGCAAAGGGGCCCATATTCCAAAGAGCACCTTTCGGATTTCACTGGTAATTTTTTACAGAATTTGATTTCAAACTCCTTACCACACATTTGGGCCCCTAGAATGCCAGGGCAGTATAACTACCCCACAAGTGACCTCATTTTGGAAAGAAGACACCCCAAGGTATTCACTGATGGGCATAGTGAGTTCATGGAAGTTTTTATTTTTTGTCACAAGTTAGTGGAATATGAGACTTTGTAAGAAAAAAAAAAAAAAAAAAATCATCATTTTCAGCTAACTTGTGACAAAAAATAAAAAGTTCTATGAACTCATTATGCCCATCAGCGAATACCTTAGGGTGTCTACTTTCCGAAATGGGGTCATTTGTGGGGTGTTTGTACTGTCTGGCCATTGTAGAACCTCAGGAAACATGACAGGTGCTCAGAAAGTCAGAGCTGCTTCAAAAAGCGGAAATTCACATTTTTATACCATAGTTTGTAAACGCTATAACTTTTACCCAAACCATTTTTTTTTTACCCAAACATTTTTTTTTTATCAAAGACATGTAGAACAATAAATTTAGACCAAAATTTATATATGGATGTCTTTTTTTTTTGCAAAATTTTACAACTGAAAGTGAAAAATGTAATTTTTTTGCAAAAAAATCGTTAAATTTCGATTAATAACAAAAAAAGTAAAAATGTCAGCAGCAATGAAATACCACCAAATGAAAGCTCTATTAGTGAGAAGAAAAGGAGGTAAAATTCATTTGGGTGGTAAGTTGCATGACCGAGCAATAAACCGCTAAAGTTGTGGAGTGCCGATTTGTAAAAAAGGGCCTGGTCTTTAGGGGGGTATAAACCTGTGGTCCTTAAGTGGTTAATAGCCTCTTTTTCTCCCCTTCTCCCTATCCCCCCACCCTCTAGCCCTCCCCCCACCCCAACCGTGTGACCACTTTTTACAATTCTGCACTACACTACTTTCACGGTTTATTGCTCGGTCATACAACTTACCACCCAAATGAATTTTGCCTCCTTTTCTTCTCACTAATAGAGCTTTCATTTAGTGGTATTTCATTGCTGCTGACATTTTTACTTTTTTCGATATTAATCTAAATATTTGCAAAAAAAGAAATTTTTCACTTTCTGTTGTAAAATTTTTCAAATAAAACTACATTTCTATATAAATTTTTCTCTAAATTTATTGTTCTACTTGTCTTTGATTAAAAAAAATTCAATAAGTGTATATTTATTGGTTTGGGTAAAAGTTATAGCGTTTACAAACTACACTGCGTGCAGAATTATTAGGCAAATGAGTATTTTGACCACATTATCCTCTTTATGCATGTTGTCTTACTCCAAGCTGTATAGGCTCGAAAGCCTACTACCAATTAAGCATATTAGGTGATGTGCATCTCTGTAATGAGAAGGGGTGTGGTCTAATGACATCAACACCCTATATTAGGTGTGCATAATTATTAGGCAACTTCCTTTCCTTTGGCAAAATGGGTCAAAAGAAGGACTTGACAGGCTCAGAAAAGTCAAAAATAGTGAGATATCTTGCAGAGGGATGCAGCACTCTTAAAATTGCAAAGCTTCTGAAGCGTGATCATCGAACAATCAAGCGTTTCATTCAAAATAGTCAACAGGGTCGCAAGAAGCGTGTGGAAAAACCAAGGCGCAAAATAACTGCCCATGAACTGAGAAAAGTCAAGCGTGCTGCTACCAAGATGCCACTTGCCACCAGTTTAGCCATATTTCAGAGCTGCAACATCACTGGAGTGCCCAAAAGCACAAGGTGTGCAATACTCAGAGACATGGCCAAGGTAAGAAAGGCTGAAAGACGACCACCACTGAACAAGACACACAAGCTGAAACGTCAAGACTGGGCCAAGAAATATCTCAAGACTGATTTTTCTAAGGTTTTATGGACTGATGAAATGAGAGTGAGTCTTGATGGGCCAGATGGATGGGCCCGTGGCTGGATTGGTAAAGGGTAGAGAGCTCCAGTCCGACTCAGACGCCAGCAAGGTGGAGGTGGAGTACTGGTTTGGGCTGGTATCATCAAAGATGAGCTTGTGGGGCCTTTTCGGGTTGAGGATGGAGTCAAGCTCAACTCCCAGTCCTACTGCCAGTTTCTGGAAGACACCTTCTTCAAGCAGTGGTACAGGAAGAAGTCTGCATCCTTCAAGAAAAACATGATTTTCATGCAGGACAATGCTCCATCACACGCGTCCAAGTACTCCACAGCGTGGCTGGCAAGAAAGGGTATAAAAAAAGAAAATCTAATGACATGGCCTCCTTGTTCACCTGATCTGAACCCCATTGAGAACCTGTGGTCCATCATCAAATGTGAGATTTACAAGGAGGGAAAACAGTACACCTCTCTGAACAGTGTCTTGGAGGCTGTGGTTGCTGCTGCACGCAATGTTGATGGTGAACAGATCAAAACACTGACAGAATCCATGGATGGCAGGCTTTTGAGTGTCCTTGCAAAGAAAGGTGGCTATATTGGTCACTGATTTGTTTTTGTTTTGTTTTTGAATGTCAGAAATGTATATTTGTGAATGTTGAGATGTTATATTGGTTTCACTGGTAAAAATAAATAATTGAAATGGGTATATATTTGTTTTTTGTTAAGTTGCCTAATAATTCTGCACAGTAATAGTCACCTGCACACACAGATATCCCCCTAAAATAGCTAAAACTAAAAACAAACTAAAAACTACTTCCAAAAATATTCAGCTTTGATATTAATGAGTTTTTTGGGTTCATTGAGAACATGGTTGTTGTTCAATAATAAAATTAATCCTCAAAAATACAACTTGCCTAATAATTCTGCACTCCCTTTATGGTGCAAAAAAATTAATAATTTACGCACTTTGACTTTCTGAGCACCTGTCATGTTTCCTGAGGTTCTACAATGCCCAGACAGTAGAAACACCCCACAAATGACCCCATTTCGGAAAATAGACACCCTAAGGTATTCGCTGATGGGCATAGTGAGTTCATGGAAGTTTTTATTTTTTGTCACAAGTTAGCGGAAAATGATTATTATTTTTTTTTCTTTTCTTACAAAGTCTCATATTCCACTAACTTGTGACAAAAAATAAAATTTTACATGAACTCACCATACCTCTCACGGAATACCTTGGGCTGTCTTCTTTCCAAAATGGGGTCACATGTGGGGTATTTATACTGCCCTTGCATTTTAGGGGCCCTAAAGCGTGAGAAGTAGTTTGGAATCCAAATGCGTAAAAATGCCCTGTGAAATCCTAAAAGTACTCATTGGAATTTGGGCCCCTTTGCGCACCTAGGCTGCAAAAAAGTGTCACACATGTGGTATCGCCGTACTCAGAAGAAGTAGGGCAATGTGTTTTGTGGTGTATTTTTACATATACCCATGCTGGGTGAGATAAATATCTCTGTAAAAGACAACTTTTCCCATTTTCTTATACAAAGTTGTCATTTTACAGAGATATTTCTCTCACCCAGCATGGGTATATGTAAAAAGACACCCCAAAACACATTGCCCTACTTCTCCTGAGTACGGCGATACCACATGTGTGACACTTTTTTGCAGCCTAGGTGCGTAAAGGGGCCCAAATTCCAATGAGTACCTTTTAGGAGGGCAGTTTTAGACATTTGGATTCCAGACTTCTTCTCACGCTTTAGGGCCCCTAAAATGCCAGGGCAGTATAAATACCCCACATGTGACCCCATTTTGGAAAGAAGACACCCCAAGGTATTCCGTGAGGGGCATGGCGAGTTCATAGAAGATTTTTTTTTTGGGGCACAAGTTAGCGGAAATTGATTTTTTATTTTTTTTTCTCACAAAGTCTCCCTTTCCGCTAACTTGTGACAAAAAGTTCAATCTTTCATGGACTCAATATGCCCCTCAGCGAATACCTTGGGGTTTGTACTGCCCTGGCATTTGAGGGTCTCCGCAATCATTACATGTATGGCCAGCATTAGGAGTTTCTGCTATTCTCCTTATATTGAGCATACGGGTAATGTTGGGCTGAAAGAAAAAATTAACGGCACAGATTTCTTCATTCATATCGATCAATGTAGATGAAAAAATCTCTGCCAAAAAATGTGCAAAAAAAAAAAAGGAGGGGAAAGGCGTCTGCCAGGACATAGGAGCTCCGCCCAACATCCAAACCCACTCAGCCCGTATGCCCTGGCAAATCCGATTTCTCCATTCACATCAATCGATGTGGATGAATAAATCATTGCCGGAATTTCTTTCTTTATTTTTTTATATACAAAGTGTTTGCCAAAGCATATGAACACCGCCCCTCAGCTCATAAGCCTCTGCAAGCATATCTTTTTTACTGCAGAGGAGAAATCTCGTCTTGCAGCGCCGCATACACCGACTTTTGTGTAATCTGACAGCAGCGCAATGCTTCTGTCAGAATGCACATCAGTGTTGCAGCTGGTTGATCAGTTGGTCCACCTAGAAGTTAAAAAAAATAAAAAAACAGGCCGCAACGCAATAAATTTATTAACATCAACTTTATATAACATTTGAAACAGAACATTAACTTTTATAAACTTTATTGAACTTTTGGAACATTAACTTTTTTGCTTACCTGTTATTATTTTTATTTTTACCTTTATAGGACAAACCTCCTCTTCCTTATGGGACAATGTGCAAAGCACAAATCGCCCAGAGATGTGGCGAAGTACATTATGCACTTTGTCCCAGGTGAAAGGAGAGGTTTGCAGCAGCTCTGTGTGAAAGGGCCCTAAGACCCCTGTGTGCCTGTCCTGTGTCACGCAATCCCTATACTAAGTTTACCTGTGTGTGGTACTTCCGGAAACACTCCCCTAAGCATAGGGCAGGGTGTTCAGGGCAGTCAGAACAGAAATAGCGGGTGTCACGCCTTATTCCACTCCTGCTACAGACACGACATCTTTTTCGGGGTGGCGCTCGGTTTGAGGTACTAGCAACGACATTGCGGAAATGTCGCTCGTGTAGACGGCTCACTACACTGGTGGTTGGGGCCACGGAACCTCCTGGATACAGGAGGTTCTCGATGATCTCTTCCTGAAATTTGAGGAAGGATCCTGTTCTCCCAGCCTTACTGTAGAGAACAAAACTATTGTACATAGCCAATTGAATTAGGTATACAGACACCTTCCTATACCAGTGTCTGGTCCTGCGGGACTCTAAATAAGGAGCCAACATCTGGTCATTAAAGTCCACCCCTCCCATGAGCAAATTATAGTTGTGGACACAGAGGGGCTTTTCAATGACTCCAGTTGCTCGTTCAATTTGGATTGTCGTGTCTGCGTGAATGGAGGAGAGCATGTAAACGTCACACTTGTCTCTCCATTTCACCGCGAGCAGTTCTTTGTTACACAAGGCAGCCCTCTCCCCCCTTGCAAGACGGGTGGTAACGAGACGTTGGGGAAGCCCCGGCGACTAGGTTGCGTGGTGCCACAGCAGCCAATCTGTTCTAGAAACAAATGCCTGAAGAGGGGCACACTTTTGTAGAAATTGTCCACATAAAGGTGGTACTCCTTGCCAAATAAGGGTGACACCAAGTCCCAGACTGTCTTCCCACTGCTCCCCAGGTAGTCAGGGCAACCGACCGGCTCCAGGGTCTGATCTTTACCCTCATAGACACGAAATTTGTGCGTATTGCCTGTGGCTCTTTCACAGAGCTTATACAATTTGACCCCATACCAGGCGCGCTTGCTTGGGATTTATTGTTTGAAGCCAAGGCGCCCGGTAAAATGTATCAAGGACTCGTCTATGCAGATGTTTTGCTCAGGGGTATACAAATCTGCAAATTTGGTGTTAAAGTGGTCTATGAGGGGCCGAATTTTGTGGAGCCGGTCAAAAGCTGGGTGGCCTCTGGGACGAGAGGTGCTATTATCACTAAAGTGCAGGAAACGCAGGATGGTCTCAAATCGTGTCCTGGACATGGCAGCAGAGAATATGGGCATGTGATGAATTGGGTTCGTGGACCAATATGACCGCAATTCATGCTTTTTTGTCAGGCCCATGTTGAGGAGAAGGCCCAGAAAAGTTTTAAATTCGGAAACTTGGACGGGTTTCCACCGGAAAGACTGGGCATAAAAGCTTCCCGGGTTGGCGGCTATAAATTGAGTGGCATATTGGTTTGTTTCTGCCACGACTAAGTCAAAGAGCTCCGCAGTGAAGGACAGCTCAAAAAACCCCAGTGCCGATCCGATCTGAGCTGTCTCAACCTGAACTCCAGACTGGGCGGTGAAAGGGGGAACTACTGGTGCGGCTGAAGATGGGGGCTGCCAATCAGGGTTTGCCAGCACCTCAGGGACTCTAGGGGCTCTACGAGCCTGTCTGTGCGATGGCTGCGACGGGGAAACTACTGCACGTGCCACCATACCAGCTTCAACTGCCCTTCTGGTGCTCGCCACCTCACCATGTTCTACGGCAGTGCTGGTACTAGGTCCAGGATGGGCTGCGCTGCTGGTGTATGCCTCACCACGTAATCCGATAGCGCCAGCCCCACTCTTCTGCCCTTGAAGTGGATCCTGCGCAACCTGTGGTCTAGCAACATGGGGCTGGGTACTCCTGGTGGTATCAGGGACCTCAACCTCATCGTCTGAACTTTGGGTCACACTGCCACTGCTTTCTACAGGTTCGTAATGAAGATAAGGAAATCTACAAGATTAGGCAGAGAGAGGCCAAGCAAGTTATAAGAACTTCTAAAGCGCAGGCAGAAGAAAAACTAGCTCAGTCTATGAAAAAAGGGGATAAGACATTCTTCAGATATATAAATGAAAAAAGGAAATTAAAACAAGGAATAACTAAATTAAAAACAAAGGACGGAAGGTATGTAGAAGAGAATAAAGGGCTAGCCGACTGCCTTAATGAATACTTCTGTTCAGTTTTTACAAAAGAAAAAGGAGAAGGACCTCCACTAGAAAGGATGACTAATAAATCATTTGATGCATGTATCTTTACAGAGGAAGATGTTCTAAGTTTGCTGTCTAAGGTGAAGACAAATAAGTCACAGGGGCCTGATGAGATACACCCAAAATTATTAAAAGAGCTTAGTGGTGAGCTGGCAAAACCGCTAACAGATTTATTTAACCAATCATTAGTAACAGGAGTCGTCCCGGAAGATTGGAAATTGGCAAATGTCGTGCCCATTCACAAGAAAGGTAGTAGGGAGGAATCGAGCAACTATAGACCAGTGAGTCTGACATCAATAGTAGGCAAATTAATGGAAACCCTATTAAAGGATAGGATTGTGGAACATCTAAAATCCCATGGATTGCAAGATGAAAAACAACATGGGTTTACTTCAGGGAGATCATGTCAAACAAATCTTATAGATTTTTTTGACTGGGTGACTAAAATAATAGACGGTGGAGGTGCAGTAGACATCGCATATCTAGATTTTAGTAAGGCTTTTGACACTGTCCCACATAGAAGACTTATCAATAAACTGCAGTCATTGAGCATGGACTCCCATATTGTTGAGTGGATTAGGCAGTGGCTGAGTGACAGACAACAGAGGGTTGTAGTCAATGGAGAACATTCAAAACAAGGTCATGTTACCAGTGGGGTTCCACAGGGATCTGTACTGGGACCAATTTTGTTTAATATCTTCATAAGTGATATTGCAAAAGGCCTTGATGGGAAGGTTTGTCTTTTTGCTGATGACACAAAGATATGTAACAGGGTTGATGTTCCTGGAGGGAAACGCCAAATGGAAAAGGATTTAGGAAAACTAGAAGAATGGTCAGAACTCTGGCAACTGAAATTTAATGTGGATAAGTGCAAGATAATGCACCTGGGGCGTAAAAACCCAAGGGCAGAATATAGAATATTTGACACAGTCCTGACCTCAGTATCTGAGGAAAGGGATTTAGGAGTAATTATTTCAGAAGACTTAAAGGTGGGAAGACAATGTAATAGGGCAGCACGAAATGCCAGCAGAATGCTTGGATGTATAGGGAGAGGTATAAGCAGTAGAAAGAGTGAAGTGCTTATGCCGCTGTACAGAACACTGGTGAGACCTCACTTGGAGTATTGTGCGCAGTACTGGAGGCCATATCTCCAGAAGGATATAGATACTCTAGAGAGAGTTCAGAGAAGAGCTACTAAACTAGTACATGGATTTCAGGATAAAACTTACCAGGAAAGGTTAAAGGACCTTAACATGTATAGCTTGGAAGAAAGAAGAGACAGAGGGGATATGATAGAAACTTTTAAATACATAAAGGGAATCAACTCGGTAAAGGAGGAGAGCATATTTAAAAGAAGAAAAACTACCACAAGAGGACACAGTTTTAAATTAGAGGGGCAAAGGTTTAAAAGTAATATAAGGAAGTATTACTTTACTGAGAGAGTAGTGGATGCATGGAATAGCCTTCCTGCAGAAGTGGTAGCTGCAAATACAGTGAAGGGGTTTAAGCATGCATGGGATAGGCATAAGGCCATCCTTCATATAAGATAGGGCCAGGGGCTATCCATAGTATTCAGATATATTGGGCAGACTAGATGGGCCAAATGGTTCTTATCTGCCGACACATTCTATGTTTCTATGTATTCTGACCGCTGGATTCGTCAGATGAGGGTTCCCATTCCTCATCCGACTGGGTCAGAAACCTGTAGGCCTCTTCAGAAGAATACCCCTTACTTGCCATTTGGTCAACTAAATTTAGGGGGTATTCCCTGAGACTACCCAAGAAAAAAAGCAAGCCTGTCTTACAAATGGGAGGCTAGCGAAGTACAGGAAGCCGCTGCGATTGATAAAAAATATCGCCGCAGCGCTTGTGTAGTGATTGTGCAGTGATAAAAAAAAATTAAAATGGTGTCACTGCGGCGGGGCGGGCGTGGATGAATGCACGTGTGGGCGACCGATCAGGCCTGATCGGGCAAACACTGCGTTTTGGGTGGAGGGCGAGCTAAGGTGACACTAATACTATTATACAGGGTGGGCCATTTATATGGATACACCTTAATAAAATGGGAATGGTTGGTGATATTAACTTCCTGTTTGTGGCACATTAGTATATGTGAGGGGGGAAACTTTTCAAGATGGGTGGTGATCATGGCGGCCATTTTGAAGTCGGCCATTTTGAATCCAACTTTTGTTTTTCCAATAGGAAGAGGGTCATGTGACACATCAAACTTGTTGGGAATTTCACAAGAAAAACAATGGTGTGCTTGGTTTTAACGTAACTTTATTCTTTCATGAGTTATTTACAAGTTTCTGACCACTTATAAAATGTGTTCAATGTGCTGCCCATTGTGTTGGATTGTCAATGCAACCCTCTTCTCCCACTCTTCACACACTGATAGCAACACCGCAGGAGAAATGCTAGCACAGGCTTCCAGTATCCGTAGTTTCAGGTGCTGCACATCTCGTATGTTCACAGCATAGACGATTGCCTTCAGATGATACGAGATGTGCAGCACCTGAAACTACGGATACTGGAAGCCTGTGCTAGTATTTCTCCTGCGGTGTTGCTATCAGTGTGTGAATAGTGGGAGAAAAGGGTTGCATTGACAATCCAACACAATGGGCAGCACATTGAACACATTTTGTAAGTGGTCAGAAACTTGTAAATAACTCATGAAAGAATAAAGTTACGTTAAAACCAAGCACACCATTGTTTTTCTTGTGAAATTCCCAATAAGTTTGATGTGTCAAATGACCCTCTTCCTATTGAAAAAACAAAAGTTGGATTCAAAATGGCCGACTTCAAAATGGCCGCAATGGTCACCACCCATCTTGAAAAGTTTCCCCCCTCACATATACTAATGTGCCACAAACACGCAGTTAATATCACCAACCATTCCCATTTTATTAAGGTGTATCCATATAAATGGCCCACCCTGTAGATCTGACTGTTATCAGTTCTGATCACTTAGGGCTGTTTCACACGAGTGGATGCCGTGCGTGGCATCCGCTCCGTGAAAGAGTGCCAAGACCCGATGCAGACTGCAGAGGCACGGAGCATTAACATGACTGATAATGCTCCGTGCCTCTCTGTGATCTCTTTACTACGAAATCACAGTTGTCACTGTGATTTCGTAGTAAAGAGATCACAGAGAGGCACGGAGCATTATCAGTCATGTTAATGCTCCGTGCCTCTGCAGTCTGCATCGGGTCTTGGCACTCTTTCACGGAGCGGATGCCACGCACGGCATCCGCTCGTGTGAAACAGCCCTACAGATACTATAAAGTACCAATGCTGATTAGCGATACGCTAATCAGCGAATCAGTGACTGGGGTGCGGTGCAGGGGGCTGGGCGCTAACTGAAGCTAACTACCAAAGGGGCCTAAACTAATCTAAACCTAACAGTCAATACTGGTGAAAAAAAAAAAGGGACAGTTTACACTGATCACTTTTTTCCCTTTCACTAGTGATTGACAGGGGTGATCAAGGGGTTAATTGGGGTGATGGGGGGGGGTGATCTGGGGCTAAATATGTTGTGCTTGGTGTACTCACAGTGATCTGTGCTCTCTGCTGGGACCTACCGACGAAAAGGACCCAGTAGAGAGTACAGAAGCCATTTAACACATTATATTTATAAATATAATGTGTTAAATGGCTTGTGATTAGATTTTTTAAAAACCACTAACCTGCCAGCGGTGATCATTGGCTGGCAGGCTGGTGACAAACTTCTCCTGCGACTTTTCCCGGCCCGCACTGCGCATGTGCGGGCCGGCTATGCTCGTAATCCCGCGTCTCATGAGATGACGCGCCGATGCGTCTACGAGCAACAAACCGACCGCCCGCAGGACGCATCCCTGCGTTAGGCGGTCGGGAGGCGGTTAACTGTCACTTTCACCGCCCAGTTTAACTGTGACTTTCACAGTGACCGCAACTTTAACTTTGACTTTCACTGTGACCGCCCCTTTAACTGTGACTTTCACTGTGACCGCCCCTTTAACTGTGACTTTCACTGTGACCGCCACTTTAACTGTGACTTTCACTGTGACCGCCCCTTTAACTGTGGCTTTTACTGTGACTCTTTTTTATTAAATTTTATACAAAAATACAAAACTTGCCATAGTAGAATACAAAACACAACGCAGCATTATACATAACACATAAAACCCAAACTGGCCCAGCTTCATTCATACTCCTTCTTGCACCCTTCTTCATACATGCCTAAGGCTACTTTCACACTTGCGTTGTTCTTTTCCGGCATAGAGTTCCGTCACAGGGGCTCTATACCGGAAAAGAACTGATCAGGTATGTCCCCATGCATTCTGAATGGAGAGTAATCCGTTCAGTTTGCATCAGTATGTCTTCAGTTCAGTCGTTTTGACTGATCAGGCTAAAGAGAAAACCGTAGCATGCTACGGTTTTATCTCCGGCTAAAAAAACTGAAGACTTGCCTGAATGCCGGATCAGGCATTTTTTCCCATAGGAATGTATTAGTGCCGGATCCGGCATTCAGAATACCGGAATGCCGGATCCGTCCTTCCGGTATGCGCATGCGCAGACTGAAAAAAAGGTGAAAAAATAAATGCCGGATCCGTTTTTGCCGGATGACACCGGAAAGACGGATCCGGCATTTCAATGCATTTTTTCGACTGATCAGGCATTTTTAAGACTGATCAGGATCCTGATCAGTCTTACTAATGCCATCAGTTAGCATACATTTTGCCTGATCCGGCAGGCAGTTCCGGCGACGGAACTGCTTGCCGGATCTCTCTGCCGCAAGTGTGAAAGTAGCCTAAGAAAAGCTAAAAATAAAAACTTAACCATCCGGTCTGACTGAAACCCTATATACAATATATACAATACCAAAGAAAAATAGAATAAAACCAAAACAAAGCTAAAAATAAGAGACAACTTGTCAACAAAAATAATTAAAAAAAAATTATAATATATATATTTTTTCTCTTTTTCTTTCCTTTTTAAAAAATAAATAAATAACAGAATACACCTATAAGCATAGCCACTTATCCTACTCTATCCCTAACAAAATTGATTATCTTCCACCTCCCTTAAACACCCAGGGCTGACCTCCGCTTCATGTCTGTTGCATGTCCGCATAGTCCGAGGCCAGCCCTCCACCACCACCCACATCCAGCCTTTCGCCCCATGTCCTCCCATGTCCGCATAGTCCAGGGCTGGATGCAGGCCTCCTCACACAAATCACCCCCCCCCCTCCCCTGCCCACCCAACCTAACTACAACCCTCTTAACCCTACTATAATACAGATTATACAATATATACAATATACACAATATACCAATAATACACCTACAAATAACAACATTAATGACATTACCCGAAGGCCTAGGTTCAGTTCACCTGAAACCCTTCTTCAAAACGTTATCTTTTTCAAAACAAAAGTCTAATGTGCCAGCATTAGCCCACCACCAGGAAGGAGTACTACTTGACTAAGGCTACTTTCACACTTGCCTTAGGAGCGGATCCGTCTGGTGTCTGCACAGACGGATCCGCTCCTATAATGCAAACGCTTGCATCCGTTCAGAACGGATCCGTTTGCATAAATGTTTATTTCAGATCTGATTTTTCACTTCGGAAAACTCAGATCCGACAATATATTCTAAACACAGAAGCGTTCTCATGGTGATGGGGACGCTTCAAGTTAGAATATACTGAGAACTGTGTACATGACTGCCCCCTGCTGCCTGGCAGATGCTGCCAGGCAGCAGGGGGCAGACCCCCCCCCCCTCCTGTATTTAACTTATTGGTGGCCAGTGCGGCCCCCCTCCCTCTATATTCATCAGTGGCCAGTGCGGATTCCCAGTATTAAATATGACCAGTGCGGCCTCCCCCTCCCTCCCTCCCCAGTATTAAATATGACCAGTGCGGCCTCCCCCTCCCTCCCTCCCCAGTATTAAATATGACCAGTGCGGCCTCCCCCTCCCTCTATATTCATTGGTGGCCCGGCCAGTGCGGATTCCAAGTATTGTGACCAGTGCGGCCTCCCCTCTTCCCCCCCCTAATTAAAATCACCCCCCCATCATTGGTGGCAGCGGAGAGTACCGATCAGAGTCCCAGTTTAAATCGCTGGGGCTCCGATCGGTTACCATGGCAGCCAAGACGCTATTGCAGTCTTGGCTGCCATGGTTACTTAGCAACAAATAGAAGCATTATACTGCTGCGATGTCTGTGTCCGGCCGGGAGCTCCTCCTACTGGTAAGTGAAAGGTCTGTGCGGCGCATTGCCTATAGCACAGACCTTTCACTTACCAGTAGGAGGAGCTCCTGGCCGGACACAGACATCGCAGCTCTTCAGGTAAGTATAATGCTTCTATTTGTTGCTAAGTAACCATGGCAGCCAAGACTGCAATAGCGTCTTGGCTGCCATGGTAACCGATCGGAGCCCCAGCGATTTAAACTGGGACTCCGATCGGTACTCTCCGCTGCCACCAATGATGGGGGGGGGGTGATTTTAATTAGGGGGAGGGAAGAGGGGAGGCCGCACTGGTCACAATACTTGGAATCCGCACTGGCCGGGCCACCAATGAATATAGAGGGAGGGGGAGGCCGCACTGGTCATATTTAATACTGGGGAGGGAGGGAGGGAGGGGGAGGCCGCACTGGTCATATTTAATACTGGGGAGGGAGGGGGAGGCCGCACTGGTCATATTTAATACTGGGAATCTGCACTGGTCACCGATGAATATAGAGGGAGGGGGGCCGCACTGGTTACAATTAATACTGGGGAGGGAGGGGGGGGCCGCACTGGCCACCAATAAGTTAAATACAGGAGGGGGGGGGGGGGTCTGCCCCCTGCTGCCTGGCAGCATCTGCCAGGCAGCAGGGGGCAGTCATGTACACAGTTTTTAGTATATTCTAACTTGAAGCGTCCCCATCACCATGGGAACGCCTCTGTGTTAGAATATACTGTCGGATCTGAGTTTCACAATGTAACTCAAATCCGATGGTATATTCTAACATAGAGGCGTTCCCATGGTGATGGGGACGCTTCAAGTTAAAATATACCATCGGATTGGAGAAAACTCCGATCTGATGGTATATTAATAGGGACTCCTAACTTTACATTGAAAGTCAATGGGGGACGGATCCGTTTGAAATTGCACCATATTGTGTCAACGTCAAACGGATCTGTCCCAATTGACTTGCATTGTAAGTCTGGACGGATCCGTTTGGCTCCGCACGGCTAGGCGGACACGAAAACGCTGCAAGCTGCGTTCGGGTGTCCGCCTGCTGAGCGGAGCGGAGGCTGAACGCTGCCAGACTGATGCATTCTGAGCGGATCCGCATCCACTCAGAATGCATTGGGGCAGTACGGATCCGTTTGGGGCCGCTTGTGAGAGCCTTCAAACGGAACTCACAAGCGGAGCCCCGAACGCTAGTGTGAAAGTAGCCTAAGGCACATCAAAGGTGAAGCCTCTCCAGAGGTAAGAGACTCCATCCGTACCCAGTCTTTCGCACTCAAGAGAACGGACCTTCCCCAGGTCACCTAGGATGTTCCTACATACCTCTTCCACAGGGAGGACTTTCTGTCGGGTAGACACTAAACACTGTGCATTCCATGTGAAATACCTAACCACTATACTAACTAAAAACGCAGTGCAAGGGTCCCTCCTACCCAGGCCTTTGAACATTCCATAGGCCCACTCCGCATAGGAGAAGTCGGCCAGCCTAGGCCAGCCGATGGAGGCTCCCACCCGTTTGTACACCTCTGTATTAAAGGGACACTGAAGCAGGAAGTGCTCCATGCTTTCCAACACAGAGCCACACTCCTCCCAGGGGCAACCCCTTTCCTTAGAGTTCCTATACTTCAGGTTGTCCCTTACATACAGTTTCCCGTGAAAGCAGCGCCAAGTCAAGTCCCAATACTTCAAGGGGATCCTTGTTGAATTTAACAACTGCAACCCCCCATCTAGATCCCGACTTGGGCAATCCTTAAGGGCCAGGGGCTTTTGGAAGTGGGTCAACAAGACCCTCTCGTCAAGGGATCTCCTTGACAGGGTCCTGACCTCCAAACCCCACCGGCGGATGACCTTCAGAGTCGGGGTGACATAAGCCGGGAGATATCCGTGCGGTGTACGCAAATCCTTCACACGACCTCCAGTCTCCCATTGCTGGAAAAAAAGCCGAAACCAACCCCTGCAAGAAACTATCCACGGAGGAGCCCTCTCCTTCCAGAGGTCTGCTAGGTTGATCTTAACAAAGGTGTTCACAAGGAACACCACGGGGTTGACCATACCCAACCCCCCTAGTCTCCTCGTGTGATAAGTCACTTCCCTCTTGACTAGGTTCAGCCTATTCCCCCATAACAGTTGAAAGAACAGGCTGTAGACCCGAGTCCAGAGAGGCTCCGGCATGATACATATACTGGCCAAAAAGATCAGCAAAGGGAGAAGGTAAGTCTTGATCAAACTCACCCTTTCCCTGAGGGTCAAAGACCAACTCTTCCACTGGTCGACCTTCTGAGCGGCCATCCCAATTTTGAGTGGGGTAATCCCCATGGCCAAAATGCACGCCTAAGATTTTAACTGATGGCTGGGGCTCTGGAAGGGTGTCCGGGAGATCAAAAAAATGGATCTCCGCCTCCCAGACAGAGACTCTCACACTTATCCCGGTTGATCAACGACCCGGAAGCCTCCGAGTAGTGCTCCACCTCAGACATCACATATTCCGCCTCCTCTCTCGAGGACACGAAAATAGTGACATCGTCAGCGTACGCTACAACCCTAAGAGTGGCTTCAGGCTGCGCCGGATCCATCCTGACTCCCGCCAACGGTCCACGATCAAGCCTCTTTAGAAGAGGATCAATCGCGAACACGTATGAAAGCGGGCTCAAAGGACAACCCTGGCGGACTCCAGACCCAACCTCAAAGGGGTTGCCCGACCAACCGTTCACCAGCGGGAAACTCTCTGCCCCTGAGTACAAGATCTTTAACCAATTAATAAACCCTTCCGGCAGGCTATATCTCAGAAGGACCGACCAGAGGTACTCGTGATTAACCCGATCAAAGGCCTTTGCTTGATCTAAGGACAGCAAGTACCCCTTCCAGCCCCCCGCCCTACTCTGCTCCACTGCCTCTCTGACACCGAGTAAAGCACTAAAAGTGCTCCGGCCTGGAACAGAGCAATGTTGGGTGCCCGAAAGGAGCCGGGGTGCAAATTCCACCAACCGATTAAACATTATCCTAGCCAGAATCTTCCTGTCCGCGTTGAGAAGCGCTATGGGACGCCAATTCTCAATACAGCTCGGATCCTTACCTTTTGACAGAAGGATCAGAGCTGACCTCCTCATTGACCATGGCAGAGTGCCCGAGGATAGACACTCATTAAAAACCTTGGTCAAGAGGGGAACTAAGGAGTCCTTGAAGGCCCTGTAAAACTCAGATGTTAAGCCATCCGGCCCTGGTGACTTCTTGAGGGCGAGCCCATTTGATCACCCGACTAACTTCCTCTTCTCTGATCTCTTCTGTCAAAACACCAAGAGAGAGATGAGCTCCTGACTCAGGGATGGCCTCGGTCAGGAAAGCCGAAGTCTTGTCCCGATCCAGATCCCTCCTCCCCAAGAGGTGCAAGTAGAAAGATCCGACGACTTCCAAGATCCCCGATCTGGACCGATTTAGAGATCCTGTACCTGTCACGGCAATGGCTATGACCGTGACTCCTCAACCGCATGCGGTTGTCAGCGGTTTAGTTTGATTGTCAATCACAGGTGAGGGCTGTGGTATTTGCCTCACCTGTGGTTGCCGCTGGCAACGGTATGTATATGGCAGCATAGCACTCTGAGCTGTATTGTGGCAGCTTGCTATGTTGTGCATGCGGTTGCACCTAGCAATCTTTCTGTTAGGTGTGTGTGTATGTATGTCTGTGTACACTCTGTGTTATGTGTGGTGTGCACTTACATCTTCCCCTCACTGTGGTTGCCCGTGGCAACGTTTGGTCGTTGTGTGTACATGTGGTGGCAGTGTCCCGGCCTTCGGGCTGACTCCCTGGACATGAGTGCCACCCATGTCGTTGCCTGCGGCAACAGCCACAGTGTGTGTGTTGTTTGGACACTTCTCCTTTTAAGTGTGTGTTTCCCTTCTTTGGTGCTGGAAGGGTTAACTCCCTTCCCAGTGTGTGTGTGTTTCACTGGGTGTGTCCGATTGTTGGGTGTGGCCTCTTGGCCCTATAAAGCCTCAGTTGTAGGCAGTAGCCAGAGAGGGTGTTTCAGCCATGCTGGCTGTAGACATCCTCCTGGTTACTTACCAACTGCCAGTGGGGGCCAACCTTCTGGTCATAAGCTAAATATATGTCCTTTGGTGTCTGGAAGATGTGTTTGGTTTTATGCTGTTTTATTGCACCTATGGTCCTGGGTTCCTGTGTGTTGTGTGTTGTGTGCTCAGTCCTGTGTCTGTGGGCTGTATTTCCACATGGGTTCCAGGCTTGGTTGTCTGTGGCAGGTCAGTGTGATGTTTTTGGCAAGTACCTGCCACTGCCATAGGTTGCACTTGTTTTCCCTTCCTTGCAGCTTGGCCAGTGAGACTCCTGTTCCTCCGTATCCAGAAGGAACAGGATGTCTTACTCTGACTCCTAGCCCAGGGACCGGTCGGAGGGTAAGTTAGGGCTCCGAGGTTCCTGCGCATGGGTCCTCCTACCTTAAAGGTCGGCCCATGCAGGTAGGAGTTAGGGTCAGGTTAGGGACGCTATAGGAGGTGACCTGCTCCCTAATCCTGTGGTCCTGGTCAAGCCGCGACCAGCATCCTTCCGGCACACGGCTGAGGGTTTCCCCCATCCTCAGCCGTGACAGTACCATCTATCAGACCTGTCACCAGTTTACTTTTCACTGACATCCTACAGTTTCTGTAGGGGTCGGGCGAGCGGTACTTCCCGAAGTCCCTCTCAAAAATCAAGGATGCGTGCCTATCATACTGGCTCCTCTTAAGCAAGGATTTCACGCTGGAGTCGAGACCAGATGTTCGAGTTTCCTCCTCAGACCCTGATACAAGCGGTACCTGTCCAGGGACCTGAGGCTCGAGAGCTGACGGAAGAATTGTGCTACCCGTTCTTTGAACATCTCCCACCACTCAGACTTAGTGTCACATAGGTCCAGCATAGCTACCTGACTCTGAAGAAAGTCCTCAAAGGATTGTCTCACCTCTGCTTCCTCCAGGAGGGCCGAATTCAGCTTCCAATAACCCCGTCCCATTTGGGGGGACTCTGAAACATTCAAAGAAAACATAATTAGACAGTGGTCGGAGAATTCCACTTCAACAACCTTTAAGGGTGAAAAATTAGTCTCCTCCTTTACAAAAAACCTGTCTATTCTAGACCTAATCTGGCTACCTCGGAAGTAAGTGAACCCACCGTGACCTGGGGTGTGCCTAATGTGGACATCCACCAGGCGAGCCTCACTAACTATGCTATTCAGGGCTATACTATCATAAGCCAGCCGATCTTTGGCGCCTCCCCTATCTTGGGACCTCGTGATTGTATTGAAGTCCCCGCCAAAGATCACCTGCCGACTCGTAAAAAGGAAGGGTTTTATCCTCATGAAGAGACTCTTCCGGTCCCATTTGATTTGGGTACCATAGATGTTTATCAAACAAAGTTCCTGTCCCCTCATGAGGACATCTAAGATCAAGCACCTTCCCATTTCTAACTCGATCACCCGTCTGCTTTCTACTGGTGCAGTAAAAAGCACCACCACTCCGCTATAAGGCTCAGCCGCAAGAGACCAATACGATGGACCTAACCTCCACTCCTTTTTTGCTTTATGTATGGCCGCAAAATCTGACAGCCTGGTCTCTTGCAAGAATAAAATGTCAGCTTCAACGCGGCTAAGAAAATCAAAGGCTGCAAGTCTAGCCGCATCTGACTTGATTCAACGGAGTGCCCGCCATACAGGGTGATTGAGTTAGAGGGCCTTCTTCTTCCCCCTCCTTTTCCTCTTATCCTTCTTCTTCTTACCCCTCCCGGGGCTGTCCTCTAAGGTGGCCCGGTTTCTTTTGAGAGAGGCGGTGGTGTCCATCACATTGGTGACCTCCATCTCCCCGCACCACCCTTGTCGTTCCCATTTCCAATGGCTGGACCCGCCTCTACCCCTGAGGACCTTGCATCCCCACCAGGGAGAGGCGTGGGCCCTTCTAGAGGCTCCTTCTCTTGCCTCTCCGCCACCTCACCTTCAACCTCCTCATCAGGAGTGGAGGCGGAGATCTCATCCAAGATAAGGTACCGGTTGGAAAGATCCAGAGGAAGAGAAACAGGATTGGAGAGATCCAGGGGGGAGCTAGCTTCACCTTCCCTGGCAACTCTGGCCGGGCTAGATCTTGTTTTGGTCAGGCATTTCCTTTTATTTAACTCAGTGCCAGGAGAGGCAGCCTCCTGGGAGGGAACAGACATCACCCCAGGACGGGGTTCCGTCTGTCCCCTCTCCATTTGACGCCTCTCATTCCGCCTCTGCTGGGACGGGCTAACCTTCTTCTTCACTGACACCGCCGCTCTACTACCTTCGCCAGTTTCACTCGCCTCGGCAGCTGCGGCCTCCCGGTTCACCTCTGCACGTGCACGAGCCACGTTAGCAATAAAGCGAGGGCAACGACTGAATGGATGGCCCAACTCACCACGCAGGTTACATCTAATCTGCTTACAAGATGCGGCTAGATGACCCTCACCCCCACACAATGCGCACTTCTGCACTTGGCAGCTGGCACTAAAGTGTGAAGGGCTGCCACACTTATAACACAGCTTAGGCTGTCCACTGTAGAACACCATGATCCTATCCCTTCCGAGAAAAGCAGAGGATGGTATGCGGGAAACTGCCCCTCCGGAACGCTTCAACTTAATCTGAAATGTCCAGGCACCCGACCAGATGCCGTACTCGTCTAGGTTCTTACTAAGAAGACCCTGGACTTCCCCGTACCTGCTCAACCATGTTAAGATATCTACACAAGAAAGTGACTCGTTACGGGTCAAAACGGTCACCTTCTTGACCTTACTCTGCCGGGTTATCGCTTGCACAAAAAACCCTTTCCAATCCGGCTGGTCCTTTGCCAGCTCATACCCAGACCAGAAGAGCTCAAGGCCCTCGGGCCGGGCAAAGCTGACATCGAACTCCCGGGTACCAAACGGATGTATCAAGGCAAAGATATCACACGCCCTGATGCCCATCCGAAAGAGAGGCTCCGCCACCCTTTTCCTGGTAGGGCAGGCTTCATCGCCTCTCCACTTCAGACAGACAACATTCCGTCTGGTTGGCCCGGGGCCGGTTGTAGGTGAGGACCAGGTGGTCTCGCTCGAAACTTGCTCTCAGAAGGCACGCAGGCCATGCCTGTCTACCCAAAAGGACAGATCTACCTGCTGCCCCCTACCGTAATGGAACTTTCCCCTCTCCTTAGAGCCTCTAGAAGTTGCCGCTGCAAATCACCGTCACCAGCATTTGGAAATGAGGAGGACAATGAAGGACGACCCCGCCTGCAGCCCCTGCCACACTGGCATAACTCCTGCCAGGTGCCACGGACGCAGGAGGGGCAGCCAGACCGGGCCCACCCTCCCCCACTAGACCTCCCACCACCTGCGCTGTGCCAGATCCCCCCGGGGGGGCGACACGAGGGGGCCCAGCCGGTTTTCCAAAACAGCGTCTAATATACCTTTTTGGGTTAAAAAAATCGCATCTACAGCCTGCCAGCGAACGATCGCCGCTGGCAGGCTGTATATCCACTCTTTTACCTCCCGATCCTGTGAACTCGCGCTCCTGTGTGCGCGCGTTCACAGGAAATCTCGGGTCTCGCAAGATGACGCGCCTATGCGTCCAAGAGGAACAAATCGACCGCCTCCGGAACGCAATCCTGCGTTAGGCGGTCCGGAGGCGGTTAAAGGGGTTGTGTCACTTCAGCAAATAGCATTTATCATGTAAAGAAAGTTAATACAAGGCACATACTAATGTATTGTTATTATCCATATTGCTTCCTTTACTGGCTGGATTAATTTTTCCATCACACTATACACTGCCCATTTCCATGGTTACGGCCACCCTGCAATCTATCACCGGTGGTCGTGCTTGCAAACTATAGAAAAAAGCACCAGCCTATGCGAGCTCCCACGGACCCACAGCACCACAGAGGTCAATGCTTTTTTCTATAGTGTGTAAGCACGGCCACCATTGCTGGACTCCAGGGTGGTCATAACCATGGAAACGAGCAGTGTATAATGTGATGGAAAAATGAATCCAGCCAGCAAAGGAAGCAATATGGATAATAACAATACATTAGTAAATGCCTTGTATTAACGTTCCCTACATGATAAATGCCACTTGCTGAAGTGACACAACCCATTTAAAGATGACCTTTCACTGGTCCTGACGTTACAATATTAGTACCTGGCAGTGTAGGGAATGATTAGTAGATATCAGGGTGCATTTTTTCCTTCAGATTTGCTGCTCCATTCTGTTCAAGAAGCGTCTCCTTCCCCCTGGCTGTGAGCCGCCCAATCGTAGTGGAGAGTGTCACAGTCGTCTCCCCTTTCCTGTATGGCTGCTACTCATTAGCATACATGGTGGCGAAAGTGAGCTGGGGGAAGGGGCGGGGTAGCGCATCTGAAAAAATAAAAAAAAAAAGAGCCCTGATATCTACCAATCATTCCCTACACTGCCAGGTACTGATATTGTAACGTCAGGACCAGTGAACGGTCCTGTTTAAGTTTCCTAAAGTCCATCACCATCTCCTTTCTTACTGATAATGGTTTAGCTCACGTCCAAAAAAGGTGCAGAAGGTGGAATTTATTCCGGGTGCAACGTTTCGGCTATGTTAGCCTTTTTCAAGCATGCATATACATCCAAATGGTGGGGATTATATACCCACATACAAATACATGTGAGGGGGAGTGACCTGTGGTGCAATTAATTTCATTGACATCAGCAGTTTAAGATAACATACCTTGTACCATAGTGTGCATGTGGGGTTGGGTGGGTAGCCTGTAGTTTCGGAGCCGTTCATAACGCCATGTGGCGTTATGAACGGCTCCGAAACTACAGGCTACCCGCCCAACCCCACATGCACACTATGGTACAAGGTATGTTATCTTAAACTGCTGATGTCAATGAAATTAATTGCACCACAGGTCACTCCCCCTCACATGTATTTGTATGTGGGTATATAATCCCCACCATTTGGATGTATATGCATGCTTGAAAAAGGCTAACATAGCCGAAACGTTGCACCCGGAATAAATTCCACCTTCTGCACCTTTTTTGGACGTGCTGTCTCCATTTTTTATTTTTCTGGATCTCTTCAAATTGCTGTACTAGGGGCTTTTTACCACCCCTCCTGGAGACGAGCACCCGACACATCACCACTTAGGAGTGCTGTCCACCCACATTTTTGCAATGGTTTAGCTCACATCAGCTGACAAAGTCAGACACCAGCACCCTGTCCATTCCTAACACACCCTACAATTACATATTTGCAGATGCAGGGCCGGATTAACGTAGGGGCGGATGGAGCTGCAGCTCCAGGCCCCTGCATGTAAATAGGCCCAGCAGCCCGCATAGGCCAACCTAGGATATAGGCACTCTATATCTGGTTTTTATAGGATATTTATTTATTTAAAAAATTTTGTTTGTAAAATATTTATTTGTATAATAAAATAAGAATGCTTTAAAAGACTGTTAGTTGGTTGTTTTCAGTGATGGGGTGTTGTGCTGGGATAGTCACCCGGATGGTGTAGAGGGGGGTGGGGGGATAGTGAGGTAAAGATGTGTCTATTCGATATTTAAATCGATGGGAGTGGGTATTATTATATAGGAAAAATTATATAATAATCGATGGGAAAAAGTTGATCAGTGAAAAAATATATATAGTCAAAAAAGGATATAAATCGATAGAGAAAAATTGATATAATCGATAAGATATATGAATGTATTCGATGAGCATTAATGTTCAATGAAAAATCACACAGGATATGGTGATGAAGGATAATCGATAGTAATAGTTGAAAAAATGGTCGATAATGTCAGTCATTAAAAGTCTTGAAAGTGTACAGATAAGAAAAAAATGTAAAAATATCCAATTGTAAAATTAGAGTAAAAATAGTCCAAGATATCCAAGAAATACAATGATGATTGACCAAGATAAAAAAGAAAATAAAACAAAAGGCTGTATAGATCAACGTAGTATATATAAATCTGTATATATAAATCTAAAATTGCTTTTAAGATAGTCCAATGTTGTTGGACGGTATTTTCAGATACCGGATTTGCACGTAAGTACAGGTGATATCGTCTGCCGTCAAGGGTATTTTGTACAATATTCACTTTGTGATATTACTTGCTGGTGGCGTCCCACACAGCAATTGTTGTACTCACCCCGCGGTCCGAGTTGTTCCTGTGTTGGTGATGCAGTAGCCGGCGTGATCCTCCTGGCGGTTTGCTCGTCCACGTTGTGTGTTACGCGCTGTTTCCTGCCGGGTTGGCGTCTCATGTGATCTAGCACGTTGTTGGTTGCCGTTCAGCTTGTATCTTTATCTTTGTGCTCTTTTTTCGTAAAGAAATTCCTATAAGATTTTCGTATAGATTGTCTTATAGAATTTCGTGTGTTGTTGCGATGATCCGAAGTACTTTTAGCAAAAGCGTGGGTATTGGTGGGTAGTCGTAAGGATGATACCAAGTTGCCATACGCGTTTCGAGGTGTTCCTACCTCTTCATCAGTGGCCGTATTGGATTCATTCAGACTGCCCTCTTTTATACCCACTTGTTTGTTCTCCCACCAAAAACCCGGCCTGGATGTTTCTTTGTAAAGAAAAAGAAAAAGATAAAGAAAAAGGAAAAGATAAAGAAAAGGGAAAAGTATTGGTTTGTTTTCTTGTGATTTTTCTAATCCAATTGTTTGTTTATATTAATACCCTTTGTTGTTGATTTCTCTGGTGTCTTGTTGGTAAATGGTTATGTTTCTTCATCTTTGACTTTTGGAGTTGGTTGTGATTATATTGCCAGTGATTATGACATGAAAAACGCAGGTGCGGTTTTGATGCGGTTTTTGTTGGTATGTGCGGTTTTTTGCTTGTTTGTATCATTTTGGCTCCATGTTTGAACCTAATGGTTTTATTTTGATTCTGAGGTATGGGGAATCAGAATATCGACAGTTTTCATAGCTAATGAAGTTGTTTTGGTGTGTTTCTTGCATTTGTGCTTCTTTTTTATCTCTTTTTTTCTCTCTGTCGATGTTTAAATGATTTTTTTTTTTTTTTGGTGTTTGTTTTCCCCAAGTTTTTTGATTATGTATATTATCTTTATAATCTGATGTTTTTGACTTTCGGGATCAACCATTTTGTGTTTTTCTCTTTTTTATGACTAAAAACGCAGATGCGGTTTTGATGCGTTTTTTTGGGGTATGTGCGTTTTTTTGTCTATTAGTGTTATTTTGACCTCATATTTCGATCTGGTGTTTTTGTTTAATTTCAGAAGTCTGTGAGGTCCAGATAATGGTCTTGTTATGTTTTCCATATTTTTCGTGTGGTTGGTGATTTGAGTGCAGAGTGAGGTATTGATAGATCTACCGTCTGCCTTGAATAGGCGCCAGATATAAAAAGTCCTGTAAGTTGGATATGTTGGATAAAAAAAGTGATAAAAATTGATAAAAATTAATAGGTAGGGAATTCAATAGGTAAAGATGTTGATTGATAGATGAAATTGATAGATGAAATTGATAGATAAAATTGATAGATAAAATTGATTTGAATTGATTAATTGGTTAATTTCTACAGGCGGGATAACCCATATCAAGGGACGGACGAGGTGCTGGTAAAGCAGAAGGACTCTCGTCTGTCCGTCGAAGTGGGCAGGGGCCATAGTGTAGCGTTCAAATTGTGATAATCATAAAAAACCGAACAGTTCAAATTCTGCGTTTAGTCCATCTGGTATAATTGTTTCGAAGTCATAGATCCTCCTTGATTCTTGTCTGGACATTTTTGATATGTGGTTACCCCCCCTCCAACTGGTTTCTACTTTTTCAAAGGCAGCAAATGTCATTAGGCTGGCATCTTTGTTATGGTATATTTTGTAATGGTTTGATAACGTGTGTTTATCATAGCCGTTTTTGATGTTATTTCTATGTTCTGCTATTCTTTTTTTTCAATGTTCTTTTGATTCTTCCTATATACTGTTTATTGCAGGGGCATTCAATTATGTAGATTACGTTTGATGTATCACAGGATAGGAATTCGTTTATTTGGTAGGAGAATTTGTTTGTTTTTGAAATAATTTCTACAGTTTTTTTAGGGAATTTGGTGTTTTTACAATTATTGCATCGTCCACATCTCTAGAAACCTTTTAGGTTGAACGAACTGTGTGGGGTGTCTTTGTTTTGTGCCTTTTTCTGTTTTTTCACTGTAGGTGCTATTTTTAGTGCTAAATTGGGAGCTTTAGTATAAACTATCTGTGGTGTGCTTGTTAGGAGAGGACAAATTGTTTTGTCTTTAAGGATGTAATGCCAGTGCTTTTTGATGATGGTTTCCACTTTTTTTTGTTGGGTATTATATGGGAGTATTATTCTTATTAAGTCGTTGGATTGTTTCTTTGGGTGGTGGTTCAAAGAAATCTTTCCTCGCCATACTTTTTACTTTGGATAATGATGTGTCCAAAAGGTGCGGTGGATATTTTTTAATCAGGAATTGTTCTTTAATTTTTTGGGCTTCTTCAAATACCATATTTGTTGTACAATTTCTTTTTATGCGTCTGAACTGTCCAGTTGGGATATTGAGTAACCACCTGGGTAGGTGGCAACTAGAGTATAATATATAGTTGTTTTTAGATACTTCTTTTTGAAATGTGGAGCATTCTAAATGGTTGGTTTTGATTTTTATTGTTAAATCCAAAAAGTTTATTTCTTTTTTGCTGATGTTGGAAGTAAACTTTAAATTATTGTCATTTTGGTTGATCTGTTCTAGGAATAGTTCTAGGTCTTTGTCTGTTTTGTTCCATATGAATATAATGTCGTCTATGTATCGCCGCCAGAGTACTAGGTCCTCCCCCAGTCTAGGTGTGATATGTTGGTGTTCCCACTGTGCCATGAACAAATTGGCATAGCTGGGGGCGAACCTAGTACCCATGGCGGTGCCCCTTGTTTGGAGATAGTAGTCTGATTCGTATGCAAAGTAGTTGTGGGATAATATGTATTTAACTCCCTCCTCTATGTATTGAATTTGAGTTTCCTTTAATTGTCCGTTAAGTTCTAATTGTTTCTTCAGTGCATCTGTTCCTTGGTCATGGTTTATTATTGTATATAATGAATTTACATCAAGGGTTCCAAGGGTCCAGTGGGGTTCAAATTTAAAATTTTCTATTATTTGAATAATTTGGGTGGTGTCTTTAATGTAAGTCGGGGTTTGTTTGACGATTGGTTGTAATAACTGGTCGATATATTGGGATAGGTTGGATGTGAATGATCCGATACCCGAGATGATGGGTCTTCCTGGGGGGTTAGTTGGATTTTTGTGGATCTTTGGGATGCAGTAGAATATGGGTAATCTTTGCTGAGTTGTGGTTATATAGGTATATTCTTGTTCTTGTAGGAGACCTGTGTCTAAACCTTTTTTGGCGTATTCTTTTAATGTAATGTTGAATTCATTAATTGGGTCTTTTGTTAGTTTTTTGTATGTGGTTTTATCCGAAAGTTGTTGTTTGCATTTTTTATTGTATTGTTCTAAGTCTAAAATAACTGTGGCCCCTCCTTTGTCTGCAGGTCTGATGATAATATTTTCTTTCTTTTGGAGTTGTTTTATTGCCTGAATCTCTTGTGGGTTGAGGTTGTTTCTTCCCTTTATTGTATCTTTTAGTTTTCTTAAATCTGTTTCTACACTTTTTCTGAAGGTAGCGATTTCTTCTCCTATTTCTTGTCTGGGATATTTTTTTGATTTTGGTTTTAGTAGGGTATGTTGATACACGGTCGGTGCTTTATTGTTGGCCAGTATTGGTTTTTTAAAAAAATATTTCTTTAAACATAGTTTACGTATGAATTTTTCAATTCCGATAAAGGTGTTGAATTTGTTTAATTGGGCTGTGGGTGCAAATTTCAATCCTTTGTTGAGTAAATTGATTTGTATTGGTGTGAGTGTAGCGGAGCTTAGGTTGACAACAGTGTTTGCATCTTCATTGATTAGGTTTTTTTTGTCTTTTTTTCCCTTGTCCTCTTCGTATGGTCTTCTTTTTTGGTTTTGTGTGTGAGGTTGGTGTTGTGGATATATGTCCTGTTTCTGATGATCCTGATATGTGTTCCGTGAGTATGTTGGTTTCTGATTGTGGTGATCCTGGTGCCAATCTTGATTGGTTTCTCTGTATCTTAAATTGTATCTGTGATTTGGTGGTGTGTAATGATTGTGTCTTTGGTTTGGTGGTGATTGTCGTGTTGATCTTGTACGAATTCTGTGGTGTGGTGGTGTCCTGTCTAAAAAATGGGGATTAGTCAGTGTTTCGTATTTGTTGTTAGTAGGAATGTTATATTGTATATGTTCTGAGTTGTCAATTAATGTTTTATAGGTTTTGTTGGGTTGTGGAGTTTCAGGTATGAGGGTTGTTCTTTTCTTATTAATGATATCTTGGTGCCTAGGTTTTTACAGATTTTTTGTTGCCAGTTGGTGAATTCCTCGTTTTGTGGCAATTTATCAATGCTTTCTTTTGTATGATTGATTTTTGTGGTGATTTCCTCTAGGATTTGTGTTCTTCTTTTGATTATGAGCTGTATAGGGGTTTTGGATTGGGTTTTTAGGAAGGATTCCCATTCTTCTGTGAATTCCTCATTGCATAGATCTTGTGCTGGTGATTTGTATAGTTGGAGACCTTTCGGTATTATGTCTTGTTCTAAGTATAAATTGAGGGATTTTATCTCCCATCTTTGTTTGAGCTGTTTCGTTAGTAGAGTTTCCAGTTCCCTGAAGGTTTCTGTCATGGATTTTTCTCTTTGTTCGATGTTCGTGTGTATGTGGTTATCGAATGTGAATGTTTCTACTCTTTGTCGTTGGTTTTCTATATAGTGCCAGATATCCATGGTTGTAGATATGGGGAGCTCTACTATAGTTTGGTGAAGGTAGAGAAGTTGTACAAGAGTAATAGTGGCTCTCCCAGATTACTCCCTGGTGTGGTGCTCTTGTCTGGAGTGGTTCACCTAACCACTGATAGGTATAGAGATGATAGAAGTCGACAGGCACTCTATATCTGGTTTTTATAGGATATTTATTTATTTAAAAAAATTTGTTTGTAAAATATTTATTTGTATAATAAAATAAGAATGTTTTAAAAGACTGTTAGTTGGTTGTTTTCAGTGATGGGGTGTTGTGCTGGGATAGTCACCCGGATGGTGTAGAGGGGGGTTAGGGGATAGTGAGGTAAAGATGTGTCTATTCGATATTTAAATCGATGGGAGTGGGTATTATTATATAGGATAAATTATATAATAATCGATGGGAAAAAGTTGATCAGTGAAAAAATATATATAGTCAAAAAAGGATATAAATCGATAGAGAAAAATATATATAATCGATAAGATATATGAATGTATTCGATGAGCATTAATGTTCAATGAAAAATCACACAGGATATGGTGATGAAGGATAATCGATAGTAATAGTTGAAAAAATGGTCGATAATATCAGTCATTAAAAGTCTTGAAAGTGTACAGATAAGAAAAAAATGTAAAAATATCCAATTGTAAAATTAGAGTAAAAATAGTCCAAGATATCCAAGAAATACAATGATGATTGTCCAAGATAAAAAAGAAAATAAAACAAAAGGCTGACACTATATAGATGGCTGTATATTTAAACACGCAAACCCGTGCGTAAATCTGCTTCAAAATTACGCATGAACTTTAGTCCAATAGACTTGAATGGGATTACGCAGACCCGTTCACACTTCAAACTTTATGCATGCGTATTTTCACATGTGTAATTTTGCGTAAATTCACACTTTATTTGTGCTATAAAAAGTTGCTCTGCGTTGCGTTTTCATTTTCTATAAAATGCCCATTAAAATCTTCTGCACCAGGCCCATGATGCTCTTAATCCGGCCCTGTGCAGATGGCATTTGCCAGGTGTACCTGAAGTCCAAGGTGTAGATGTTGAACGGGAACGTTGCCATGTAGTCCCCTGACGGGTCTCTACACTGACATGGTGTATCAGACACACAACCCTGCAGCCAAACAAACTGGGGTCCTCCAGTCAGGTAGCCCATTAACCATGAGATGGTAGCTTCATCTACCCATAACGGACACAGTTAGGCTGCGTTCACACGGGCGAGATTTCCGCGCGGGTGCAATGCGGTAGGTGATCGCGTTGCACCCGCACTGAATACCGACCCATTCATTTCTAGGGGCTGTTCAGATGAGCGGTGATTTTCACACATCACTTGTGCGTTGCGTGAAAATCGCAGCATGCTCTATATTCTGCGTTTTTCACGCAACGCAGGCCCCATAGAAGTGAATGGGGTTGCGTGAAAATCGCAAGCATCCGCAAGCAAGTGTGGATGCGGTGCGATTTTTACGCACGGTTGCTAGGAGACGATCGGGATGGAGACCCGATCATTATTATTTTCCCTTATAACATGGTTATAAGGGAAAATAATAGCATTCTGAATACAGAATGCATAGTAAAACAGCGCTGGAGGGGTTAAAATAAATAAAATAATTTAACTCACCTTAGTCCACTTGATCGCGCAGACCGGCATCTCTTTCTGTCTCCTTTGCTGAACAGGACCTGTGGTGACGTCACTCCGGTCATCACATGGTACATCACATGATCTTTTACCATGGTGATGGATCATGTGATGACTGGAGTGACGTCACCAAAGGTCCTGTTCATGTAATGAATGCTCACCACAGGTCCTGTTCAGCAAAGGAGACAGAAAGAGATGCCGGTCTGCGCGATCAAGTGGACTAAGGTGAGTAAAAAAAAATTTAACCCCTCCAGCGCTGTTTTACTATGCATTCTGTATTCAGAATGCTAATATTTTCCCTTATAATCATGTTATAAGGGAAAATAATACAATCTACAGAACACTGATCCCAAACTCGAACTTCTGTGAAGAAGTTCGGGTTTGGGTAACAAACATGCGCGATTTTTCTCACGCGAGTGCAAAACGCATTACAATGTTTTGCACTTGCGCGGAAAAATTGCGGGTGTTCCCATAACGCACGCGCACATTTTCCCGCAACGCACGTGTGAAACCAGCCTTACTCCCCCAGTAACACAGGCTGTAAAGTATTAAATGGAACCTGTCACCGGGATTTTGTGTATAGAGCTGAGGACATGGGTTGCTAGATGGCCGCTAGCACATCCGCAATACCCAGTCCCCATAGCTCTGTGTGCTTTTATTGTGTAAAAAAACTGATTTGATACATATGCAATTTAACCCGAGATGAGTCTTGTCCCTGAGATGAGTTATGGACAGGTCTCATCTCAGGTTAATTTGCATATTAACCTGAGATATTTACACAATAAAAGCACACAGAGCTATGGGGACTGGGTATTGCAGATGTGCTAGCGGCCATCTAGCAAGCCATGTCCTCAGCTCTATACACAAAATTGGTTCCCTTTAAATGAACTGAAAAATCAAAGAACATGATCCTCCCCATGTAGTATCCAAGTGGGAGAACACTTTATCCAGCAGGTAGATGGCTGCATCCCCCACTCCAAATCAGTGACATAACTACAAATGACTGGGCCCCACATCAAATTTTTGAACACTCTGCCCCCCCCCCCCCCCCGCAACTTCTCCGCAAGCCCCACTCCTGTGGCTAGTGAAGATTGAGCTCTCAAGGTGTCAGCCGCCCGCTCCGTCCATTCCTACAGTGTCTGTATAATACTGTTGAGGGGGCACTGACAATAAAATCTTTTAGTCTTCCTCCTGAGGGGGCCCTTTGTTGGTCTGGGCCCCAAAGCAGGCACTTGCTCCATAGCTACGCCCCTGCTCCAATGCCATCCTGATATGCAAACTGAAGGTGGGCAAGGACAGTACTGACTAGTGAGTTCAGATGGCCCGATATCAGTCTTTCCAGAGTCTTCATCAAGTGAGAGGTCCAGGCAACGGGGTGAAGGCAGCTGGTTTCTGAATGCTAATCCTGACATTTAGTAGGGAACCTGTGGGCAGCCAGATCTCTGACTGGCATCCTGTGTTTGGAAATAATGGCCATTATATGTCTAGACATGGATGGTCACCATGGATATCTGGAACACAAGTCAATAAGGAGATCATATGTGTAATATTCTCACACACTGTCAGCAGGGCAGTGCAGACATAAGGCCTGGCACAGACAACAGGCTGCAGTGCTGCCCAGAGCAGGGAGGGGCAGGACAGGGTGATCCTTCACCAACTTTACTCATCATCACATGGAGAGCGGTGTGCTCCTGTGCCAGGGAACTACAGTAGGCTCTAGATATAGGGCAAGATCAACTGGCACAGTCTAAGACCAACGGCCATTAGCGCACAGAGGGAACGCTGGGCTTTGCCCGTTCATCCTGCCAGCCCTCACGCTATGTACCCGAGCTCCATCACTCCTGGCATACGAGGGACGTGATTTGTTCCGCTTGATGTGCAGGAGACTGCCTCGTGCCCCTCCTCCCCGAGCCACAGGCACCATGGAGGGCTCCCCCCTTCCTCCGCCTGCGACTCCTCCTCAGCACCCTCCCTCTCCTATCCGCCTATCCCCTGCACTCTCCGCCCCACCGCCTCTTCCTCTCTCTGTTGCCTCAACTGAAGCAAACTCCTATAGAGGAGAAACGGCAGACACAGCGCAGCCTGAGAGCCGGCTATAGGGACGTGTACACACAGGGAGAAGAGAGGAGGCATTGTGCTGACAAGAAAGCGGCTGGAGCCGAGCGACAGGAGGAGGCGACGGGAACTAGACAGCAGCCCGGCCACTGTGCTCCACAGCCCTGCTGAGGGGAGACGAGTGCCCTCCCATCTGTGCTTGTACATAGACTGCGCGGGAGCCTGGGGAGAGCGTACCACCACAGTCACCCGGAGGGGAGAGCTCGTGTCCCCCCTCGCACCCCCCGCTCTTTAATGTGATCGTCGTTCATGTGTGTGGACACTCGGGGGCGGAAGAAGGAAAGTGCGGCTGTTGGTCTGGGCGCCGGTGAAGTTTCGTCGTTCTCCGCTGCTGGGGCTGCAGCCTCGCTCGTGCCCTCCACACGTCCAGCTTTCCGTCATCCTCATCATTACTGGTGTTAGCGCTCCTCTTCCCTGAGAGATTGGATAATGGTGGGGGAAATGGAAACAAAGGAAAAACCCAAGCCGACCCCAGACTATCTGATGCAGCTAATGAACGACAAGAAGCTCATGAGCAGCTTGCCCAACTTCTGCGGGATATTTAACCACCTGGAGCGGCTCCTGGATGAAGGTACACATGGCTCACACTTCATCTACTAACTTCACCCACAAGTTCCTGCGGCGGCAGCGTAGTTATGGTAGTCACTTCGGTGCCAGAATCTCCTTCATAGGCTGCCATTAAATGGCTGGAAAGTATGGCAGAGTTTGGTTTCCATCTGAGAGCCCTCCCCACCCCATGCAGCTCCCCTTCCAATGTGCTGACCATGTGACCTGCTGGAATGTGGCTTTATCTGGTGCTTACCAAACTTGTGATGCAATGGGGGAGGGGAAGAACTGTATACCCTGGCCTCTATATGTAGATGGGGGGGTGAGGGGACTGTATGCCCTGGCCTGTGTGTGTGTATATGTATGTATGTGTGTGTGTGTGTGTATGTATGTGTATATATATATATATATATATATATATATATATATATATATATATATATATATATATATAGACTGTATGCCCTGGCCTGTATATATAGATGGGTGAGGGGACTGTATGCCCTGGCCTGTATATATAGATGGGTGAGGGGACTGTATGCCCTGGCCTGTATATATAGATGGGTGAGGGGACTGTATGCCCTGGTCTGTATATATATAGATGGGTGAGGGGACTGTATGCCCTGGTCTGTATATATATAGATGGGTGAGGGGACTGTATGCCCTGGCCTGTATATATATATATATATAGATGGGTGAGGGGACTGTATGCCCTGGCCTGTATATATATAGATGGGTGAGGGGACTGTATGCCCTGGCCTGTATATATAGATGGGTGAGGGGACTGTATGCCCTGCCCTGTATATATAGATGGGGGGGGGGGAGGGACTGTATGCCCTGGCCTGTATATATAGATGGGGGGGGGGGGGGAGGGACTGTATGCCCTGCCCTGTATATATAGATGATGGGGGGGGGCAGAAACTGTATGCCCTGCCCTGTATATATAGATGGGGGGGGGGGGGGGGGACTGTATGCCCTGGCCCGTATAGATAGATGGGGGAAGGGGGGAATTGTATACCTCTGGCCTGTATATAGCTAGGGCTCAGGGGAGTGTATACAGTGTCCTGTATATAGATAGGTGGTGAGGAAACTATATCCTGACCTCTATATAGATGGGGAAGGGGGGTGGAACTATTCAGTGGCCAGTATATGTAAGTGGAGTACCTCCTGTAGTGGCCTCTATATAGATTGGGGGGATATTCTATACAGTGTTCTGTATTTAGATGGGAGATTTAGGTATGCTGTACAATGTCCTGTATATAGATAGTGGTCTGGGGGACTCTGTACATTGGAGTAGGGGTACTATATATGATGCCCTGTATATATGTGTGGGGCATAGGGTACTTTATATATTGTATAGTGGTGTAAGGGTACTCTATATAGTTCCCTGTGTATAACATTAAAATTCTCTACAGTGGCCTGTACATGGGGGTGAGGGCATTGTATACAGTGACCGTTATACAGATTGGGCAGAGGGTATCTTTAGATGGGGGTACTCTACAGTGGCCTGTGTATAGATGGAGGTACTCTACAGTGGCCTGTGTATAGATGGGGGTACTCTGCACGCTGGCCTGTGTATAGATGGGGGTACTCTGCACGCTGGCCTGTGTATAGATGGGGGTACTCTGCACGCTGGCCTGTGTATAGATGGGGGTACTCTGCACGCTGGCCTGTGTATAGATGGGGGTACTCTGCACGCTGGCCTGTGTATAGATGGGGGTACTCTGCGCGCTGGCCTGTGTATAGATGGGGGTACTCTGCGCGCTGGCCTGTGTATACTAGTAGATGGGTGACAGGAGTATATTATTCAGTAGCCTGTATATAGTTTGGGGTGAGGGTATGTTTCTAAATGGGATGAGGGTGGTCTGTAGATAGACGGGGCTGCTCTCTAATGCCTGTTGTTACATGTCGGGGCTAGATCTATTCCGAGGACCTGCACGCTGTACCAGGAATCTCTTAATCCAGTATTATTTGCAAAGAAGCCAGGGGCTGCAGGATGGTGCCACATCTGAGCCCCTTTAGATGCCATAGCTGATCTCAGGCACATAGCATTGCTAGAAAATGGGATGAAGGGCTAACTATAGCAGTACTTTGATTTGTTTGCTGCCTTTAGTTGGCACCAGACATGCGGCCCAAGAGGCTGTTCTCATGCACAGCGGAGTAGTAATATTTATAGGGCCTGCTATGCATAAATCCAGGGGCTTGGGTCACTATATGGGGTTATTTTCACTGTTGGGGAGTAGAAATGTTGGATCATTATTGATCAGGCAGTGGGAGATTTTCTTGTCTTGTGCTCTCAGATCTATGGGATGCAGGCAGCGCTCGCTGTACATGGTAAATCTGTGGCTGTGATGAGCTGCTTGCTGCCCCCATTGATTCCATTTGTGGAGTTGAAGGACTGTGCATTTCCAGTTTCCTCCTGTTTATCTGCGACCATAAACCGTCCCATCAAGGGTTACAGCAGAGCTGTCCACTGTGTCCTGCTCCCAGCAAGTAGCGACATTCAGGGGACACTGGGTAGAACTACAACTCCAGGCCAGTAGAAGGGCCTGATTCCTCTCCTGCTTCCAGCAGATCTCTGCCTTCTTTTATTTTAGTTTGGCAGCACTGCCGTTATCTCATGAGCAGGGGCGGCCACTTTGTAGTTTTTGCAGCTGGTGGTCAAGCAAATGTGTAAATATTTGTTTGACAAACGTTACAGTAGACCTTTACATTCCCCTGCCCCCTGGAGCGGGCACCCAGGAGAGCCAGCAGTTGCCTCCATTGTTGTGTCAAGGTATTTCACAAGGAAGTAGTCATGGCCTGGGGAGGAATTCCTTTCTCCGTATATTTACAGCTGTCTTTCCAGAGATGCTTCCAGCCTTTGTATTGAAGAGCCTATTGACAAAGCAAATGTTGGGAGTGAACACATCGGAGCGTAGCATTAGACACCGGGGCCTAAATGGAGGCACTCGCCTTCTGCTAGACCTATAAGCAAACCTAGCTCCATATTCATCTGTGGAGCATGGCTCAAATCTCTGTATATGTGTGTTTCTGTATATAATGTGTGTGTATATCTTTATTTCACACACATGTATGTATGGTGCTGTTGGGTAGCTTTAGTAGCTGAAACATGTTGCCCGGTGCTCCTCTTGCATGTGGCATAGTTTGGGCCAGGTCTGTGGTGGTATCTGCCATGTCTTCCCTGTAGCTGCTGTGACCGTGTTATCATCTTTGGTCTTTTCTGGTTTAGTATCTGTTTGTACCCTTAGAAAACGTGAAGCTTACAGCAAGGACTGTGCAGGTTGTCTATATAGCATTTAGGGTTAGTAAAAGTTTGGGACCAGCTGTTGCCTCAAGTTGCTGGAACCTGATGCCTTGGGCTCCGGCTGTTTAAAGGGCTTGGTTGCTCTTCCTGTTTTTACATTTGGCCTGGGCAGGCCGGAGGAATCTGTATGTGTAAAAGGAGGGGGGAACTTAAAACTTCCAGGAATGTGCAACAATAACACGCTGAAGGCAGGAAAAGGCCTTGCCTGGAACTCCACTTTATTTCATGGCTTTGGCCTCTAAACCACTAAGGGGCGCCGCTACGATCTCTACCAGTTCACATGAATGTGATTCTTGTTTAAAAAAAAACCCACTGACTGTAGTTTCATACAAAGACACATTATGCAGGTTCATTTTATTTCCCTGTGGTGGAGAAGAGCGACGCAGGCGTAACTCTGAGCTAATGACACTTGTAGTTGTATGATATTAATAACTCTAGATGATGTATTAGAAATATGTAATATGAGTATACAGTTATACAGCCCAACATTACTGCTCCCAAATAGTTCTAAAGAAAAAGCCCTAGAAGCTCCTAGCACCGTGATGGTCTGAAATGCCGCGGAGTGTTCAAAGGCTTTAAATGCTCATTTCATCTTGGACTCAAAACGATAAAACAAACAAAAAACAACAGCGACACCGACACCGCTGCTTTGTTCCTCCTTGCCTTGTGAATTATTCAGGGACCGAGCAGCTTCTCTAAACGGCTCACTCTGGAGAATTAGCTTTACCCATTTATTTTTTTGTTCGCGGAGGGGATTTGAAGCTTGCAGAACACCGTAGTAAAGACAATGACCTCTAATGCTGCTTATGAAAACGGTGATATGTATAGCAGGACAGGACAAGCCAGGAAGTTCTGGAGTCCCAAGACTGAGATTTTCCTCTTCGTCATCATCTGGTATTTTTCTGCACTTCTCTCTTTTTAGTGGCGTTTTTTTGCAGTAGTTTTTGCGCACCCAAGATTTTAGCTGAAGGATTAAAGGAAATATAGAATAGGACATAGAAGCTTTTTTCTTTGCTACTGACATTTTTGTTAATTAGGGGAGTTTTTTTTTATATTTCTAGCTCCTTTTCAAAAACCCAGCATGTTGTAGCCCTTGGTGTTTTTACAGGCATTTTCAAATCACTCTCTATAGGTAAAAAAAATAAAATAAACACCATTCAAAAACAGTAGTGGACAAATACACTGTTTGCAAAAAATGCTTGAACGCCATCACTCCTATTAGAAAAACTACACATCTTGCATTTTGTTTTCTGTAACTTTGTCTAAAAGGTATCTTAGATTTTTTTTTTTTTTTGTACGTGCTGTGGATAAGCAGTGATGGTTTTGCCCCTGGGACTTCATTTCACCACAACTAAAGTGTTTCATCTTGGGAGGGGGTAGATGACTGTCTTAAGTGACTTTACACCTGTCACAAGAACTCTGGTTTGTGTCGCTGTGTAGCCCCGGGCTGGGACTGCACAAAGACTGGTTGTAGTGCCACAGTTGCTATCCATAAGAAGACAACGAGGTGGTAGCAGTCCCATGTTCCTGTAACTGGGATGGATATCAGCAAAATAAGAAACGCATGGAAGGCGACACAATAGGAAGGTGTTAGGCCAAAGCCAAAAACTTGAGAAATGTTTATAAGAAATGGTTAGAAGGTGATTTTTTTTTATCCCGTGCCTTAAAAATGTGGTTAGCCAATTTCTTTTTTACTACATGCCCATGGTCTTTGGGCTCTGGCGTTCTGAACAGACATTGGGAGGATTGATGTAATTTAGGTAATCTGTTAGGCATGGCTCGTTCTGGCGTGTTTGTGCAGTAGCACATTTAACCTGCTCAGGCATTGGGTATAGCGGAGGTGCCACCCTGCAGCTCTGGTAGTCTGTATGGCTGAGCCGTGGGCACAGTATTTCTTATCAGGCCCACCCTCTCCTGGAGTAAGCTGCATCCCGTTTGTCAGTATTTAATGACCGCCATTTATAATGTAGATGAGCAAGTTTGAATAACACCCACCAGAAGAACATGTTAAAGCGATCCGGTCCCAAGAGAATTGGCGTTTTATGCTAAACTGATAGGCATGTAGAGAGAAAAAAATCTTTGTCCCTTTGTGCCCCAGTTTGCTCAGGAGAGAGTTCATAAAATAATTGGCTTTCTCATGCTAATGGCTCATTTGAGCTCACACTAGGAGCTTCCCAGAGCGCCGTTCTTTTGTATGGAGCCGCTTCCCACTGCTAGGACTGGAGGAACTATGGCACTGTCGGAAGGCCGGCTGGGAACTGCGCACCATTAGCAGTTGTGTTTGTGTGGACTGGGTGTCAGTAAATCTGATATGCTGTGAATGATTATCTCGGAAGACAGTGTCAGACTGAGACCTGGAACGGAACCAATTATTGTTAAGTAGCGTAACATGTGGATAGAAGGCACATCTTAAATATGTGTATACCCAAGATTAGCCAAACCATATGTAGACCTAATTTACAGATTTCATCTGAGGTAGGTGGCTGTCAGACACTCTTGGCACTGCTCCTCTTCCCCTGCGTCCGTGAAAAGCTGTACCTGTTTGGAGGTCAGTAGTGCATGGAGAGGAGCACATTCTCTGTGACATGAGCCCGATCCTCAGACATGTGACACTAGAAAGATTTAGGATCTTGCAGACATACCATTGTGGATATATTGTAGCTATCTTCTGCACCTCTATGCTAAGGCCTCCTGGCATGTTGGCTTATAAAAATAGACCAACCTTAGATGACCACTCCTAAATCCAGCAAGTGTGGTCCTGCCTGTAGTCCCCTTTGTGCACATTTTTTTTTTTTTTATGGGGAATCCTAAAGAGATAGGAAGTATTAAAAATGTACATGCATAAAGACTGTCCTGTGTGAACAAGGTTGTCCGAGGCTTTTGTTTTCACATTTTGCTTTTGTTCACCATGAAAAAGGATCTTCAGAACAGACAGCAGAGGAACCAGGAAGTTGAATCCATTTTTATCAGCTGCGAGCAAACCTTCAGGAAGGGGGTCTTTTCCTGCATGTGGAGGACCGTGCTTCCTAGTATTGTTTTCTAAGGGATATGTTGGAACATAAGGTATAGGCATTGTTTTTCCAGCATGAGTCAGATCAGCAAGGATATTGTTTGTTTGCTTCATATGGCGGCAATATTTTGACCTAAACATGCTTACGGTGAACGTGCACTGACAGGGACGCTAGTTTTGTCTCCATGCTAAATATTGCAGATTTTTTGCATACCTGTTTCTGCTTTGACTGCAAAATTGGAACGTGTTTACAATACAGAACTGTCATTTTTTACAAATTCTGTGTATTATGAGCCGTGAATGTCACTTGTTTCTAGTGTACAGTGGGGCACATTTTCACAGAGAGGTTAAGAAATGTCTCGCTATTTTTGTGGCTGGATAGGTAGTCTGGCAGGTTCGGTTCATGCATGTGGCTGAATAATTTTGAATAAAGCAGTTATGGGCCTTTTACACATGGAAGTGTTTTTATTTTTTGGATCCTGCCCAAAAGAAACAGTGGCATGCTCCTTTTGATGACGTAAGGTTGATAAGCTTGAAGTACTCTGCCCTATGCTTTTAAGGAAGAAATACATACATGTGACACCTGACAGGGAATTGTACAGTGGTACACCGTCCTGTACGGCTCCACTGCACAGATCTGTATAGTCTCCATGCCATGACCATGAGCTGTTAAAAGAGGACCACTCTACATAAGGTGCAGAGACGCATTGACCTGCTTGCACGGCAGGCCAATATCAATGTGTGTAAGATGTACAGTGGGGCGATTTATCAAGACCGGTGCTTTTTGCGCCTATCTTGATTATCCCCTACGCTGCTGGAGGATGTGCCTACTTTATGACTAGGTATAGGCTTCATCATGTATTAGGTGCATCCTCTGTCAGTCCATGCGGCCATTTACTTCTATGGGGCTGAGCTCCCCCTAGGCCGCATGACAGATGAACGTGATTTCATTTGGCCTAGAAAAATCTGAGAGAAGGCTGCGGCGCTACTCCGAGCGCATGTGCCTTCTCAAACATCCGATCGGTGGGGCTCCTGGGTGTTGGACCTCTACAATCAGATACTGGTAACCTATCCTGAGGATAGGTCATCTGTTATAACGTCTTGTAAACCCCCTTTAAAATGTCAGACACACAGCTTGCATCTTTTTAAAGCCACTTTTCTGGTGCAAGGGACTTAATAAATCTCCCCCAATGTGTACTTGAGACTTGGCCAATCTCGTTCACTTCGCTGGTACTGTATTACGCTGTGGTATTTCTTCATGAAAATCTGCACGGAAAAACCACATGTAATCTGCATCGTGTGCCGTTACAAATGATGAAAAAATCAGGCAGAAAATACCGGTACGCAGGTGCAGATTTTTTACAATGGTGTAGGTTTTTCTGTGTTGGTTAGGCGTCTTGCACATGACTGTGTGTTTTTTTTTTTCTGTATTTTGCGGTCTGTTTTAAAGGATCAGTTTTTCTGTATTTTTGCTTCAGTAGTGTTTCCGTTCCATTTTTCCGCTTGTGATCCGTTTTGTTTTGCGGATTGCAAATGGAAGCATACAATGTTTAAACAGTACATTAATAAATTGGGCTGTGCAATAAATTTGTACCTTCCATTGAAGTGAATGGTTCCGCAAACGAAACACAAAAAAACGGAACGGAAACAAAAAACCTTTGTGTGCAAAAGGCCTTAGGCCCCTTTCACACGGGCGTTGCGGAAAAATGTCCGGGTGCGTTGCGGGAACACCCGCGATTTATCCGCGCGAGTGCAAAACCTTGTAATGTGTTTTGCACTCGCGTGAGAAAAATCGCGCGTGTTTGGTACCCGAACTTCTTCACAGAAGTTCGGGCTTGGGATCGGTGTTCTGGAAATAGTATTATTTTCCCTTGTAACATGGTTATAAGGGAAAATAATAGCATTCTGAATACAGAATGCTAAGTAAAACAGGGCTGGAGGGGGTTATAAAAAATCATTTAACTCACCTTAATCCACTTGCTCGCGATGCCGGGCATCTCCGTCTGACTCTTTTACTGTCTAGGACCTGTGGAGAGCATTAACTATAGTTTAAGGACCTGGGATGACGTCACTCTGGTCATCACATGGTACGTCACATGAACTTTTACCATGGTGAATCACCATGGTAAAAGATCATGTGACGTACCATGTGATGACCGGAGTGACGTCATCCCAGGTCCTTAAACTATAGTTAATGCTCTCCACAGGTCCTAGACAGTAAAAGAGTCAGACGGAGATGCCGGCTACGCGAGCAAGTGGATAAAGGTGAGTTAAATGACTTTTTATTTTTTTTAACCCCTCCAGCCCTGTTTTACTATGCATTCTGTATTCAGAATGCTATTATTTTCCCTTATAACCATGTTATAAGGGAAAATAATAAGGTTCGGGTCTCCATCCCGATCGTCTCCTAGCAACCGTGCGTGAAAATCGCACCGCATCCGCACTTGCTTGCGGATGCTTGCGATTTTCACGCAACCCCATTTATTTCTATGGGGCCTGCGTTACGTGAAAAACGCACAAAGAGGAGCATGCTGCGATTTCCACGCAACGCAAAAGTGATGCGTGAAAATCACCGCTCGTGTTCACAGCCCCATAGAAATGAATGGGTCAGTATTCAGTGCGGGTGCAATGCGTTCACCTCCCGCATCGCATCCGCGCGGAATACTCGCTCGTGTGAAAGGGGCCTTAGGGTGCAGATTTATGTGCTGATTACATCCCCCTTTGAAAGAGACATTCTGTTTCAAAAAAGCTACAACACTTCATTACTTCTCAGCGGGACTCACAATTTGAGTAAAGTACCCTAATAGTACAGTACATTAGACCCGCGATCAGATTGGAGCTGCCTGCATCGGTAACACTGTGATGCAGTCAGTTTGTCAGGGTTGCCGTGATTGGTCGAGGAGATGCGGCTTTCCCGTGGACTGTCGCATCAAGCACAGTTGTCTTGAATGAGCCCTTAGACTTTTTTGTAGTACTTTTTATTTTTATTTTTTATCCATTGAACAGCAGCTGGAGTGCACAGGAACGCATGTCAGTTTACTGCTTTGGACTATGGCTGTCTCTTGAGTGCTACAAAAAGTCCAGATGTGACCCCAGCCTAAAGCCTCATTCACACGTGTTTTAGGGATTTTCAGCCAAAACCAGGTGCGGCTCTAAACACAGAACAGGTGCAGATCTTTCCTTTATACCTGATCTGTGTGTAGGCTTCACACCTGGCTTTGGCTCACAATCACTGATGGAAATCACTGACATGTGAATGAGGCATAACAGTCCTTCAAAATCAGGAGGAGAATGGCTCTATTACATTAATATGCTTGTCTGCCAGAGCATAATGGGGCAGGCCTACTAATCCTGTCTAATATTTACTTGGCATAATTAAAATGGCCATGCGCATACTGTATACAAAACTGGTAGGAGTGGCTGACCATGTAATGTATATGAGGGACCTCCTAATTCTTCCCGCGTGGCAGATGTTGGGAGACATGAGGGTCATGAGACTGCCTGATCATTTAGTTCTTTACACCAGACGATTAGCCGCCTCCTCCTCACCCTCACTTAGAAGACATGAGAGTGATCGCTGTTGACTGAACGTGGGTTATGTGGTTATTATGAACGTGGGTAGCTGGCCAAAGGTGCTCCAGATTAATTATGGGCATGCTGGATGATAAAGTTGGTCCATCTTATACATCTTATTAGTTGGTGTACCTTGCGCTGTAATTTTGGTACAATTGTGGAGCACATTCTCATCTTTGTCTAAAACACTGTGGAACAAAACATGTATGGTGGTTTGCAAATTGCAACAGATTTGTTGAGCTTTTTTATTAGTAAATGTCTCCCAGTATGTTTAGACTGGGAAAGCACAGTTTTTCTAGCTCTCGGTAGCTGTATATAGGACCCAGACCATAATAGGCTCTTACACTTTTCTTCCTATGGTTTGTAAACTATTTTTAATAGGCTGTCTTGTGTGTAAAACAGGCGTAGAAAATAAATGAGGCCGGCCGGTCCCCTTCCTCACCCATGCCACTCCCTCTTTTTTAGACCTGGCGTGAGTGTGGAAAATTCGCTGATTTTGCTGCAAATTCCCATTGCAACTGAATCTGTGACAGATATATGCCAACAATTGGCATATATCTAATAATAAATGACCCCCTTTGTATGTAGTGTGTTTCATTGCAGACTTTAAAGGGATACTGACAGGCCCAAAAAGCATATTAAGGTATATATATAACCGTACAGGTCTTATAAAGTGTATAAGAATCATGTAAGTATCCCCCCTGTCCACCTTATAAATACAGTAAAATGAAGTTTTATAACCTGCTTGAATAGTCTTCAATCTGCCCAAGGGGCGGTGTTTCATCTCCACTTGTGCCCAGCCAGCCGCTCCCAACTGCCGTTTGAAGCGCCGCCCAGCTCATCAATATTCACTTCGCTGGGCGGCTACTAGTGTCCCCGACGCAAGATCCGGCGCATGCCCAATACAATCCTATGGGCATCTGCCTCCGGCTCATCTTCAGCGCATGCCCCCGGCACCCTCACTGGCCGGGATCGCATCGCGCCTGCGCACAGTCTGCATCTCAGAGGCCGATGCAGCCTCTGCTTTATGCGCATGCGCCGGGCACAGTTCATAGCAGCGCTTCAGAGTAGCCGCCCAGCGAAGTGAATATTGATGAGCTGGGCGGCGCCTCAAACGGCAGTTGGGGCGAGGCTGGCTGGGTGCAAGTTGAGATGAAACGCCGCCCCTTGGGCAGATTGAAGACGATTCAAGCAGGTTATAAAACTTTAGTTTTCGGTATTTATAAGGTGGACAGGGGGGATACTTAGATGATGCTAATACACTTTATAAGACCTGTACTGTTATATATATATATATATATATATATATATATATATATATATATATATATATATCTCTAAATATGCTTATTGGGCCTGTCAGTGTCCCTTTAAAGTAACATCTTGTGCTGAAAAATAGTGCATGAATTCAGTGGTAGGTTGCTTTTACTTAATCGATAAAATGCGTACTAAACAAATTTTCCCCTGCTTTGCGAGTGCTCGCTGTGGCAGTGTATGATTAGAAGCCACACTATCGGTCATGTTTTGCTTTGCTCTCTGTTATCTAGGTGGTGCACATGTGCGGTGTAATGCACCAGGATGGCAGAGTACATAACTGCTGCTACATATGTATTAGAATAAATAACCTATATCCATTGTGATGAAGGCGGGAGGAGCTGAATGGATTAAGATATGTACCGTCGTTTATGGGAAAAATTACATTTATAACATATTTTAGTTTACTGAAATTTCTACTCTTTCTATGCTTAGTGGTTCCCTATGGGTGTTCCTGCTTAGGTCCTGCCAGCTATAGGTACAGGAGGCGAGTATCGTTAAATCGAGCAGTGTAAAAGCAATGAACGATAGAGCGACAATCGGTCGACTTCTCGTTGGTTTGATTGTTTATTTTTGTGCACACACAATCATTGGCTGTTAGCGATTTCATGCGTGTAAACAGGAATCGTTTGCTGCACGTGTGATTACAGACTATTACACCGTAGGTGTGCTTAAGCACGCCACTCAAGTTATCACTTTGTGTAAGTGCAACCGTCTGCTTTACAGACTGAATATGCAATCAAAATAACAATTTTGTGAACGATAATTGGCGCACCTAAAGGGTCATTGTTGAAATGTTCACTGCACTAAGAAACTACTTGTTCATCACTCAGCCGTACCGATTATCGCCTCGTGTAAACGGTCCCACAGCGGTCAGTCATTGATAGGACCACCCACTTGACTCCTGAGCTTGGAATGAGCATGAAATAGAAGTTATACAGATTTTCATGGTGAAAGGTTCCTTTTAATGTGATATTAGAAAATGACCTATTGTTTAAATCACCTTTTTATATTAAACATATTTTTTAGAGGGTTTTTTTTCTACAAGTTTCAATGTCACAAAAAAAAGCCTAATATGGTAACACTTCTTGTCCTGTAGAGATCACTTTTCAACATGCATGTTATTACTTTCACAGAGAGGATTACAATGCCAGGTAACACCTGAAAAGGCCATTTTCTGTAGTCTAATGGATGGATTCCTTAGAACCAAAATGAACAATTTTTCAACACAAGTTAGAAGTTACACTTCTTGTGACTGGTATTAAAAATTATCGTTTGATCCTATTTGCTCCTGATTTGCTTCAGTGATTGCTATAAATTAGCCAAAATGCATACATAATGTATTTGGTGATGTACACGCTTTATGATGCTACGGTTTACATAACCGGAGTTCTCCAAAAACATGCGTACACCGGGGTCGGATGTTTGGCAGACGCATGTCCAAATCCAATCTTTTCACTGACAAGTTTTCCGTGGCTGTGTCAGGCTTTAGCCATACACTTCTCATTTTTGGGAGAACATGTTAATAGTTGGGAGAAAATGTAAATGTGTTGGGCCTTCTGAAGTCTTATTGCATACGTGTGCGATTTTGATTCATACACTTTGTAATGTCAAAGCTGTGATGCACCAATAGACACATGTAGTCTAGGAACAGATACAAGATATAATAATATAGAGTCGGGAATGGTTACCGCGTGGTGTGCACGGCCTTGAATATGACACAATGTGATGCTGCTACATGGGCATGTTGCATTTCTTTCCTTCCTTCTAGTCCTTGAATGTAGTAATGGCAGATTACATTATTGAATGCGTCCTCAGGCTTGTCAGGGTAGTGGGAGTATGCCTGCCTCCCACGGCCGACAGGTCCGGCTCTGATCCTAAAGACCACCACTTCTGCCATAATGCCTGGTCTAGAAGTGTAGAATCTGTTCAGTAAAATATGAATGTCAATATTGCTAGAGAAGTTGTAGTATCTCTGCATTGTGTGAACAGTGTACGGTGCTGGTGTATGAGTAGGGGGCTATTTGGAAGAACAGGTATTGAGTATGCACTGTGACTTGTTCCTATGGACCTACACTCAATAATTCAGTCTCCGATTGCTGCTTCTTACATCCCCCCCCCCCCCTCCTAGAAAACAGGATTTGTATGCGGCATTATCCTGCTTGCAAGAATGGACCCGAAACACTGGTAGTTGTTTCTGCATTTAACGCTGGTATATCTAATCATGCCATCCTATTCAAGTGAGACTTGTAGGGAATCGAAGGACAGAACCCGAGTGATTTCGATAATGGGGTGCATAAACGTACTGCCTATTGATTTACTGACTGTACACTTTTCATAACTATTCATGAGGAGAGTGGTTGGTTCCAAATGGGAGGTTTAATGCACAGTGTGGCTGCCTGATAGCGCTAAGTGTCTTCAATGTAAAAGGTACACATGCCTCAGCCTCTGATTACCATAGGGTGAATAACGGAGCCATTTATCACCCAGGCAGCCCTGAAGAGTGTCAGCAAGAAGGCTGACTATGATGAATTGGAGGGGAATGGGCTCGCTAGTAGGTGGCCACAGTGTCCCACAGCTTAGGCTAGTGCTTCTGGGTGGCAGCTGATATTTAGGTTAGACGCAGGGTAATTAAGTGAGGAGGACGAGCTGCAGTTGTCTTCATGCCTGAGTGCAGAAGACGCTGGTCCCTTTCCACTTCACAAATTTTAGTGACTTTAACAGATTTAACTGCCAGATGGACAGTAGAAGCACGTTACTTGGAAGGAGAGCCATGTACAGATGTCTCTATGCTGCAGATGTACAGCGCTACCAAAGGTGCAAGGCATTAATTGAATGGATTTATTTCCAGTAGTACTTGACCTCAGATGTAAATGATGAAGGTGGTGTTTACTGCAGTGTGACTCTAAAGACCATTCCTATCTGACTGCTGTCATACACAGTTGTGGCCTCAAACTACCTGACTTGTAGTGGTACTTGCAATTATTTATTTTTTATAGGAAAGTAGGCACCATGACTTCCCTTGTAGAGCAGTATGCGGAAAGTATATTGATTTTAAAAAAAAAATCACCAACACATATTTGCACTTGTTTTTTTTATTGCAGTTAATATAGGAGAGAAAAAAAGTCAGACAATGAGTGAAAACAAGGCAGTCCCAGAGCATGCTGCGATTTAAAAAAACAAAACTACGGTATATTGACCAGATATTTCCCATAAATATCCATGCAACATCAAAATAATATAAAGTAAAAAAAAAAAAAAAACCTGTATGACACTAGTCAATAGGATGAGTACAATCTGACATCAAAGCTTCCGAAAGTCAGAATGCTCTTTGTTCCAATGGCTGTCAGGCGCACTAGATCACTGTGGGCCACATACATGGGGTTATCTCTAGTGCCAGTGAAGGAATGGCTTCTCATGGCGTGCAAACACATCCTAAGCAATGCATTTACTATAGGACTGTGTTAACGCCACAAAATCGGCAGCGGAATTTTTTAGACTTCCTTGGAAATCACTTCGTATTGCACTATATTTCACACGGACGAGGATTCAAAAATACGTCCAGAAAGTGGCATGACTTTTCTTTGAAGTGTTAGAGGTAGGGTTGTTTCGATACCATAAAAAAGTATTGCAATACTCGATACTATTAGATACCACGAGAAAAAAATAAGACTCCAAAAAAGTCGCGTGCATTCCGCTTTTTATGGAACGTCCGGCCCATAATTGAACAGTCCGGACGAGGCGACTAAAAAAAAATGCAGATCGTACGGTTTTTATTTTATTTTTTTCTGTTATGGCGTTCACCGCATAGGAGTTTTTATATTTTAATAGTTTGGACTTTTTAGATGTGGCGATATGTAATATGTTTGTTTATTGTTATATTTTATATGTAAAATTGGAAAAGGGCCGATTTATACATTGGTGGTTTTTTATTTAATAATTATTGCCCTTAGGGGCTAGATCTTTTAATCCCTTGTCATATTCACCCTAATAGAGCTCTATTAGGCTTAATAGGACTTTACACTGTCCCTGGGCATAGAACACATAGCAGCCAGGGCTTTAGTAGCATCCTGGCTGCCATGGTAACCGATCGGAGCCCCAGGATTACACTGCTGGGGCTCCAATCACTGCCACTGCCACCAATAAAGAGGGGACCCTGTGGCCACTGCCACCAATGATTTTAATACTGGGGGGTGGGTGGGGGCGCACTGCGCCACCAATGATAATTAACCTCTAATACAGATAGGAGGTGGGTACCGCCAGCACCCGCCGACTGTATTTGTATTAAAGGTTAATTATCATTGGTGACACAGTGGCCAGGCACCTGCTATGCTGGCTGCTTGACTCTGGGGAGTACACTTAGGAGGAGGCTGCTGCCGCCGTTCGCCGAGCTCACTTGCTCAGACCACGCAGCAATGTATTCCCTCCCCCGTCCTGCCTCCTGCTTTAATTAATAGCGGCACATTCATTGGTGGCAGTGGTGCAGGCAGCTTCAGAGCCCGCTCACTTCATTGGGCTCAGCGCGGCCGTGTCATAGGAGGGAGGGACCTTCTCAACTGTCTACGCGCGCGCAGAGCGCCATAAGAGGAGAGTCTAGTTAGTATCTAAAAAATGAACATCCTGATACTGAATCGATACTGGCATAAAAGTATCGACCAGCTTCTAACTAGGGTTGTTTCGGATTCGCTCCCCCTCCCCCCCCCCAAAATACACTCCAAATGCTATTTTGATAAGTACTGTATTTTTCAGGCGTTCACGCACGAGTACTCAAAAGCCTTCAGAGGCTGATTTCAGTTGAAATCTGCTTTTCCTGGCTTTATTCTGTTTGCAGTGTGAACATCGCTTTAAAGGGGTTCTGCACTTTGTTTAAACTGATGATCATCCGCATCTGATCGGCGGGGGTCCGAAACCCGTTTACCGCTAGCTCAGTGACGTCACGACTTGTATCAACTTGCTTGGGCGCGGCTAAGCTCTGTTCACTTGAATGGAGCTTAGCACCGCCCAGGCAAGTTGATACTAGTAGTGACGTCACTGGGCTGTAGATATCTGTGGCTGTCTCCCTGCAGTAGATATCTGTGGCTGTACCATTAGGCTGGGTTCACACGGGCGTCATGTTTTGGCTCAGGATGCGTCCCGGGTGCATTGCGGCAAACCCGCGCGAGTAGGTTGTTGGCACTGCGTTTTGCACGCGCGTGATAAAAAAACTGAATGTGGTACCCAGACCCGAACTTCTTAACTGAAGTTCAGGTTTGGGTTCAAGGTTGTGTAGATGTAATTATTTTTCCTTATAACATGGTTATAAGGGAAAATAATAGCATTCTTTAATACAGAATGCTTAGTAGAAGGTCAATAGAGGGTTTAAAAAAAAAATATAATAATTGACACCACCTACAATTGATCGCATAGCTGCCGGTTTCCTGTTCTTTTTTTCAGGACCTGTCAAAGGACCTGTGGTGACGTCACTGAGCTCATCACATGGTCCATCACCATGGTGATGTACCATGTGATTTGACCATGTGATGTGATGTTACCACAGGTCCTTTAGCCGGCAGCTCCTGATTAAAGAAGTAAGAAGAGATAGGCAACTACGCGATCAAGAGGAGGAGATGAGTTAATTTTTTTTTTTTTTTTAACCCTCAATTGACCTTCTACTAAGCATTTTGTATTAAAGAATGCTATTATTTTCCCTTATAACTATGTTATAAGGGAAAATAATACAGTGAATAGACTGTCATCTTAGCAACCATGCGTGAAAATCGCACCGCATCCACACTTGCTTGCGGATGCTTGCGATTTTCACGCAGGCCCATTCACTTCTACGGGGCCTGCGTTGCATGTTAAACGCACAATATAGAGCATGCTGCGATTTTCACGCAACGCACAAGTGCTGTGTGAAAATCATCGCTCATGTGCACAGCCCCATATAAGTGAATGGGTGCGGATTCATTCAGTGCGGGTGCAATGCGTTCACCTCATGTATTGCACCCGCGCGGAAATCTCGCCCGTGTGAACCCAGCCTTGAAGAGAATTTATCATCAGAAACTAAACCTTGTTTAAATAAACTTATCGCTAAGGCTACTTTCACACTGGCATTTTGGCTTTCCATTTGTGAGATCCATTCAGCACTCTCACAAGCGGTCCAAAACGGATCAGTTTTGCCCTAATGCATTCTGAATGGAAAAGGATCCACTCAGAATGCATCAGTTTGGCTCTGTTCCGCCTCAATTCTGCTTTGGAGGCGGACACCAAAACATTGCTTGCAGCGTTTTGGTGTCCGTCTGATGAAAATGAGCTAAACGGATCCGTTCTGACACACAATATAAGTCAATGGGGACGGATACGTTTTCACTGACACAATAGAAAACGGATCCGTCCTCCATTGACTTTCAATGGTGTTCAAGACTGATCCATCTTGGCTATGTTAAAGATAATACAAACGGATCTGTTCTGAACGGATGCAGACTGTTGTATTATCTGAACGGATCCGCACCAAACGCTAGTATTAAAGTAGCCTAAGGCCAGACACAGACGAGTGAGTTTAGTGTGAGAAATTTGCAGCGTGTGGCAGTCTGAGTTGCCATTCTGACCTCAACTTCTCTGCCTGGATCGCACAGCATTATAATGATTTATAAGACAGAGTGTCCCTGTGAGACCTGGAATCTATTCAATTACACTGACCTAATGCTGACAGTGAAGCTCTAAGAAGGGAGGCAAATGCAATGTGTTCGGCTTAAAAGCAAAAGATGTGCCCCAAAAGACGAGGGGCTACTCACCAGATGCTCATTAGGCATGTAAAATCAAATAGGATCTCTTGTGCTGCGTGATGCCTCTCCGGTGGCAATGCACAAAGTTGCTTGTCAATGGATATCTCTCAGTGAAGAAGGAAAATGGCTTTAAGCGGTGTTGCAAGAACCTTTTACTTAGGCTAGTTTCACACTAGTGTTAGACATCTCCGGCACTGCCGGATGCTACCTAACACCAGCCAGTCCAGTTTACTGTAGTAGGGATTGCGGAGATACGGCCACAAACGGCAAACGTGCCGAGACAAAAACAGCTGTGTGCAAAGGCTTGTTCATCAGGTGAAATAATCGTTTAAGCAGACACAGTAGAAATCATCATTTTTGGGAAGCAGATCATGCTGTGCAAATCTACTGGCCAGAAACAAGGAATCTCTGAGAACGAGCGATTGACGTAGCGATCCCTTGTCTGCCTACAGTGGAGGTGATTGCAGCTTGTAAAGGCAGCTCTCACCCCCTCTGACGAGCTGGCAATTATCGGGAAGGAATGGTTCCTTCCTGAACATTGCTGACTCAGTCGGCGCGTGTAAATGTGCCTTAAGTCTGCAGAGATAGTGGTCAGTCACTAATGGTTGTACACAGGGGCAGTCATAAGTTCAGGAAAAGCAGAGATTTAAATGTAAAAATTACAATTTGACAGATTTTTTTTCCTCAATCAAAACTATACATCAATCTGCTCAGCTCCTCCTGCTCTATAGCATGGTGCTTTCAGATTGCACTGCATTTTGTGCTGATAGTTCCTTTTTAAAGGATACTTCAGTTATCTTGTGATTCTGATATTGGAATGACACTTCTATTGGTTTATGTCTTAAAACTGAAGTGCTTGATCCGTGACTTAGACCTGTATTACACCAGCAGATTATCTGTTCAATCAGAGCAATAGTTGGTGTAATAGGCCATCTGGTCAATGATTGGTCAGACAATCTGTTGGTGTAATACAGGCCTTAGTGTCGTCTCTACAGCTTCTGTTAGTCTAGACTTTGTGGCAGTGGACTAGTAGTTTATGGGCTTCAGTGTGCTCATCCGTATATTTGGGGAGACTAGATTGCAGTGCATTATTATCGGGAAGGCTGAAACTGTGGTAAAAGCCTTTTTAATGCTGTGTAATAATGAAAAAGGCATTTTCCTGCTAAGTAGGGAGCGCTGTTTGTTTAGGAAAGAGACACAATCAATGTAACATTTGCAACTTAATGTTCCTTTAGTAAAGAATATGCAGAGTGCATGTAATGAAGTTGTATGGGGAGCCAGTGTGAACATCCCTTTACCCAATGTGTACCGAGTTGTTACTTGTAATACATTGTGACACATGACAAAACCTTTCACATGTTCTGCTTCACAAAGCTAAGCATTTATTGTGTCTGACTTCTCCTTCATGTTTTTCTATTGGCATGTAGGCGATTAATTATCCCAAACGATATGGAAGATTTCAACATGACTAGTAATAAGACGACACTGTGTATTTCTCATCCCTCGGGGCACGTGGATGTGCTTGGAATAAATACATATAATATTCCTGAGGCAATAAACATTGTGAAATACAAAATATTATTATTATTATTATATATATATTTTTTTAACAATACCTTTTTGTGTAAATGTCTCACTTGCTCCAAAGTGCTGTAAATCATTTTGTGATTTTGATTCTCTTAGGAGTTCAGTCTGTGTGCTTCTGAGTTTTCTGCCAGCCTTTGCAGTAAACTGTGGCCCATAAAAGAATGACTAAGTGGAAATAAGAAATTAAAGGGGTTGTCTGGTTTCAGGAAACTGTATAACACAGTGGATCCACCTGCAATAAAGAAGTGATCATTACTTGCCTCGCAGATCACACGCCAGCACTCAGCCATATCTGGTTATCTGACTGCATCGGTGATGGCATGTTGAAAACAGACGACCACTGCAGCCAATCACTGGCCTCAGCAATGCAGTGGACAACCCATTTAATGGTATTGTTTAATTGTTAACATTTCTATGGTCCCCTTGGTGTGTTTAAAATTAAAAGTAGCATAGTTAGTGGTTCAACTTATTTGCATAGTATAGCTGTGGTTAGTGGTTTGATACTAGGGCACTATAGCAGAATTTGATGGGTTTTTGACTGAGCATTTTGTCACTTATACATCAAATCGGGCCACGGTCTGCTAAAACATGCACTATAATCTGTGAGGTTCGATCAGTAATCTTATGTGTATGGCCAGCTTTAGTTGTGTGGATCTCCAGATGTTATCCGTGGAGTCTCTTGTCAGTGTGGGGAAAACATTGGGTATCTTTATTATCCCCTTATGTCAAATGTGTAGCTTTGTGGTAAGTTGAAGAAAGAACACACCACCAAACAAAGCTTAGCGGTAATTTTTCTTAGTGCAACAGTATTCTTATGTTTATTTTTAATATGGTGTAGGGACATGGATGTTAAACATTTTTGTAATATACTTTATTAGGGAACAGTGTTTTTTTTTACTGGAAGACAGGGTGTAAAGCATTTCCTTAGCAACACTAACTGAACGTTGCTAGGGAGAGCCTGTCCTCAGTGCCTAGTGCATGCTGAAAGCTGCTTTTCAGCCTGCCTCTTATCTCCCTGCCCAAGCCCCTGTTTTTGTATATGCTCCATAAAGATCTCTGCCTGTGCTCCTTCCTATCTGACTTTGTGTCAGCACTGACTGCTGGCAGCTCTGCTCCATTGTCTGTTTCCTGTGCTTCTCTGTTATTGAGAGCAGTAAAGCGAGGCTATTGGAACTCTGATCTACATATACCTAAGGAATGAATGTTGAACTATGGCTGTTATGGGCGGCAAGCTTAAGTTCTGATATTAGGTGGCCAAGTGCACCTCTATAGTGTTCCTAGACACTGTAATTTGCACTGGCATTGTTTACCACTAAAGTTTTTTTCCATACCGTATGCAGGTTTTGTGCCATTTTTAGTGTGATTTTTTTTCTTTAACAAGAAATTGGCAACCTAGGAAATAATGCTAAAAGCTTCAGCGTGCAGCATTTTTCAACCAGATACCCAAAAAATGCCACATAAATAAAATCAGTTTAAAAAACAAACCAAAAAATTGGAGCTGGAGTTTTTAAGGCACCAAAAACACAGGGGCAAAAAATGGCACTGAAATACAAGTGCTGAAAAACACCATGAAAAACCTATGTGTGAACTTTTTCATGCATCTGAAAAATGGATGCAATCCAGATGGAGAAAAAAGAAACACTGTCGCAGACAAAACTGACTTGTTTTTCATGCAAGTTTAATCAGTGTTTTTTTTTTTTTTTTCCCCTTCTAAGCAGACCATGGCATATTCTGTATCGCTCATGTGAAAGAGGCCTAAAAGTATATTTGCATATGGTAGATTACAACTTTGCATAAATCCATAACACTGAGCTGTTAATGTACCTGAAATGAAGACTTGAGGGGACCAGGTACTGCACATGATGCTACCTCGCACCATAATCTAGGGATTATGACAGTTTTGATGGTCCCATGTCAAGGCATCTTCATGGTGTTTCGAGGGGGAAAAAAATTTGACTTATCACTAAAGAGGATTGCGTCCTGTGCCATCTCGCTGTGCCCCGTGATAGCCTTTGAGAATGGTTATGGGAGGTAGGACTTGGGATGTGAAGGCCAATTTCACTTTCAGAACAAAATGGATCACTACACGCCTAGTCAGATGATCCGTCTGTGCAGAGGTTCGCCTCTGTGCACCTTGTGCTGTCATTCCAGTTTGTCACTGTTCTCCCAACCATTGGGACACACAACATTGAAAAGTACTGACATCTTGGCCTAGGTGCATAGCAATCTGCTGGAGCGATTAAACCAAGGCCTCTCAGTTCAAGGATTCTGTCCCTGTCAGTTTGCGACAAGTAATGATAACTGGCATGTCAACGATCATCCCACGTGACTGGATTAAATTTTGAGGTTTTATGTTTCTAAAAACTTTGCTTTCCTGCCCCTCCCACTTGCTACAGATTGGAGCTGGGTGCTTGAAAATGTTAACTGTAGATCGTAGCGACCTCTGCTACTCCCTTGATTTGCAGAACCTTACGGCTCGTCCTTCTTGGTATTACAATTTCAGTGTTGCAGAATGGATGATGAAAAAATTTGACCGCTTTCTCCAAATACAGCTGATAAGGCCTCATGCACACGACGTATGTATTTTACAGTCCGCAAAAAATATGGATGTCCGTGTGCATTCCATATTTTGTGGAACAGAACAGCTGGCCCCTAATAGAACAGTACTATCCTTGTCCGTAATGCGGACAAGAATAGGACATGTTCTATTTTTTTGCAGAACGGAAATACAGACCTACAGAAATGGAATGCACACGGAGTAACTTCCGTTCTTTTTGCAGATCCATTTAAATTAATTGTTCCGTATACGGTCCACAAAAAAACGGAACGGGCATGGAAAGAAAATACGTTCGTGTGCATGAGGCCAATTAGTAATGGCAGTTGACCAAGAACTATGGCTTCTTGGAGGTTTGTGATGACATTTATGTGGTGTTATCATCCAGGCGTCACCTTACCAGAGTTGACAGATAATATGCAATAATTAATAAACACAAATATTTGCCATAAAAAGAATACAAATATTGCACAAAAAGAATTTGATATTGAAATATACACTTGAGGTGTGTATGTAAGCCATGCTCTCTTCTGACAACCTGCAGTGTATTTCCAGGGAGGTGTAGAGCAATTACCAGTCATAAATCCTTATCTCCCGATTCACTGTGCAAACAATGAAACTGATATCTATACTTCACTAAGATTAGTTTGTTGCTCCCGAGTAGAGAGGAGTGAATTTCCGCTTATGAAATTTGTTCACACTTCATTTGTTGGTAAAAGGGGAATTGCGTTATGGATTCCGTTACCATAGGCCATAACGCAATTCTATGACTGAATGCCTTCAGAGGCATTCAGTTATTTATTCTGTCATAATAGAAGTATATGGGCTGCCAAACGGAGAGGATTTGCCTGCATAACGGAAACGGGACGGATCCGTTTTGCAGTATTATGACGGAATGAATAACGGAATGCCTCTAAAGGCATTTCGTCATAGAATTACGTTATGGTCCGTGGTAACGGAATCAATAACGCAATTCACCTTTTGACTAACAAAGCGTGAACGAATTTCAAAATATGACATTCGCTCATCTCTACTCCTGAGCTTTTATGGACTAGGGCTTCACTTTGCCTACTCTACCACTAGATATTTGTAGCCGCAACTACAGTACGATGCCTCTTAAAGAGGACCTTTCATGGGTCCAAAGAATATGAACTTAGTAGCAGCCTACATAGAGCGGCGCCCAGGGATCTAAGTGCACTTACTACTATATGCAGAGCTCAGAGCCAGGGAGGTTTTTTTTCTCTCCCTGGCTCTGAGCACTGCGCTGTGATTGGACAGCGCTGCTGTCAGGGAGAAGGAGAGACACTGGTGTCTTCTCCTACTTGGAACGAATGCTGAGAAATTACCAGGGGCCACAGCGGGCGAACGGAGCGGCGCCCAGGAATAATATTAAGTGCACTTAGATCCCTGGGCGCCGCTCTATGTAGGCTGCTACTAAGTTCATATTCTTTGGACCCATGAAAGGTCCTCTTAAAGACACACATTTTAATCAACTACATTCCATCAAGGGCGATAGATAGGTGTGTATATATAATATATATATATATCTCTATATCTATCTCTAAGGCTCCTTTCACATTAGAGTTTTTTTGTGGATCCGTCATGGATCTGCAAAAACGCTTCAGTTAAAATAATACAACCGCATGCATCAGTCATGAATGGATCCGGTTGTATTATGTCTTCTGTAGCCAAGACTGATCCATCATGAACACCACTGAAAGTCAATGGGAGACGGATCCGTTTTCTATTGTCAGAGTAAACTGATCCGTCCCCATTGACTTATGTTGTGTGTCAGGACGGATCAGTCTTGCTCCGCACCACATCGCGGACAGAAAAGGATGCATCAGTTCAGTCCCTCTTACGTTTTTTGGACGGAGAAAATACCGCAGCATGCTGCAGTTTTCTCTCTGGCCAAAAATACTTGCCGAAATGCAGAGTCCGACATTAATTTTACATTGAATTGTGTTAGTGCCGGATCCGGCATTAAGTGTTCTGGCAAAACGTATCCCACTTTCCGGTCTGCGCATGCGTAGACCTTTAAAAATGCCCAAAAAAAAAGTTAAATCAGTTTTTTTTTTTTCAGTTTTTCCGGATGACACCAGGGAGACTGATCCGGTATTTCAATGCATTTGTCAGACGGATCCGGAACTGCCTGCCGGAATCCTCTACCGCAAATGTGAAAGTACCCTAAGATACCAGTTGGGGTCCATTCACACGTCCGTAGTGTATTGCGGATCTGCAATACACCCGGCCGGCACCCCAATAGAACTGCCTATTCTTGTTCGCAATTGCAGATAAGAATAGGACATGTTCTCTATATATATATATATATATATATATATATATATATATATATATATATATATATAATTTTTTTTTTTGGAGCTGCGGACCGGAAGATCGGGAGCAGGCTCCGGAAATGCGGATGCGGAGAGCACATAGTGTGGTTTCCGCATCCATTCCGTCCCCATAGAGAATGGATCGGATGCGGACCAGTTATACAGATTGTGAATGGAGCCTTAGGAAGGTATTTTTCATCAACTAGCAGCGATTAGCGAGTGGTTTGTGCTGAAAAGACAATGGTCACTAAATATTTTTCACTGTTTGCTCCTTATTGTCATGGTTGCTTGTTCGCCCCTAGAGCATTTACAGGGGCAATGAAAATCTTTGTTGGGCAGATCTGTCCGATCCACAGAAACTAGTTACTGTTCGTCATTTGATCTCTGTGCACTTTCATGCTACACTCATTTCTGAAATTTAAACAATTAGATGAGAATTCAAGCAGTTAACACTTCGATAGGCACTTAAGAATTGTTGTCTCTGCTCTAGGAGTCATGCACCAAGCTGCATTCTGGGAAACCCCCTGGAAATACCCTGTTAAATTGGGCATTTTTTAAAAAAATTCTTAGGCCCTTTTCACACGGACGAGTTTTCCGCGCGGGTGCAATGCGTGAGATGAACGCATTGCACCCGCACTGAATCCGGACCCATTCATTTCTATGGGGCTGTGCACATGAGCTGTGATTTTTCACTCATCACTTGTGCGTTGTTCGAAAATCGCAGCATGCTACTCTTTGTGCGTTTTTCACGTAACGCAGGCCCCATAGAAATGAACGGGGTTGCATGAAAATCGCAACCAAGTGCGGATGCGGTGCGATTTTCACGCACGGTTGCTAGGTGACGATCAAGATGGAGACCCGATCATTATTATTTTCCCCTATAACATGGTTATAAGGGAAAATAATAGCATTCTGAATACAGAATGCTTAGTACTATAGGGCTGGAGGGGTTAAAAATAATAATTTAACTCTCCTTAATCCACTTGTTCGCGCAGCCGGCATCTCTTCTGTCTTAATCTGTGAGCAATAGGACCTTTTGATGACTTCACTGTGTTCATTACATGGATCATGTGACGGACCATCACCATAGTGATTGATCATGTGACGGACCATGTGATGAGCGTAGTGACGTCATCAAAGGTCCTATTGCTCACAGATTAAGACAAAAGAGATGCCGGCTGCATGAACAAGTGGATTAAGGTGAGTTAAAAAAAATTTTTTAACCCCTCTAGCCCTATTGTACTATGCATTCTGTATTCAGAATGCTATTATTTTCCCTTATAACATGTTATAAGGGGAAATAATACAATCTACACTACAACTAACCCAAACCTGAACTTCTGTACCTGCACCCGCGCGATAAAAACTGAACATCGGAATGCAATCGCAGTCAAAACTGACTGCAATTGCGTTCCTACTCGCGCTGGTTTGTCGCAATGCACCGGGACGCATCCGGACATGCTCGTCTGCAAGGGGCCTTAAGAGAAGCCAGTCATCTCCTTAGCCTACATCACTAAAGCAGTTGAGCCTCATGGACAAGTAGTTCTTCTCTAGAAGCAACACAGAAACATGTATATTAAATCCTAGTTATACAGTCAGGTCCATAAATATTGGGACATAAACACAATTCTAACATTTTTGGCTCTATACACCACCACAATGGATATGAAATGAAACGAACAAGATGTGCTTTAACTGCAGACTGTTAGCTTTAATTTGAGGGTATTTACATCCAAATAAGGTGAACGGTGTTGGAATTACAACAGTTTGCATATGTGCCTCCCACTTGTTAAGGGACCAAAAGTAATGGGACAATTGAATTCTTAGCTGTTCTATGGCCAGGTGTGTGGTGTTCCCTCATTATTCCAATTACAATGAGCAGATAAAAGGTCCAGAGTTCATTTCAAGTGTGCTATTTGCATTTGGAATCTGTTGCTGTCAACTGTCAAGATGAGATCCAAAGAGCTGTCACTATCAGTGAAGCAATCCATCATTAGGCTGAAAAAAACACAACAAACCCATCAGAGAGATAGCAAAAACATTAGGTGTGGCCAAAACAACTGTTTGGAACATTCTTGAAAAGAAGGAACGCATCGGTGAGCTCAGCAACATCGGAAGACCACGGAAAACAACTGTGGTGGATGACCGAAGAATTCTTTCCCTGGTGAAGAAAACACCCTTCACAACAGTTAGCCAGATCAAGAACACTCTCCAGGAGGTAGGTGTATATGTGTCAAAGTCAACAATCAAGAGAAGACTTCACCAGAGTGAATACAGAGGGTTCACCACAAGATGTAAACCATTGGTGAGCCTCAAAAACAGGAAGGCCAGATTAGTTTTCCAACAGACATCTAAAAAAGCCTTCACAGTTCTGGAACAAACATCCTATGGACAGATGAGACCAAGATTCCTACACCGTTCACCTGATTTGGATGTAAATACCCTAAAATTAAAGCGGACAGTCTGCAGTTAAAACACATCTTGTTCGTTTTATTTCAAATCCATTGTGGTGGTGTATAGAGCCAAAATTTCTAGAATTGTGTCGATGTCCCAATATTTATGGACCTGACTGTATGGCGGTACACTACACCTATAAACATAGGCTTATAAATAGACATGTGGAGAAACAACGTCCATACACCAAATGAGTAACCACACATCAAAAGAATAATGGAAAATATATAAACCCTCTTTATGTCACAATATACACTGCTCAAAAAAATAAAGGGAACACAAAATTAACACATCCTAGATCTGAGTTAATTAAATATTCTTCTGAAATACTTTGTTCTTTACATAATTGAATGTGCTGACAACAAAATCACACAAAAATAAAAAAATGGAAATCAAATTTTTCAACCCATGGAGGTCTGGATTTGGAGTCACACTCAAAATTTAAGTGGAAAAACACACTACAGGCTGATCCAACTTTGATGTAATGTCCTTAAAACAAGTCAAAATGAGACTCAGTAGTGTGTGTGTGTGGCCTCCACGTGCCTGTATGACCTCCCTACAACGCCTGTGCATGCTCCTGATGAGGTGGCGGACAGTCTCCTGAGGGATCTCCTCCCAGACCTGGACTAAATGCATCTGCCAACTCCTGGACAGTCTGTGGCGCAACGTGACGTTGGTGGATAGAGCGAGATGATGTCCCAGATGTGCTCAATTGGATTCAGGTCTGGGGGACGGGCGGGCCAGTCCATAGCATCAATGCCTTCGTCTTGCAGGAACTGCTGACACACTCCAGCCACATGAGGTCTAGCATTGTCTTGCATTAGGAGGAACCCAGGGCCAACCGCACCAGCATATGGTCTCACAAGGGGTCTGAGGATCTCATCTCGGTACCTAATGGCAGTCAGGCTACCTCTGGCGAGCACATGGAGGGCTGTGCGACCCTCCAAAGAAATGCCACCCCACACCATTACTGACCCAATGCCAAACCGGTCATGCTGGAGGATGTTGCAGGCAGTAGAACGTTCTCCACGGTGTCTCCAGACTCTGTCACGTCTGTCACATGTGCTCAGTGTGAACCTGCTTTCATCTGTGAAGAGCACAGGGCGCCAGTGGCGAATTTGCCAAACGTCCTGCACGGTGTTGGGCCGTAAGCACAACCCCCACCTGTGGACGTTGGGCCCTCATATCACCCTCATGGAGTCTGTTTCTGACCGTTTGAGCAGACACATGCACATTTGTGGCCTGCTGGAGGTCATTTTGCAGGGCTCTGGCAGTGCTCCTCCTGTTCCTCCTTGCACAAAGGCGGAGGTAGCGGTCCTGCTGCTGGGTTGTTGCCCTCCTACGGCCTCCTCCACGTCTCCTGATGTACTGGCCTGTCTCCTGGTAGCGCCTCCATGCTCTGGACACTACGCTGACAGACACAGCAAACCTTCTTGCCACAGCTCGCATTGATGTTCCATACTGGATAAGCTGCACTTCCTGAGCCACTTGTGTGGGTTGTAGACTCCGTCTCATGCTACCACTAGAGTGAAAGCACCGCCAGCATTCAAAAGTGACCAAAACATCAGCCAGGAAGCATAGGAACTGAGAAGTGGTCTGTGGTCACCACCTGCAGAACCACTCCTTTATTGGGGGTGTCTTGCTAATTGCCTATAATTTCCAACTGTCTATCCCATTTGCACAACAGCATGTGAAATTGATTGTCACTCAGTGTTGCTTCCTAAGTGGACAGTTTGATTTCACAGAAGTGTGATTGACTTGGAGTTACATTGTGTTGTTTAAGTGTTCCCTTTATTTTTTTGAGCAATGTATATAATAATGTTGATGTGATAAAAAAAAATGGTGGTACAGTAAAGTGACTTTCCAGGGTGTGCCTTTACAGTCTCGGGTTGTTCTGTATCGGGAAATCTCTTTTTGCAGTGTGATTGATTGGTTGGTTCATTTGTTAACATTAAATGTTCTGCATTCATTGATGCGCTCTGAAACAAATGCTAACAGGGCGATGCAGGTTTTTCATCATTAGACCCTAGAAGAATTGCTCTAAAGTGGTTTTTAAGTCTTTTTGTTGTCACCGCATGACTGATGTTGGACCATTGATGAATTCACGGTGGCTATAAGAGCCTTGATGTTGAGTGGCTATTCATTTTGTATTGTATGTGTGATGTTGCCTGATGCAAGTGCTTTTGCACACTTTTAGGAGAGGCTTGTATGTGGCTGGGCTCCAAAAAAGCTGAGCTGAAAGATGCCGCCTGTGCAGAATTTGGTTTCTCCAGGGTATACAATTGTTAAGGATTTGTCTGCTATGAGTGATAGGCCTCCTGCATCAAGTTGGAGCAGCTAATGCCTGAATGGATGTGGTGGCTGCCGGAGAATGATGCAGCCGTTAGCAGTGAAAAATGTCTTCCTTACAATGCTTGTGCAGCAGGCCATGGAGTGAAGCGCATTTTTATAATAAAGGTGATGAATTTAATCGCAAACTGGCAGCCAAATGGAAATTGCAGACCTTGATACTGGTAGAAAATTGCCTATAAAGCAACTCTTCAGAGAGCAAGCTTTAAATTTATCCACCCATTTCGACATTGAGAAGAACACGGGAATAGGAGGATATTTTGGCCTACTTAGTTCAGATGAATGGCCTTAAAGAGGTTTTTTATTTATATAAAAAGTAACACCTTGGTGTACAGTGTGGAAAATAATCCACTGCAGCCGCATTGTTTAATGCATTTAACATAGAATAGTGCCTCTCCTACGGAAAGGCTGCATTGCCTGCTGCATGTTAGAATAGTTAAAGGGGTTGTCTCGCTTCAGCAAATGGCATTTATTATGTAGACAAAGTAAATACAAGGTTCTTACTAATGTATTGTGATTGTCCATATTGCCTCCTTTGCTGGCTGGATTCATTTTTCCATCACATTATACACTGCTCGTTTCCATGGTTACGACCACCCTGCAATCCACCAGTGGTGGTGGTGCTTGCACACTATAGGGAAAAAGCACCAGCCTCTGTGCGGCCCCGCAGTCCTGGCCACCAGAGTCTGGTGCTTTTTCCCTATAGTGTTCAGGCACGCCACGACTGATGGATTGCAGGGTGGTCGTAACCATGGAAACGAGCAGTGTATAATGTGATGGAAAAATGAATCCAGCCAGCAAAGGAAGCAATATGGATAATAACAATACATTAGTAAGTGCCTTGTGTTAACTTTCTCTACATTATAAATAGGGATGTCCCGATACCATTTTTTTAAGACCGAGTACCGATACTTTTATTTAAGTACTCACCGATACCAATTATGGTGTGGTAATGTTTTTACTTCAAATTTAATTTAGTCTTAGCGGAGATTTATCAAACTTTGTACATAGAAACAGCGGCGCAGTTGCTGATAGCAATGAAAAAAATTAAAGCTGGAATTTGGTTGCTATGGACAACTGCTTTACTTTTCCTTTTGTACAAGGGTTAATAAATGGGCATATAACAGTGCTTCCCAACCAATGTGCCTCCAGCTGTTGCACAACTTCAACTCCCAGCATGCCCGCACAGCTTTTGGCTGTGCGGGCATGCTGGGGAGGTGTAGTTTTGCAACAGCTGGAGGCACACTGGTTGGGGATCACTATTATATGCTTATTGCCCCCCCACCACCACCTTATTTTATTATTCACTGTTTGTCTGTTTTAACATGAAATGGAGAGAAATTAACTGGATTTCTTCTCCATTTCATGCATCATACCCACCTGGCCTGATGTAATCCTTCCCATGCAGATGCAGAGTACAGCCACGTGACCTCCGATATTCTTTACTTCATTACATATTTCCGGCATAAATCTGTGACAACCCCTTTAATGGCCAGCATAATGAAGGCGACTGAGTGCTCCCAGTCTGGTAGATCCTTGGTGACAACCACAGCAGCCAGCATCACAGGGGTTGTCACCCACTTTCCCTGAAGTTCTTAATGCCAGCTCCTCCCACTTCTGCTCTGGATGGCTCTGCTTATGAGAGGCGGCCATATTGACTGTCACACAGCTTTCTCAGAATCGGATGTGGCTGGCAAACATAAGAATGGACTTAAGTACCTGGGCTCCGGCAGCTCCTGCCATCTCCACCTCCGGCCCAGCTTCTTGCAGTCCCCTGAGGATAATATCCAGAACCTCAGCCAGAGGCGGCCTCCTCCTGCCGCTGCCGAGCCAGCACGTCCCCAGGTGTATAATATCCGCTGCCATCCCCACGCTGATCAGCTGGGAGCAGCGCCACCGCCGACCGGAAGAGAAGATGGGACACGCCGCTGCAGCTGCCGCCCGGAAGAAGATGGGACACGCCTCCGCTGATCTAGGGCCATGAGGTATCGGCCGTGGTATCGGCGACATTTGCACGAGTACAAGTACTCGTGCAAATGTCCGGTATCGGGACATCCCTAATTATAAATATTTTTTGCTGAAATGAGACAAACCATTTAACTCCATGAATACCATGTACAGTCCACCTGCTGGTACTTTTTAGGTTAAAGAAGAAATTGGAGGAAGTTCCCTGCCCCTCCAAATGTGAAATGGTTAATTCCCAGATATCCACGGATTAGTGGTGGGGATCTGTAGGTATATTGTCGTCTTCAGCAGTGTTGTCCTCGCATACCGGTGGCAAAAAAAAGCCTGTGTTATTCTGGTGTTTTTTGTTTTTTTTTCTTTCCTCCCTCTCAGATTAAAAACAGTCTAGAGCTAAATTCACATTGCAGTTTTTCTGTAATTTTTCAGGCATCTATTGCAAATGGAAGATTTTATATAAAAAATAAACTGGTGTAAAGGAAGACTTGGTTGACCAATCAAATTTCAGATTTGTGGAACCTGATTGTTACAGGTAACTAAGCCAGTTTTGATAAATCTTCCCCATTGTGTCTTGCCGTTGGTGTTATTTTCATGGCATTTTTTTCCTATGGACAAATTGTTGGAAAAACAACTTAAAAATGACAGTAGCTATAGCGTGCCCTGTTTTTGATAAGAAGCAAGCCAGACAAAACGCCACCCAATTAACAAAGATGCTACGATAGGCTTATCTAACTTGGGGCTCAAGCATTCAAGCGTATTTTTGGTCCGCATCCACCTGCTGTTTTTGGCAAAAAAATTAAGGAAAAAATAATTCTGCTGTGATATTTAAAGGGTTTCGTCAATTTCAAAAATATTCCCAAGTACACCATAATGGTATATCTGTATGTCACAACATAACTTGCGTCCTACACACAGCAGAAGTCCCCATCTGTGGGCTATGGTCCTATGATCCTCAGTGCTATGTCCATAGGACTCAAGATGGTGGTAGTGATGTGATTCCCTTATGCCACCGCCTCCTCTCCTATCCCTGCCTGGATCCTCTTTTTGCCTGAACCCTACATAGTGTATTTGTACATCTCTCAACCAGTTGTTCTGTACTGACTGGGAAGGCACTAGAGAAGAAGCTGGGCAGGACACATGCTGGAGGCTTCCATCCTTTCCTTCCGATAGATGCCTATACACAGCAGAATTTATTTTAAGGGTGAAAGGGTTGCTACTGTAAAAATCCCTTGTAGTCTCTGAGGGGTTGTTAATTGCAGCTGTCATGAAGCGCGCTGCTGCATTATCTGTAGGAATATTCGGGAAGGTGGCCTGGGTATCGCCAACTGTTGGATTTATGGGGTGCGGATAAGTCGGTGCAGATCCTTCTCTCAGTGATAATGCCGGTCCCACACGGGTACACATCTGGATGGGGTCACATGTGCGCTTGTGGGCAGTTACTTGTCAGACATCACTGGTATACACAGTTATGTTTAGTGTGTGTGCAGTTTACTTTGGCTTGTATGTGGTTATAAATATTATGTTTGCCTGTAATTGATACAAGCATAGACACACACATCTATTTTATGTGATTGTATCAGGTTTGTGGAATATTATTGTCACTTCAGCATTAGTTTTGCTTGATATTATTTTTTTTTTCTGTTGGGCCAACAGCAAAATTCTATGCAGATGGTATTATGCATGAGCCTTTCATAGCACGCAGATCCCTTATTTAACATATGAAGAAGAGATTTGTGCATTCCTCAAAGCTCATGCACGATCAATGCCATCTGTACACTGTGGCCTTCCAATATCAAATAGAAATGCCTCCCACCCTCAAAACAGAGCCAGTGTTACCACTGAAGTTTAACATTATTTTACCTTTCTTCCCTCTTTGGTATCCAGTAGGCTGCCCCGTACAAGGCCAGAAGGCTCTTTTTACCCAACCCCAGAGATTGCACTCCATTTTTTCCAGAAAAGTAATATTTTTAGCTGAGGATGAGTACAGATTTTGTTGCCCCATTATAGAGTCAGATGTGATGATTCCATTGATGTGCCCCCATACCAGAGCCATAAACACTGCTCCCAAGCCTATTCTGTGATTATTCTGTAATTATTTGGCTCTAACCGCCCAGTTCTTGCTGTGTATTAACTTCAAACCCAGTCACCCCACCCAGATCTACTAGTGCCCACAGCACCTCTCACCTCCACTAGCAGGATTGGTGAAGATGGTGGCGCCACTGCACGGGCGTCCTCCACAGTGGTCCAGCAAATGACCCGGCAGTTCACCCAAATTGACAAATCAGCAGCCTCCTTACCAGTAACAAAGCTCAATATGTAGCTCTGCTACATATCGAGCATATACAGAGCTCTGCTGCATGGCCATTGCACACGTGGCTCTGCTACATGGCCAATATGCTTGTTATACTTACATATAGCCCTGCTTTATGCACATGCTCCACTAAGTTACCTTCAGATTCAGCACAGTCTTAGGCCTCATGCACACGACCATTGATTTGGTCCGCATCAGAGCCGCAGTTCTTGCGGCTTGGATGCGGACCCATACACTTCAATGGGGCCGCAAAAGAGGCAGACAGAACCCTGTGTGCTGTCGGCATCCGTTGCTTAGTTCTGTGGTCTGCAAAAAAAAATAACCTGTCCTATTCTTGTCTATTTTGCAGACAAGAATAGGCAGTTATATCAATGGCTGTCCATGCCGTTGCGCAAATTGCTGAACGCACATGGACGCCATCCGTGTTTTGCAGATCCACAATTTGCAGACCGCAAAACAAATAACTGTTGTGTGCATAAGGCCTTACACGGAGTCTCGGTGAGTTCTCTTGAGGCCTCATGCACACGACCGTTGTGTGTTTTGTGGTCCACAAATTGCGGATCCGCAAAACACGGATGACGTCCATGTGCGTTTCCGCAGTTTGCGGAACGGCACAGACAAGAATAGGACAGGTTATATAGGATAGGTTATATATTTTTTTTGCGGACCACAGAACTTGGCAACGGATGCGGACAGCACACGGAGTGCTGTCCGCATCTTTTGCAGCCCCATTGAAGTGAATGGGTCCGCATCCAAGCCACAAAAACTGCGGCTCTGATACGGACCAAAACAACGGTCGTGTGCATAAGGGCTAACTCCTCTCACACATGTGGCTGTAACATCACCAAAGGTCCTGTAACCACAATGTGGTGGTTAGTCTGGAGCTGCTCCTGGTGAGGGTGATGTCAGTGAGGGACGGAGCTTCTATGGACAAGGGTGGCAGGCGGGGAATGGGACGAGCCTCTCTAGTGTCACCCGCGGTGATGGGAGGCTTGTCCCTGCCTGCCATTGTCTGCTCCCCCAGACCCCGGATGTGTTCATCCGTGTACAGGGAGAAGCGGCAGTGTGGGGACCATGAGCACTGCGGGGAGCGGGGGTTAGTATACACATGGGGGGGGCGGGGCTGTTGTAGATGCTGGATAACCCCTTTACGGACTAGAAAAAAAACATGTCTAAAATACCCGAGTCTTTTGCGTCCAACGCTGACTCAGGTGTTATTGCGACCTCTGCCCAACCCTACATTGGGTAAATGGGATACTATGCGTATGTATGGTAACAAAGCCTCCTCACTCCTTCTCTTACCCTTCTGATGTAACGTTACATTTCCCTACCTCCTAATTTCCTGTCGCACCGGAAATGACGTGTGGAGGCGTTCCTTAGTTTTGACTATCTGGGCATGCGCAAAAGGACAGTTTAGGGAAAATCTCACTGCGGAGTTCAGCAGCACACCGGGACACTGCGCATGCGCAGGAGAGTCGAAGTAGGGAAATATTACGGCCCATTGCGCAAGCGCGGATAACTCCCGAAAATCCATCCGATCTCCGCGCCTGCGCAGTGTGGGGGTAGGGAAAAATTACGTCCAAGTGCGCAAGCGCCGAGGGTAGTGTAAATATCCATTTCGCAAGCGCTGCTAACCCTTTGCTGGAGCTATTCTCATAGAGGTAGGAAAATCTCACGAAGTAGGGTAATGTAACGTTACACCGGCAGCTGTAGACATGGCTGATGGAGAGGTCCTATCTTATGCCAGCTTATTTGTCGTAAAGTGCACCAGTCTAATAACCTAGCTTGACGAGATGCCCTCAGGTCACTTGTATTCCTGAGAAGTGAAAACAGCAGCAAATTTTACTGAGATAAAGCTTCATGTATGACGTGTGGAAGAGCGATAAATATGTACAGTTGCAAGAAAAAGTATGTGAACCCTTTGGAATAATATGGATTTCTGCACAAATTGGTCATAAAATGTGATCTGATCTTCATTTAAGTCACAACAATAGACAATCAGTCTGCTTAAACTAATAACACACAAAGAATTAAATGTTATCATGTTTTTATTGAACACACCATGTAAACATTTACAGTGCAGGTGGAAAAAGTATGTGAACCCTTGGATTTAATAACTGGTTGAACCTCCTTTTGGCAGCAATAACTTCAACCAAACGTTTACTGTAGTTGCAGATCAGATGTGCACAACGGTCAGGAGTAATTCTTGACCATTCCTCTTTACAGAACTGTTTCAATTAAGCAATATTCTTGGGATGTCTGGTGTGAATCGCTTTCTTGAGGTCATGCCAAGCCAAAGCATCTCAATCGGGTTGAGGTCAGGACTCTGACTGGGCCACTCCAGAAGGCGTATTTTCTTCTGTTTAAGCCATTCTGTTGTTGATTTACTTCTATGCTTTGGGTCTTTGTCCTATTGCAACACCCATCTTCTGTTGAGCTTCAGCTGGGGGACAGATGGCCTTAAGTTCTCCTGCAAAATGTCTTGATAAACTTGGGAATTTATTTTTCCTTCGATGATAGCAATCCGTCCAGGCCCTGTCGCACCAAAGCAGCCCCAAACCATGATGCCCCCACCACCATACTTCACAGTTGGGAAGAGGTTTTGATGTTGGTGTGCTGTGCCTCTTTTTCTTCACACATAGTGTTGTGTGTTTCTTCCAAAGAACACAACTTTGGTTTCATCTGTCCACAGAATATTTTGCCAGTACTGCTGTGGAACATCCAGGTGCTCTTGTGCAAACTGTAAACGTGCAGCAATGTTTTTTTTTGGCAGCAGTGGCTTTCTCTGTGGTATCCTTCCATGAAATGCATTCTTGTTTAGTGTTTTACGTATCGTAGATTCGCTAACAGTGATGTTAGCATATGCCAGAAACTTTTGTAAGTCTTTAGCTGACACTCTAGGATTCTTCATCACCTCATTGAGCAGTCTGCGCTGTGCTCTTGCAGTCATCTTTACAGGACGGCCACTCCTAGGGAGAGTAGCAGCAGTGCTGAACTTTCTCCATTTATAGACCATTTGTCTTACCATGGACTGATGAACAGCAAGGCTTTTGGAGATACTTTTATAACCCTTTCCAGCTTTATGCAAGTCAACAATTCTTAATCGTAGGTCTTCTGAGAGCTCTTTTGTGCGAGGCATCATTCACATCAGGCAATGTTTCTTGTGAAAAGCAAACCCAGAACTGGTGTGTGTTTTTTATAGGGCAGGGCAGCTGTAACCAACACCACCAATCTCATCTCATTGATTGGACTCCAGTTGGCTGACACCTCACTCCAAGTAGCTCTTGGAGATGTCATTTGTCTAGGAGTTCACATACTTTTTCCACTTGCACTGTGAATGTTTACATGGTGTGTTCAATAAAAACATGGTAACATTTAATTCTTTGTGTGTTTATTAGTTTAAGCAGACTGTGATTGTCTATTGTTGTGACTTAGATGACGATCAAATCACATTTTATGACCAATTTGTGCAGAAATCCATATCATTCCAAAGGATACACATACTTTTTATTGCAACTGTATATACAACATATGATAACGTGTTATCCACCCAAATTCTGGTACATTATGAGGCACATAGAGGGACATTTATTTAAAAAATTGTGTAAATTAAAACTGGCTTAGGGTACTTTCACACTTGTGTTTTTCTTTTCCGGCACTGAGTTCCGTCCTAGGGGCTCTATACCGGAAAAGAACTGATCAGTTTTATCCTAATGCTTTCTGAATGGAGTAATCCGTTCAGGATGCTGATGTTGTATCTCCGGCCAAAAAAAGACTGGGCTCAGGGGCAGGGAGTTTAGCCGGCAGCCGGCGAGCGTCCTTCACTTACTGCGCCAAATACTGAACAGGACGGCACAGGCGTGAGATTTCCACAGGAGATGGGGCCGGCAAGTGAAGACCAACACTGCCTGGCCCTGTCAATCAAGTGTAGCAGGGCGCGGCCAGAGGTGGGAGAACGGAGCCTCTAGGAGCAGCGGCAACACCCCCCCCCCCCCCCCCCCCTCCCACGCACCTAGAAGCTCATTTCCATATTATAAAAGTTATTTTTTTTTCTCAAGAACGGCAGCACGCAGTGAGATGGCACTAATATAGTTATGTTCGGCAGACATTAGTGATGCACCAAAGTCACCCAGGTTAATAACCATTTTCCTGCTGACAGAAACCCTTTAAGTTCCACCCTGTATGTGAAGTTATGTGCACCTCATTGTGGAAACTTTCCACATTGTGTGAATGACATTTATAAAACCAAATCCACGTGTGGCTGTACCCTTGCAGTTTCTCAGCTACAGTATAGAAGTTGACAGCATCAGTCAGCGGAGATGTTCGGCGCGCCATCCAGCACCTGTGTCAGTTGGCGTTAATACATTTGTTAATTAATGTTGATGTGCAGATCAGCCTGCTGTGCTTACCTGCTTGTTTCTAGCTTCCTCATTATGCTTACGTGTAGAGTGTGATGGAAGAAAGAATTGTTAAAACTGGAGTAATTACATTTGATTATACGTGTGAGGGGGGGAAGGAAACCTCTAGTCTTTAATTTACCTGGCTGGGAGGAATGCATTAAAATTAACTTCAGCCAGCTGTTAAGAGCGATCACAACAGAATGATGGATTTGAAGACGCTAATGACTTTAGATGGAAGAATGCATCGAATGCAGGATGGGGGTGATGTGTGCAACCTCGTGGTGTCATGCAGGTGGATGTGAAACTTCATCGTGCCCTTTGTGACAGAAATATTCTGTCAGTCGCAATTTTTTGCAAGCGTCATTTGTGAAAGTTTTTTGCAACTTTTAGGTTTTATGCCAATCACATCCCTTTAAAAAAAAAAAAAAAAAAACTACATGGTTGGAGCTTAGCCGGAGGAGTGTGACCAGAGACATATACTGTAATTTATAGCAAATCTTTGCCATTCTGTTACGTGCATCAGAATGAAAAAATTGTAAAATGGAAGCCATATGGCCCCATAGAAATGTCTGTGACTGCAATATCACAGCTTGGTCCAGTTCTCAAACATAGCAAGTCTCAAGCATCTTTTCTTAGGATTCTGCATTGTGCCATTCCTTCATTATTCCTCCTAAAAAGTTATGAATAATTGGAAAACTGGGCGTTTCTATTCTCCTTATTGAAAGACATTGAAATTTCTCCACAATTTTTGTGGAACACCTAAAGGGTTAATAAAGTTTGTAAAATCATATTTGAATAACTTGACGGGTATAGTTTCTAAAATGGGGTCTTTTTATTGGCGGTTTCTATTTAACTGAACTGGTCCTTTAAAAGGCGGGTTTTGAAACTTTTCTTAAATTATGTCTAAAATTGGACTCCATCTAACATCCAAACAAGACATTTACAAAATGATGCCAACATAAAGTAGACATGTGGGAAGCGTAAATAATTTTGAGGTATCACTGAAGCAGAGAAATATTGAAAATAGCGAATTTTTCCAAATGTTTGGTAAATTTTGGATTGAAGGGGTTAAAAATGTTAGACAATAGGGAATTTTCTGAAGACTCATCCCCTTTAAGAGCTGCACTGTCAATGAAAAAGAGAGGGAAGGTGTGGCAGAGGAAGCAGGAGGAGGTGCATCAAGTGTTTTGGGTCCGGCCTGAGTGCCCTTAACGGCTGATTTTCATATGGATAAGGATCCATTCACACATCCGCAGTGTTTTGTGGACCCACAAATTGCAGATCCACAAAACATCGGGCCGGCACCCCAATAGAAATGCCTATTCTTGTCCGCAGCTGCGAACAAGAATAGTACATGTTCAATTCTTTTGCGGAGCCGCGGACCGGAAATGGGGATGCGGACAGCACACTGTATGCTATCCGCATCTTTTCCGTCCCCATTGAAAATGATTGGGTCCGCACCCGTTCCGCATAATTACGGAACTGACCCGGACCCAAGGTGTGGACGTCTGAATAGAGCCTTGAAAGCGCTTTTTCTCTGGAATGAAATGTGGCTTTCTGAGTGTAAGGTATCCTTGCGGTCAGCTAAGCTAGCCCTGCAAGGCATTGTGCCTGGGGATGGATTCCCTTTATTAGGTGAGGCATGAACGGGGTTTGGAGCAACGTCCTCTAGAAATGTAGGGTGTGAACTTCAGGACTAATATGGCTGTGCAGGTTATAGGACACAGCTCAGCATATGACTTTCCAGCATCGGCCTTTGCACGTACGGTGTCATTGACTCTGCTTCGTAAGGAATCATGTGAGCTGAGTGTGCACTTGGTCCTAGACTTCCCGTGCTCTGTTTTGTCCTGTGTATGTATTGAGCGGTGTATAGTCCTTGCTTGGTACTGATCTGTTCCCTCAGCCTTCATATTTGATTTAGTCTCAATGAGTTGGAACCTGGAGAAGAGGAAGATTAATGTTCTTCTACTAGAGAGATATCTGCCTCTTGTCTGGTTAACTGGTGCAGAGGTTATCTTTCCTGGCCGTATATCACATGACTCTGTAGCACCTAGCCAGATAGTGATCACCCGCTCCATAAATCACTTTTCATCTGGGTGTTGTTCATCAACTTAGCCAGGCTTACTAGTCGCCTGCAGAGCCATATGTGGTGTCAGCCTTGTGTTCTCTGCATTTCAAGTCACCTAGGCCCAGAGACCTATATTCCTATATAGTCCTCTGTTGTAAATTAACAAAAGGGGTGAGGATGTTGCATAAGGGCTTACAATCTGTGTGTATGTGTAAAATTATATAATCTTAATCTCTAAATCTCCTATCAAACCCTCATTGCATTAATTTGAGCATAACTGATTCCACTGCATCAGTCTTCTCTTTTATTTCAATAAATACTTCTCCAAGAAAATATTGATTTATGAATAAAAAGACAACTGGATGCTACTGTTCCCCTTGTGTGTCAAAGGCTTGTAGGTGCACACCCTCTGAACTGCTAGTGCCCAGTTTTACATTTATTCATATATTTCTAGGAGGAATAACAGAGAAACGCTGTAACGTTGTGTTTTTAAAATAGAAGTTACAGATTAGTTACAGATTAGTTTTGTCATGAAGAACTGAAGTATTACATATCTGTGTATGGGGAGCGGACTGCTTCTGTCTACCTACCTTTTTGCACATGAGAGGACCAGCACTTCATTGCACACACTGGTTTGTGGGCCACTTTCTTCTAATATACAAGGTGATTTGGGCCCCTTTCACACGAGCGAGTTTTCCACGCGGGAGCAATGCCTGACGTGAACGCATAGCACCCACACCCATTCATTTCAATGGGTCTGTGTACATGAGCTTTGTTTTTCACGCATCATTTCTGCGTTGTATGAATATCGAAGCATGTTCTATATTCTGTGTTTTTCACGCAGCCCTGGCCCCATAGAAGTGAATGGGGCTTCGGTGAAAAACGCATCCGCAAGCAAGTCTGGATGCAATGTGTTTTTCACTGATGGTTGCTAGGAGATGTTGTTTGTAAACCTTCAGTTTTTTATCACGAGTGTGAAAAACGCATTGCACCCGCACGGAAAAAACTGAACAACTAAACGCAATCGCAGACAAAACTGACTGAACTTGCTTGCAAAATGGTGCGAATTTCCCTGAACGCATCTGGACCTAATCCGTATTGTTCGTTTGAAATAGGCCTTAGACTAGATAAACATATGTGGTTAGAACCCATGAGCCTTTCTGTGTATTATCTAATTGCTCTGTGATGGTAGCTTGGTATCCTAATTTGCTGACACTCCTGATTTCGTATGCTTCCACATGCAGGTCGTCTTCCACCCATGTGTTTAGCGGGGAAATGGATGGGGTGTCTTGTGGCCGCTCTGTATCTGCTGTCAGCTCTCTGACCCATATTTTGTTTTCTGCATATGACTTGTGCTTCACCCTCTGTCTTCTTACATTAATGGTTAACATTCCTTTTAAATATCGTCCCATCCTTGATTTGGAATGGTGAAGGGACGTGGCTTGCTTTCTGACAAATAATGGACCTGAATATTTCTCCTTTCCTGGAGACTTCTGTGAGCTCTTCATGCTCCTTGATCATCATTGTGCCTGTTCTTATCTAGTTTTATGACTATGCCATGAGATATGGTTGGTAGACGGTGTCCCTTATGATGACACAGCTGGATCTTGCTGTTTGTCACTGAGTGGCGGGTGTTTGATTTAAGGTGCTCATGTACTTGGCTGTCTCTTCCAATTCCTTTCCTGAAGGATGGAGCTGCCGCTGTGTGGTTCTCTGGCAGCCCTGTCATACACAGACTGTGTCTTTGAGGAGTCAAAGCGCTGCATAGCTGAGAATTGTCAGGCTTCGTCTAATGAAACGGAGATGTCTTTCCTCAAAACAGTGCCATGTCTGTCAGGTTCCTGACAAGAGGCTGGCTAATCCTTTCTGGGAAGATACGTGGACAAACATGAATGTATATAGTAATCATATATCCAGTGTGGAAGGCTTGTAGGTGTATTCATCTTCTGAGCAGTCTGCAGTCCTGAGCTGGTTCCGGGTAGATGGTGCTGAAACGTGTTTGTGAGCAGATTCTGCTCGATCACATGGTGATGCGTTTGAAATGATGAGAGTTGTCAGCGTGATTTCCCCTTTGGAATAGGGCTGCACATGTAGGAAATAATAATAGAACCAATGTGTAATAATTAGTGTTACTAATTATTGATCTGTATTAAATCTGTCCTCGCAGAGCGTGCCTCTGGACCCCCTCCGTGGCTGTAGCCTGCTTATTTTATGATGTTTGTGCATGTGCGTGTGACTGATCTTGTCTGCAGCTTTCCATGACTAGTGATGCACAAAGAGAAAACAGATGGACGCAGAAATTCAGCTTTGCATATCTATGGCATCCGCACAGCAAGTTGAGCGATCATAGTGATGCTAATAAATTTGCTTTCATTGAGTTCTCAACAAATGCTGAATAAAAATTAGACTTGTAAGAACGCACAACATGTTTTGGTTACTTTGGGGAAAATGTGATCCTTTAGTGGCTGCACCGACAGACATAAAGAAATAAGGGCGCGTGTTATATTAGCAGGGTGTCGGGTCTGATCAGATGAGCAGTAAACTGGAAAGGATGCTCCTAGGTGGTCACCAGAACCATGATCTCGTGAGAAGTTCTATGATGATATTTACCTCCTTGTCCTCATGCAAGACCTAATGAAGACTGAACTGTGTAGAAAACAAGCTTTAAGGGGGTTATGGTGTGCCTACACCGAGACTTTTTGTACAATGTTTAATTGATTTTTAACAATTGAGCTACAGCTGTAGTCCAAAGCCATGAATTGACTGCTATGCCATCTGCTGCCAATATGTAGTCAAGATTGATCAAAAGTGCTACAAAAAGTCCCCCTTCTTGGGGCAGCTATGGGTGGACTATCTGGTTACTGCTCGTAGGTATTACCTCTAAAAATGGTGACTATGGGGTGTTTCACAACCTCTTGTCGGTGTACTTTTGTTTCAGTGGTTGTGGTAATAAACCACTAGTGAATATTATGTGTTCTTGAGGTATCGCTGTACAGCCATCAACCCTGAAGTGACACACAACTAGATGGCGGCATTACTTCTCTCTTCAAGACACTGTATTTACACCGAGGTCAAAATCCCATATGGTATATGTTAAAGGGTGTCTGTCATCAGCAGATTCACTGATAAACCAGGCACAAAGCCTTGTACGGTTAGCTAATGTCATGTCACCTTGTAAGTAAGTTCTATGCCAAAACAGCCTGCAGGAGCTTTCTGGATTTTACCGCATGCCCACCAACCCTATTGACTATAATGGGATCCAGCAAAGATCTGGCCGCTACCCAGCAAATATGCCGGGATTCGGGCAGACTAAAACCATTGTGTATCTATATTTAGATACGGAAAGCTCTATATACACCTTCTTCTCTTCTTCTTCTTTTTTTTTTTTTTTTTTTTTGTGTTTTTCTATTAGAACTTGTATATACTTATGGTAGCCCAGAATAATAATAAAAAATACCACTAATGCTTGCAAAGAAGAATGACTTAAGCATGGGGTGTATTTTTTTAACTGCAGTTTAAAGGGGAGATTTATCCTCCCCATACACCTATTCTTTAGAGCAAATAATATCAAGTCCGGAGTAGGATGTTCTGGTCTTGATAAATCAGTGCTAAAGTGTTTGTGAAGGAGGCCTTAGGGTTTCGTCCTGTAATTTGCGAAGGGGCCTGTTTTGCCTCCCCTGCCCTCTGTTTTGGCATTGAACGTTTTTACTGAGTGAATGCAGAAACCACTGCATGCATTTTTCCTCTCTAAATGGATGCTGGTTTAAATAAAAATTTTCTTCAATTTGTAGATTTTACATTTGAGGCAACTTTTTTGTACCATCAGGAAATCAGTGCCACAACTGATATTTAATAGCATGGCAGTGCCAAGCATGAACATGGCTGCAGTAATGTCTCATTTCTAGTGAAAACTGGTGGATTTCAGAATGGGGCCACTTTGCGAGTACCGTCTAGTCGCTGAGGTAAATGTGGCTGCATTGTGACTGGGTTTTTTCTGGTTAATATTTTAAGTGGTGCACAAGCTTTAACCAGTCTCTTAAAAAAAAGTAGAGCAACCCTTTGTTGCCGAAGAGTGTAAAATAATCCAGCGTTTGCTGTCATCTGCTGCAAGGCCTCCGCTCTCAAGGTCATTCTTTGTCTGAGGGAACAGGCAGAAAAATAAAAATAGCATACATGCCAGCCATGGCATAGGAGAGGAATGCGATTCTTTCTTGTCAAGCCCCCTTCATTACAGCGTGGGCATGTATGGATATGTGGCGGTGGCTATAGATAGTGTGATGTACACATACAAACAGGACTGTTCACCTACACATCTACAATATAGGACTGGGACGCCTGACATGCAAACATCCGACAAGATGTTAACATAGAGAGGAGCACAATGGAAGGTGGCCTTCCACCCATCCCAGCTTCTCTAAATTCATATAGTAGAAGTGCTGGAAATGATACCTGTGTACCTCTGACTGCACCAAAGAGGAGGATTCGCTTTTTCCTCCATTCTGTTATCTGATTCTACATGTAAAAGTTGCAGTTGAGGTAGTATACAGGGATGTATTATCCGCAAAACCCCTGTCTGTCCTTCCTGACCATACTTGGCATGCGCTATATAGGTTTCTGCTTCTATTGCATTTGTGTTTGTGGTGATTACTTACCCACCGGGGGTCATCTTTAGCACCTCATCCATGCAACTGTACCATGAGCTTCTCTTGCTTGGTATGCCAATTGCATGTTGCTCTTTGAGGTAATTTTTGTGGGCATTTAGTTTTTTTTAAATCTGGTATGTATAAGAGAGAGGGTTGCTTGAGGAAGGGGCATTCCAAAGAAGCTACTTTGGTTTTTAATGTCACCCTGGGCATGCATAGATCCCATTGAGATAGCATTTCTGTCATGATAGGTTTTCCAACCACACTTCATACTTTCATACAGCAAGTTTAAACAAGGTTCTTAAAAACCCCATGTATAAACCTTTCTACTGCACCTTGTTATATGTGAAGTGGGGATTGTTCAGGCAGTTCTGAAGTTAAATGCTGGGATTTTTTTCAGTCCTTATAAAATCTTTACCAGAGTTATTCTCTAGATTTGCTACGTGACTGCATCCGTTTCAGGGAATTTTCCCCCTCTGTCACGCTGAGATGCAGACAACTATTCCCAGAAACTGTTCCAACCATCTGTCTTTGGATGAAACATCTGTGTTATAAACTGTTATTCTACAGTGTTTGTACGGTCAGATATGCCACTTTCCCCTGCTTGCTGACTGGATTCGCCTCGTCTTTGTTATGGTTCTCCCTAATTCCCTCCATTTTTCATTTGTTGTTCATCTGCTTCCCATAAATGTTTCCTGTAAGTTGACTCTGCTGAGGGTAGCAATGACTCTGCTCAGCAGAGACGTTTTCTAGCCTTGATGGGTCATAATTGTGTTTGTTATAGACAGGCTTTCATTTTGGTTTTCTACGGTTTGGTGTCCAATCATGATCCCAGTAATAACTGCGTACACTTGGTAGAGATTTAGAGGAAATGTTCACAGGGTGAATGGAGGCTCTCAGATAACATTGACTGGGAAATCTGTCTGTAAATACCTTCCAGCTCCTAGCTGGTTTCTAAAGCAGCCGTGTGGTTCCGGGTGGCAGAGGGGCTGGAAGCAGACTTGGCAGTCATATTTCTGAAAAATATAATCTTTATTATAACTGCACAACATAAAAAATAAACACATGGTAATCACAACTTCACCACAGAACTGTAGTCAAAAAGTACATGCACGTGGAAACACCTATAAAGTATACAGACCCAGAAATGGCGCCTCAACCATACTACTGGGTCTGTATAAGTTATCATTGCTGTGGATTATTGGTGCGTTCTGAATTACCTTGTTATACTTACCTGATGTAATCTCGTTTCCACTTGCATGTACTACAGTTTGCTGCCTCTGTATTGTAGTTGTGGTTACCATGTACTCGTTTTTAATCTTGTGCAGTTATGATGAAGATGATTTCCCTGATCAGCGTTTATTTGCACCTGCAATTGTTAATTGTCGTATTAGGCCCTTTTTTTTTTTTTATAGTTGTTCCTTACTCATATTTATGGACAGTATGCAGTTTAGCTAAAGCTAATTTTTCAACAGTTGGTTAGCAGCCACTAATCATAAGGGGTTAAATAAAATCTGGATTTCTCCTGTGAGCACTATTTATAAAAGTACTTAGGATGATTAAACTGTCACGCTAGTGATTAATGGACAGTGCTTCTGCTGATTTGTCAGCTCTCTCAATTTCAGAATTCAATCATTTTCTTTTGTGTGGAGAGCCTGCAGGCCTAGATCTGCTGCCAGGCTTTCATCAGCCCCACCACTTCTTCAGTGGAACCACCGCCGGCCACTCTTCCCCTTTAGCTGACACGCTTAAACTCACTTGACATTGTTGAGGTACTAATCTTTCATGGAGTTAATAAAGATATAATATGTACATATAATTTCTATTTCTTTACTGTACCGTGCTATTTGCTTGCTTCATTCTCTTTGCTGTTTGCTGGAGTAGTTGTATTCGCTGCGCTGTAAACTCGCTTGGTGAAAATGTTTTGTTGTAGGCTGAACTTTTTACAAGCGACGTGAAATTGATGATGATTTTGCCAAGGGCACTGTAATCTTTGTAAATTCTGCCTATGTAGGCTGAATATAACCTTATGGCCACTGAGGAAGCATAATAATGTAAAGACTGTTACAATAGCAAGTGAGTACAACCCCCTAATCCGGCGTAATCTCCCGCATTGCTACGGATTTGGTTATCATTTTTAAAATCAACCAGCTGATTATGTAAAACCAGCTCCAGTCTAGTGCAGAAGCTGGCAGCTTGTACCCTGGGAGCCAGCTTAGCTTACTTGCTTGGGGCAGCATTTTCCCCGGTCTCTCAGGTCCATTATGTTGTTGCCCTTTCAATTTATTTGACACACTTGATATATTTTCTACTGTGTTTTATTAGAATGACCTTTCAAATTAAAAGAGCATGTTACAGGCTAGCTGCTTTTTTTTTCTTAAGCATTTTTAGTTTAGCCACCATCCATCATTCCATAAATTCACTGCCATCGTTCATTGCAGACCCCCCCCCCCCCCAAAAAAAAACAAAAACAAAAAAAAACTGCCTATACTTCTGCTCCACTATGGATGTTGTAGGAAGCTTCTTTCTATCTAGGAAAGGAAACTGCAAACATTAAAATTAATAAAATTCTTTCATAAATATTGTCTGCACTTTTCTATTAATTTCAATTGGAGACATGACTTTTGTGGGAGCAAGTTTAATAAGAACCCCAAAAGTGGCCATGGAGCCTTAAGGTTCTCTAGTCTTTAGTTACCTGTTGACTGGATGCTTGATTTGCCAAAAGCTTTCTTGCCCCCCTACATCAGGGTTTCTCAACTCCGGTCCTCAGGACCCACCTACCGGTCAAGATTTGAGAATATCCCACAGAATGAATACCTGTGGGATGGACACTAATTCTATCACCTGCTCCATACTAAGGAAATCCTGAAAACATGACTGGTAGGTGAGACCTGAGGACCGGAGTTGAGAAACCTTGCCTACATGCACACTTAGGCAGGCATTTATGTGTCCTGGAGAGGTGAGAAAGTTGCTGTTATATGGCATATCTTACCTTCTCGAGAACAAAAGGATCTGCCAGTTGAGCCAGTTTCTTATCCCACTCAGCATCTGCTATTGAAGGGGAGTCGGGAGGCCCCCATATGGTTGGCTTATTTCGCCAAAATAGTCTAGTTCATCCGACATGTACGTTGTGTATGGCCAGCTTTAGCCTGATGATAAATGCCCTGATAATATGAAATTATTATCCATGCTGAATTTGCAAGGCCATTTCCATTCTCCCAGCAGAACACTTGAATACAGTCGTGTGATAAATTTAGTAGTCTTTTACTGACAGGTTGTGAATAGGATTTTATATGCAGCCCTCCGTTTACTGGAAAATCCCTTGAATCAGGCATGCGATAGTCCAGAAAGACTGCTAGCCGGGTACTTCCACAACACCATGTACAGCTAGGAATGACTGCTGTCAGTTCTTAGGAATTCTGCAGTTTACTGAAAGTATTTGCGGTTCTCTGTTTTTCATTGTTGTTTTTGTGTCTGAACAGAGATCAGCAGAGTACGGAAAGACATGTACAACGACACGTTAAATGGCAGTGGCAACCCTGACAGACGATGTGCCGAATTGCCAGATGGCATTGGACCTATTGTACAGTTACAAGAAAAACTTTATGTGCCTGTAAAAGAATATCCAGATGTAAGTAGATGTTTTATGTGTATGCTGAAGAATAGAATAATAGTAGAATAATTTGTGTGCATGCTGAAAGAAGCTTTATTTTGCAGTGTATTTAAAGGTTTTCTGTCATCAGGAACATTGCCTCTACTCCTAGAGGCTCTGTTCTCCCTCCTCTGGCATTGCCCTCATCATGCTGATTGACAGGACAGGCAGGATGATGTGAACATTCAGTCAGCATGACGTGGGCCACGTAGACAGAAGAGACAAAGACTGCTAGCTTTAGCTGACGTTAGCGCATGTCTAAAGTCAGAATTACCATGTTGCTGGTGACAAACCCTTTAAAGGTCTTCATATATGATGCCCAGTCGTCCTGATGCCAATAGGATGTAGAGTAATAAGTATCTGAGTAGGGGATGTCTGACTGCTAGAACCCTTACTGATCACAACAAAAGGGGTCTAAGTTCTTACTCCTTGGGGTTGCTGGAAATGCTATCTCCGGCAGTCTCATAGAGAATGAAAGGAGTGACAGCGCATGTGCTCGACCACTGCTCCATTCAGTCAGGGAACGTGGGACCCACCAATCAGATAATTATCCCCAATCCTGTGGTTAGGCGAAAAGTTGATATCTGAGGACAGCCCCTGTAAGGCTTCACACCTTTAAGTATATCTGTTGCCAATTTTTAGTGTACAATCAGTATGTCCTATATTCCTATTTACAGTCTTTATGCCACACTTTAGTAACTTTCACTTTTATGAAAATAAGTCTTAAAGGGTAGCTTTTGGTCTTATTGAGACTGCTGAATGTGACAGGTCGTAGCCCTGCAGCTCCAGCCTTGACAATGACGTCATGAGTGAGCCGTCGGCTACAAAGTCCTGTATTCTAAAAGTCCTCATACACATTGGTGTATTGAGGAGTGAACCTGGTAATTTCAGCAGGACCAGCCGACAATCTAGGGCTGGGTTCACCTCACATTTTGGTCTTATGTTTGAAGTATACATTAAACGGATGCTTCAGACAGATGTCATACTGTGGTATCAGTCACCATAGAATTTCATTATAGAAGTACAAAATTATATGTTAAAGTAGACATTTTTTACTGCACTCTGCAGGATGTAAAGAACATAGTGCACTATTGTATTTACTTATACTTATTTTTATTTATTTTTTCAAAACATGTACTTTAAATGTAGTGCAAAAACATGATTGCTCCTCTTTCCCCATCGAAAACACAGACATGCTGCGCCAATCTGAGCATTTGTGTATGTGGTAGTTGAGGAGAGACAGCTTTTGGCTGACAGCTACTGAAGGTGCATGGGCACCTTTAAAAGGGTTGTGCAGGCAATTTTATATTGATGACCTATCCTTAGAATAGGTCCTCAATATCTGATCTGCGGTTGTCCAACACCCAGCATCCCCACCAATCGGTTATTTGAAGAGGAGGAGGCGGCCCTCCATGTGAGCACTACTTCCCCTTTATTACACTGCCGTTGTCTCAGAAGTCTCTGCTGTGCAGTGTAATTACAAGTACTCGCTCTGTTCACTTGAATGAAGGGAGTGCTTGTAATTACACTATGCCACCGCTACAGGGGAGACGACGGGCAGTGTAATGAAGAGCCTCCTCTTCAAACAACTGATAGACGGGGGTGCTGGGTGTCGGGCAACAACAGATCATATACTGATGACTTATCCTGAGGTCATCAATATAAACTGCCTGCATGACCCCTTTAAGAGGTCTAGTTTCAATGTGTTTCTTTTTCGCCAAAGATCCGTTATTGAATACTATTGCTGGTGAGATCTTGTAGTAATCCAGTGATGCTGCAGTTATCACAGACTACACCTATGAAATATAGTTTTATCACGCTAAAGTGCCACATGCACAATGCTGTACAATAAGCCTCACCGATTTATTGTGCACAACAAAATGGTAGTATGAAAATAAGTAACTCCTTTATTAATACATATAATCACATAGACATTGGCGATAAAATACACATGACAAAACACGTTCCCTGTGTTTTGTTCTGTGTATTTTATTGCCAATGTCTGTCATTATATATATATTAATAAAGGAGTTACTTATTTTCATACTACCATTTTGTCGTGTGCAATTAATTGGTGAGAGTTATCACAGACTGCTGGTGTTTACGGAGTTCCAAGTATTGTTATGTAGCCATATGCATCTTGGTTGTAAATACCGTAGATGGTTAACCTATAATTGTGGCGCAGCGCTTAGATTTGATTAATAAGATTTCTATTATATTACTGTGTTTTTAATGTAACAGAAATGGCAAAGTGAACGGTTGGGACACTGCAGTCATTGAACCTGGCAACTAGAGGTTACTGCCGTCTCTTGACATTGACAAATAATATTTCTGGAGAGGCGGCAGAATTGCATCCCTGCGATAATGTGTCCATTTAAAGCTTCCCCAAAATAGATTTAGGATAGAATTTTCCAAGCATGAAATAGCTTTCTGTTGTTCGATTTCATTTTTAGATTTAAATGCAATATCACAATTCTAAAAACTTGAATTTTTTTTTTAAGACCCTGGCTGAAAATAAAAATAATATACTGAACAGTATAAATTCGAAACACTGGAAATATTGTTGACCGCTGGTAGAAGTAGAATTTACGTATAATTGCCCAATGGACTGCACCATTGTTTGTAATAATATTATACTAGTGCATCTCAATAAACTAGAATATCATCAAAAAGTTAATTTATTTCACTAATTCAACTCAAAAAATGACTTGATTGATTCATTGCACACAGAGTGATATATTTCAAGTGTTTATTTCTTTTAATGTTGATGATTATGGCTTACAGTTAATGAAAACCCAAAATTCACTATCTCAGAAAATTAGAATATTGTGAAAACATTCAAGCAAAGGTTTCCTAATTCTTTTAATGCTCCCTCAATCTGACTCAGTAGGCTACACAATCATGGGGAAGACTGCTGGCTTGACGGTTGTTAAAGAGGACCTGTCACCACGCCTGACATGCCTGTTTTAATAGCTTCATGCATTCCCCATGTAGTAACAGATCTGGAGCATCTATTCTCATATCTGTATGTTGTGCCATTCTTGTATTATTTCTACTAGAAGTTATGAATGAATTGCTATTAGCCTTCAGTTAAGGGTACAGAGCGGAGGTAACTAGTTGGGGTGTGTACCTGCACAGTCTGACTCTATCCAGTCAGTGCTGCCATTTTCAGACAATGCAGATACACCCCCCCCCCCCCCCCCCAACTTGTTACCTCCCCTCTCTGTACTCTTACTGCATATAGCTAGCAATTATTCATAACTTCTAGTAGAAATAATAAAGGAATGGCACAACATACAGACCTAAGAATAGATGCTCCAGAATTTAGTATGTGGGGAATGCATGAAGCTATTAAAACAGACATGTCAGGAGTGTTGAAGGGTCCTCTTTAAGTCAGTAAGAGTGCTGTATTAGAGCATATAAAATTTTTTTTTTTTATATTGATGACCTATCCTCAGGATAGATAATCAATATTAGATAAGCGAGGGTCGAACTCTGAACACCCTCATAGATCAGCTGTTTGAGAACAAACAGTAAAGCCAGCACTCATACGAGCGCAGTGTTCTCTTCAAACAGCTGATCAGTGGTATCCTCATTATAGGTCATCAATATAAAGAAAAAGCATACAAACCCTTTAATGGAAAGTTGAGTGGAAGGAAAAATTATGGAAAATGATGCACAGGTATAACAGCAGCCTTGAAAGGATTGTCAAGAAAAGGCCATTCAAGAATTTGGGTGGGGTGGGGGGATTCACAAGGAGTGGCCTGCAGCTGGAGTACGTGCTTCAAGAGCCACCACACACAGACATATCCAGGACATGGGCTACAACTGTCACTTTCCTTGTGTCAAGCCACTTATGACGCAAAGGCAACCTCAGAAGCGTCTTACCTGGGCTAAGGAAAAAAGGACTGGACTATTGCTTAGTGGTCCAAAGTCCAGTTTTCAAATGAAAGTACATTTTGCCTTTTTTATTTGGAAATCAAGGTCCCAGAGTGTGGGGAAAAAGTGGAGAGGCACACAATCCAAGTTACTTCAGGTCCAGTGTGAGGTTTCTACCAGTCTTGGTTTGAGGAGCCATGCCATCTTCTGGTGTTGGTCCAAAGTCAGCACAGCCATCTACCAGGAAATTTTGGAGCATTTCATGCTTCCCTCTGCTGATGAGCTTTATGGAGATGCTGATTTCATTTTCAAGCAGGGCCTGGCACCTGTCCACACTGCCAAAAGTACTCATGCCTGGTCTAATAATCATAGTATCACTGTGCTTGATTGGTCAAACTCACCTGACCTATACCCCATAGAGAATCAATGGGGTATTGTCAAGAGGAAGATAAGAGACACCAGACCCAACAATGCACACTAGCTGAAGGCCTCTAACAAAGCAACCTGGGCTTCCATGACACCTCAGCAGTGCCACAGGCTGATTGCCTCCACGCCACAGCACATTGAGGCAGTAATTCATGCAATAGGATAGGAGTCCCGACTGTGTATTTAGTGCATATACTGTACATTTAAGTAGACCAACATTTCTGTATTAAAAAAAATAAAATATGATTTTTAGTTGGTCTTGTAGTATAATTAATTTTCTGAGATAACTTTTGGGTTTTCATTAGCTGTAAGGCATAATCATCAACATTAAAATAAATGCTTCATCTAGATCACTGTGTGTGTAATGAATCTATAGAATGAGTTTCACCTTTTGAATTGAATTCATGAAATTAGCATTCCGATATTCTAATTAATTGAGATGCACCTGTATAGTTTTACTTGTGGGTTAAGTTAGAGTCAATGAACACAACCAAAATAAAAGTTTGGGCAAACTGGTACTAATGTATTGGGCTAAACCCTTCGCCAACAGGAGACTTATATGCAGCACCTTGATTGCATTCAGCAAAGATTTTTTAATCTATATCTAAAAGGGCCTATTATTTTATTTTTTGATACAATTAAATGTTAAGTATTAATAAGCTACCCATTATTGTGGGTTAAGTTAGACTAACTGATGCCCAACAGGGTACATCACCCAGTATATATCCAGCAGCTGTGGAAAACTGCTGCTCTGCAATGTATGTCATATCATGTGATTATCCATGTGCCTTCACAAAGTCATGGGCTGAATAGTTTGAGGCCCAAGGTGTAATAGTGCCCTAGGAGTAGTGACCCTGTGGGTTTGGCATCCCACTGATGGCACATTTGCATGAACTTTGAATGTGCTAATCTCCTTTTGGCCCTGGCCTTCTCGCTTGTCAGAATACAACTGTAGCTTTTTGCATTTCTTGGATCACTTCAACACAACCCCCTTCACTTACATTACTTGAGTTGCAGGCAGTACTACTTGGCCATCTTTGGTTATGCTTGTAGTAGCCAAAGTCGCCATGTCGTCCCAACCTACTAAGGAGCTTTTTGGGGACCTCAGAAAATTGACCAGGGGGCTGGTCAGTTGATTGAACAGTTTTTGGCACGCCTGCAAGCAACACTGCCCCTTCATTGTTTACCAGTCACAGGCCTGCATAGCTCATAGCAGCTCAGTCCCAGTCAAGTGAATGTTACTTAACTGCAGTACCAGGCACAGCCACACAAAGCTTGGGTGGATTATATAGTTTGTGTGGTTTTTTTTATAGGGATGTTTTGTTTTGCATTTCATTGTGTATCTTTCTTACAACGAGCCTGTTCCTCTCTTTTTCACTTCTGTGTTATGTCTTTCCTTTTATCACTGTTCAGCAACTTTTAGTTCTACTTTTTAGAAATTAAAAGTTGTCACACCATCCCCTTCACTTGAGTAGTCCTTGCAGAAATCCATGCAAATGCTACAAAACCTAATCAGGTTGGAGAATTTCTGCAGCATATCTGTGAACATACCCCTAAAGGTATGTAACATCTGAGGGACTATCCTTTTTTAAGCATGCCCTTAAAAGGCTGCTACTTTCTTTCTTTAGAGAGATATTTAGGGCCTATGTACATGGGCTGATGTACAGGGCAATGATTCTTGCCCGATTGTTCAGCTGCATTCAACAGTCCTTCCCTCTGCATAGGGATGAATGCTTGCTGCTGTGATCCTTCATCCCCATTTAAATTTTTTGTTTGTAGTCAGCAGGGTGATTGATGTGCTGCCTATGATTGTAGGTGTTGCATGAAAGCTGTGTGCATCTGACGACTGAATGTTTGTGCGTTCGTTGGGTGATCGGTGACTTCCTTACACAGGTCAATTATCCGGGAATACGTTCATATCAAAGATCCTCTGTAATAGGGCTGCACGATATGGGAATTTTGTGCGATTGCGATTAGGGCCCTAAAAATTGCGATAACTATGTGCGATGCAATATTTTAAGGGAATTGTGCTAGAGGTCTATTTGCTTGGATTTTTCCATATGAGCCGCTGACGCGGCTGGGTATGACATAGTTATGGGGGATCTGTGGATGACGCTGTGTTGTGAGGGATCTGTGGATGACGCTGTGTTGTGGGGGATCTGTGGATGACGCTGTGTTGTGGGGGATCTGTGGATGACGCTGTGTCGTGGGGGATCTGTGGATGACGCTGTGTCGTGGGGGATCTGTGGATGACGCTGTGTCGTGGGGGATCTGTGGATGACGCTGTGTCGTGGGGGATCTGTGGATGACGCTGTGTCGTGGGGGATCTGTGGATGACGCTGTGTCGTGGGGGATCTGTGGATGACGCTGTGTCGTGGGGGATCTGTGGATGACGCTGTGTCGTGGGGGATCTGTGGATGACGCTGTGTCGTGGGGGATCTGTGGATGACGCTGTGTCGTGGGGGATCTGTGGATGACGCTGTGTCGTGGGGGATCTGTGGATGACGCTGTGTCGTGGGGGATCTGTGGATGACGCTGTGTCGTGGGGGATCTGTGGATGACGCTGTGTCGTGGGGGATCTGTGGATGACGCTGTGTCGTGGGGGATCTGTGGATGACGCTGTGTCGTGGGGGATCTGTGGATGACGCTGTGTCGTGGGGGATCTGTGGATGACGCTGTGTCGTGGGGGATCTGTGGATGACGCTGTGTCGTGGGGGATCTGTGGATGACGCTGTGTCGTGGGGGATCTGTGGATGACGCTGTGTCGTGGGGGATCTGTGGATGACGCTGTGTCGTGGGGGATCTGTGGATGACGCTGTGTCGTGGGGGATCTGTGGATGACGCTGTGTCGTGGGGGATCTGTGGATGACGCTGTGTCGTGGGGGATCTGTGGATGACGCTGTGTCGTGGGGGATCTGTGGATGACGCTGTGTCGTGGGGGATCTGTGGATGACGCTGTGTCGTGGGGGATCTGTGGATGACGCTGTGTCGTGGGGGATCTGTGGAGGACGCTGTGTCGTGGGGGATCTGTGGAGGACGCTGTGTCGTGGGGGATCTGTGGAGGACGCTGTGTCGTGGGGGATCTGTGGAGGACGCTGTGTCGTGGGGGATCTGTGGAGGACGCTGTGTCGTGGGGGATCTGTGGAGGACGCTGTGTCGTGGGGGATCTGTGGAGGACACTTATGGGGGACCTGTGGATGGCACTGTTATGGGGGATCTGTGGAGGACGCTGTTATGGGGGATCTGTGGAGGACGCTGTTATGGGGGATGTGTGCTATGACACATAGGGCCATGAGGGGGGCAGCATAAGACATAGGGCCATGAGGGGGACCAGCATAAGATGCTATGTGTCCCCTCATGTGTCCTAAACTGCACACATAACTGGCTTTGTGTTAAGTATTTTACTAGTGTGTGAAACAATCTCTCTCCTATTGATAACATGGCCGCCTCTGTTACTCACTGTCACTATGAATGCACTGCAGCGAGCGGCAGCTAGCGGGCCGGCCGGCGCGTGACTGACGTCACTTAGTAACGCTCCTCCCACTTCAGGAAGCAGGAGCGTTACTAAGTGACGTCAGTCACGCGCCGGCCGGCCCGCTAGCTGCCGTTAGCTGCAGTGCATTGCATTCATCGTGACAGTGAGTACAGAGGCTGGACCTGTTATCAAAAGGAGAGAGATTGTTTCACACACTAGTAAAATACTTTACACGCAAAGCCAGTTATGTGTGCGGGGCCCCTTCATATATAATCGCGGCATTTTCGGGTCGGCCAAATCGCCATATCGCATTTGCCGATTATCGCGATTCGATTATTTTTTCGATTTATCGTGCAGCCCTACTCTGTAATAATTGGCACGATCCTTGGCCTATCTAAAGAGCCCTTCATCAGGATTTGATACAGCACATTAAACTAACCTCTGATTTCATGATATTTATGGCCAGCATCCGCTTTAAGAACGGCGTCAATTTTTTGTAGAGCATTTAGAGATGGTCTTTTGGATGTTGTGACCCACGAGGTCATGTTACCTACCACACTTGAAATTCATCCTATTGCCAGATGTGCAATATGAAGGCTCTAAATTCTTCACTTAAAGAGGACCTTTCACCGATTCTTACCCTATGAACTAACTATACAGACATGTGGAGCGGCGCCCGGGGATCTCACTGCACTTACTATTATCCCCGGGCGCCGCTCCGTTCTCCCGCTATGCCCTCCGGTATCTCCGCTCACTAAGTTATAGTAGGCGGAGATTCCAGTCCCTAAGTTATGGTAGGCAGAGTCTGCTCTAGCGCTGGCCAATCGCAGCGCAGAGCTCACAGCCTGGGAAGTTATTTTCTCCCAAGCTGTGAGCTCTGCAATGCGATTGGCCAGCGCTAGAGCAGACTCCGCCTACCATAACTTAGGGAACGGAGATACCGGAGGGCATAGCAGGAGAACGGAGCGGCGCCCGGGGATAATAGTAAGTGCAGTGAGATCCCCGGGCGCCGCTCCACATGTCTGTATAGTTAGTTCATAGGGTAAGAATCGGTGAAAGGTCCTCTTTAAAGTTTGGTGGTAGCACTTTTGGTAAAACCTCTGTTGAATTGTTAATTGAAGAGTATTTAACAAAATTGACTTAATCTGAGTCTTTCATCTGTATGTACTTCAATGTTAAACTGCTCTCCCTTATTCTCACAAATGAATAAATGTTTTTAAATTATAATTACGGCTTTAATAAAAAAAAAATAAAGTGTTAACTCTGATTAATGTGAAATTCACTACTGGTGCTCCTCTGTGGCTTCTTAGTCAAACTCAAGAACTCAATAATTATCACATCTAAAGCATCATGTCCTCCGAGGATTGTGGAGCGCAAAGGGCAGCAGTGATAAACAGCTTGTGCGTACTTTTTGACCATTTTCGTTAAAATGTTTAATTAGTGCAACAAAATGATGAACCTGGGGATTAATTGTACATTAGGGAGCTTACTAACTAAATAACGTCTCATCATCACTATATATTAGAATGTTGAAATCCTATAGATAAGTTTATTTCCACGTTAAAGCTGCTGGTAGACTGTGGTGAATGTAGGTGGAATGTTAGGAATATACATTTGCTCAATTCTCCATTCTTATAAAAAACAAAGCAAATGTTTCTCAGCAAACAGGCAATATTTGAGGGAAACTGTGCCACAACTATCCAGAAATATACCCATATTAGTGTGGCGTGGGTGGGGAAGGGGGCAGGCTGGCAAGTACTAGTCGAGGTACAGATTGGAACAGAAGCAGAGTTCGGTTCCAAGTTTTAAAATGGTTTTCCAGTTTAAAGTCAAATACCGAAGTTATTCACTGTAGTCTCGCAAGACTTGGGGATTATCTGATTTCGACTTGTCTGAGGCCATGAAGCGACTTTGGAACTAGGATCCGAAGCTCGCTTCGCTCATCTCTAATGGGGCTTATTAAGACCGGCTTCTAAAACGTGGATCTTAACGAATGACCCCCTTAGTGTTTTCTTTCCTACTAACTTAGTTTAGTGGTGTAGCTTTTAGCCTTTCTGTATAAACTGGACTGTTGTGAAATGAAGGTGTGTTAACCCCTTCCAGACCAATGGCGTACTACTACATTATGGGAACCACTGTGTTCCCACAATTTGACGTATTAGTACGTTATGGTGATCGCGCGGGCATCGGCAATGAATTACAATACAAATGTATTGTAATGCATTGCAGAGGGGATCAGACCCCTAAAAGTGAACATCAGAAATAAAGTAAGGAAAAATGTTTTTATTAAAATTAATAAAGAAAAAAATAAAATAAAAAATGGGATATTTTGTTTCAAAACTGCTATTGTGCTAAAGTGAGATACATAAAAAAAAAATACATATTGGGTATCGCCACGTCCGTAACAACCAGCTCTATAAAAATATTGCATGACCTAAACACTCAAGTGAACACCGTAGAAAAAAAAAAAAAGTGTAAAATCAAAATAAAAACATTTTTGTCACATTACATCACAAAAATTGCAGCACCAAGTGATCAAAAAGGTGTTTGTCCCCCAAAATAGTACCAATCAGACCGTCATCTCATTCCGCAAAAAATGAGACCCTACCTAAGAGAATCGGTCAAAAAATTAAAAAGCTATGGCTCTCAGACTATGGATACAGTAAAATATCATTATTTCGGTTTCAAAAATGCTATTGTCTAAAAAATAAAAAGTAGACATATTGGGTATTGCCATGTCCGTAACGATCTGCTCTATAAAAAAAACTCACATGACCTAATTCCTCAGATAAACGCTGTAAGAATAAATAAATAAAAACCGCCAAAACAACAAATTTTTTGGTCACCTTGCCCCATAAGGTGCAATAATGAATGGTCAAAAAATCATATGTACCCAAAATTGGTACCAATAAAAACGTCAACTCTTCCTGCAAAAAATGAGCCCCTGCACAAGACGATCGGCAGAAAATTTAAAAAAATAGGGCGTTCAGAAAATGGAGATACAAAAACCAAATTTTTTGTTTTCAAAAATGCTTTATGTAAAACTGAAACATCATAGAAAGTAGACATATTTGATATCATTGCGTCCGTAAAAACCTGCTCTATAAAAAATAGCGCATGATCGAACCTGTCAGATGAATGTTGTTAAAAATAAACAAATAAAAACGGTGACAAAAAACTTTATGTAGAGCAATTAAAAATCACATGTACCCCAAAATAGTACCAATAAAACTGGCACCTTATCCCGTAGTTTCCAAAATGTGGTCACTTTTTTTTTTTTTTTTTCTACTGTTAGGGGTGCATCACGGGGGCTTCAAATTGGACATAGCATCTAAAAACCAGTTCAGCTAAATCTGCCTTCCATATGGCGTTCCTTTCCTACTGCGCCTTGCCATGTGCCCGTACAGCAATTTACGATCATATGTGGGGTGTGTCTGTAAACGCAGAATCAGGGTAATAGTTTTATTTGGCTGTTAACCTTTGCTTTGCTATGGGGAAAAAATGGTTTAAAATGTAAAATCTGCCAAATAAGTGAAATTCTGAAATTTCATCTCCATTTTACATTCTTGTGGAACACCTAAAAGGTTAACAAAGTTTGTAAAATCTGTTTTGTATACCTTGAGGGGTGTAGTTTCTAAAATGGGGTCATTTTTGGGTGGTTTCTATTATGTAAGCCTCACAAAGTGACTTCAGACCTGAACTGGTTCTTAAAAAGTGGGTTTTGGAAATTTTCCGAAAATTTCAAGATTTGTTTCCAAACTTCTAAGCCTTCTAATGTCGCCAAAAAATAAAATGTAATTTCAAAATGATCCAAACACGAAGTAGACATATAGGGAATGTAAAGTAATGACTATTTTTGGAGGTATTTCTATCTATTTTAAAAGTAGAGAAATTGAAATTTGCTAATTTTCCAAAATTTTTGGTAAATTTTTTTTTTTTGTTTTTTATAAATAAAAATGTTTTGTTTTGTTTTTTTGGTATTTTTTACCACTGTCATGAAGTACAATATATGACAAGAAAACAATCTCAGAATGGCTTGTATGAGTAAAAGTTTTAAAGTTTTTACCACATGTCAGATTTGCAGAAAATGGCCTGGGCAGGAAGGTGAAAACAGGCCTGGGGTTGAAGTGGTTAGTACAATCCTAGTTAAGTGCTATTGAAGGCTTACTTTTTTACTGCACATGTTGGTGCATCAAAATGTTATTAATGCACATGTTTGACCATGTGTCCTCCTGGTACAGAAATAGACCTCATTCATACACCTGTGGCTGTGGTTCATCCGAGAAGATGTCCATGGATGATCTGGGTGTCTTTTTTGCCCTCTGTGTGTCCTCTGTTTTCCACGGACACTTCTAGGCAGCAAATTAGTTTCCAGAACATCTCCTACCAATGATCTGTGAAAACCACGGACCTAACACTGATGGCATCTCTATTCTGTCTGTAGTATTCACAGACCTATAGACTATAATGTGCGTGAGGGATCCATAGTCAGACATAATAGGGCATGCTTGAGTGAATACACATTAAAGTCATTGAATACATGAGTGGCCTGTGGAGACCACGGACTGCACTCGTACACGATTCACTGATATAGGAAAAAGGCCTTACAGGGTTATTCACATCATGTCAATAATAGTGCCAACCAGGAGTAGCTGGGCTGTGACCCCCTGCTGGCCATGAGAATGGGGACTCTAAATCCCCTATGTAAATGGAGCGGTACTGTGTATCAATGACCACTGCTCAATTTGCAATCTTCAGAACTGCTGGACATAGGCTGTCTCTGTCCATCTCAAAGATAGTAAATGAAGGTTTGGCCACACATCCACACTACTGCTCAGTTCACACAAGGAATTTTGAGACCTCTATAGTAGTAGATGCTGATAGTAGTTGTGCTTACATGCTTTACTCTATGCTGACTGGTCAGTAGGCATCACATAGTCACGGCTATCACTCCTTAACACAGTTTCCATGGCCATGTTAAAGGGGTTATCCCATGATTAATGTAAAAATGAAAATTGCACTTCATATAGTAACATGACATGGAGGCACACTACACACTAAACCAAATCATAACTTGACAATACTTACTAATAAATAAAACACAGCAAGCTGAAAGTTGGATGAAAATGCGGCAATGCTTTATTATGAGTTACCCAATAAATAACCATAATATTCAATACTCAATAAATTAGCATAAATAAATAATTAACCATTAAAACCACAATCCACTCAGCTGTAGCTGAGTGATAAATCCCACACGCCACGCCTTAGAAAGGCGAGGCCCCACACAAGCATTGCAGCCCTTTCTCAATAGCGCCCTGCAATCCTAAATTAAAAATGTCAATTCCAATTTGAGACAGGTGCACATTATCCGACCTGAAAAGACCTACAACCCATCCTTCCAGATCAACGTGCCTGTAAGAGATCCCGCCAAGCAAAGGCATGAACTTATCCATGGCTCTATTAACCCTTTTACGAATTTTTTCACAAAAGGAATACTCTTTAAAAGACCAAACCAAGCGAGGCACTATTTCAGAAAATACCAAAAAAGTGTCTGGCAACATGCATCTCAATAGTGTCAAATCCCTCTTCATTTCCCATAATAACATACTCGTTTTGATTTTGCCCAAATAGTTCCCGCCCACATGTAAAATTAAAATGTTAGGATGAGGCCATCTAGAGCATAACTTTTGTATTTCTCGTAACACACCGCTCCATCCCTCTAATACCCTGCCAAAACACCTGCAAAGATGAGCAATCAAAAGATAGGTTCTCAGTGTATGTTCTCTTCTCTGCTCTCTTCTGTGCCCAGAATACATACGAATGGCCAATAATCCAAACAATTATCTGACTTCCTGAAAAAAAAAAAAAATAATTTAGTCTGGTAATAATAAATCCGGCCTAACATACAATCTAGCTCTAAAAGAATCCCATCGACCTATCCTTTTGATGACCGTTTCATCTAACCCGAACCTAGCTGCCTCAGTCGCTGCACCAATTCTAAATGAATGCGAAGAAATTTTAAGCGCTCAGCCCAAGAGCCACCAAGCATTTCTTAAGTACAGCACTAAATTGAATTTTATTTAGGGGAAAACCATCCTTATGAATTAAAAAGGGGCCCGGACCAGACGGACGAACCTCAAGCAAAGCATGAACCATGACAACTGGACACAGTGAAGAACCCACCCACTCGTTCAACCTTATAATTCTGCCCCTCCCATATTGATCCGTCCTAGAACACTTCAATACAATTTCAACTAAACCGGTATTTACCACAACCTCCTCCACTTTTAAACCAGAACATACCAAACGACTGGCAGAAACCAATTAACTAATCCTTAACGCTGCAAAAAAGGCTAAAATAAAACTCGTCCGGAAAAGCAACACTTCGAAAAAAATCAAAACAAACGAAAGACAAAATTTCGTATAAACTCCCCAATAACTCAACTGATATTGGTCTCCTATTATCAATACCCGAGAAATTTTTACGGTAACCTTTCAGCATTTGTTTAATAGAAAAATAAGGTTTCTTACCTGACAACTTAAGAAAAAACAAAATCCCTGCAATTGTCCTAGCAACTGACAAAAATGACAAGTTTCTTTTAAATAGACTAGCCATAAATAACATACCACAACCAAGGTCATCCACTTCACTGGGCAACGAATTAGAGAATAGTACCCAGTCCCGCCATGCGGCTGCTTAAGCAGCCCATGTTTTTTCAGCCACCTACTGTTTGATTGACTCTGAAATCAATCCCATAACAGATCCCAAAGATGTCGAGGGCACGGCATTCCCTCCAACTCCGCTTCTGGTGCTGGTTCCCGAAATCTGCCAAACTGGAAACGAGATGGAGAATCCGCAAAAATATTATATATACCTTGAACATATTGCGAATGCCACGCCTTTATTATCTGTATTGACCAAAATCCTTCTATTCCTAAAGTGACTTCCCCATAAAACAATTGAGACAAAAACCGGGAAAAACTCGAGAACAATATTACGAGTTACCCCATTGTCACTCCAAGAAGAAGAGAGTCCGTCTCCACAAACTCCTCTTGCCAGGAATTTGCTCCATTAAAATTCCCTAAAAATTCCAACGAAATAGCCATATCATCTTTTAAACTTCTAATTAAGGCCTCTAGTTGCAAAGTATAAACGCTTGGAAAAAAACCTTCCCATAGCAATAATCCTACAGGCGAAATTTTATGACCCCAGTAAAGACTGCATCTCTTTCAAAGTGCATTTTTCCTTTTTTAGTAACTAAATCAACAACTTAATCTTATCTAACTTTTCTGATGACAAACGAAATTCCATTTTTACGATATCTATAACTATGCCCAAAAATTCTAAACAAGTACAAGGGAAAACTGTCTTTTTCTGCTACTGGTATACCAAACCCTTCACAAACTTTTAAAAATTTAAACAATAACTCTGAACATAAACTGGAACTACAATCGCCAACAAACAAAAAATCGTCTAAGTAATGTAATAAACCACCTTTTGGCTCTAATGACTGTAAAACCCAATTAATAAATGTTGAAAATGCTTCAAAATAAAAACAAGATAAAGAAAATCCCATTGGCATGCATTTGTCAAAATAGTAACTACCATCCAACTGAAAACCTAACGAGTTAAATCCAGAGGGTCTCACTGGCAATAAGCGAAAGGCTGATTTCACATCCGCCTTAGCCAGCAAGGCCCCCATCCCAAACTGCCTTACCAACCCCTAAGCGTCATCAAATGACGCGTAATCTACCGAGAACTTACATTTATCCACCTAGTCATTAAGAGAGCTCTTATCAGGAAACGATAAATGGTGTATAAGTCTAAATTCCCCAGGAACCTTTTTGGGAACTTCTCCCAAAGGAGAAATACGAAAATTTGGAAAAGGAGGGTTGACAAAAGGCCCAGCTATTCTACCCAATTCTTTAAACAACTTACTCCTGACTACATCTTTAAATAAAACAGCGGATTTCATATTATCTACCCAGCAGCAACATTCACCTAAAAATTCGGGTACTATAAAACCGTACTGAAAAGCTTCAAAAATTCGACATCGTGTGATCAGGGTACTGCCTTAACCATGGAAGCATTTCTAAAAGCTTCACTGGGGTCGGTGCTTTTGGAAACTTGATCCCTTGTGGAAAGCTGCTGCTGGTTAGCTTGTGAGTTCCTTTTAAAACACCTCAGCATAGGATGAGTGCCACCGCAAAAAGAGCATTCGTGTTTGTAGTGGCAATTAGACAACCACTTACAAGTTGCTTCATTGAAGGCGAAGCATACCCCTTTTCTCAAACCAGGCTGAGGAGAATTAAAGTTTTTTGGTGTAAACGATTTTTGCGGTAAAATTAAATTCACCCAAAGACCTATATCCTTGACTCCCCATTTAAGAGATGGGTGCACCGCCAGCTTCTGGCGGAACACTTTATCATATTGGTACCACGCCATTCCACGAAAATTTTGATACGCTTCAAGTATAATATCCAAGTGTTGGAAAAGGCCACTACAAAGCTCAGGATGCTTTTCACCAAGAACCGCAGCATATATGAAGGCTTGAAGCCAATTATTAAAAGACCTTGGCATAGTACGCTTTCTATCATCCTCATTTCTATCTTCTTTCTTTTCACGTACCACATGCTCCCTAGCAGAAGGCAACAGGGACATGATTTCAACAAATTCTGATCTCCAAATCTTCTCTTTAATACCGGAAGCCAAATTATAACCCAGGGGCGACACTTCACAAACCATAGCCTCCTTAACATACACTTCATTAACACCAAAACCTTTTTCCAACACTGTGGCCTTGAACTAACTGCAGCGTTGCTAGTAGCAACCTGCTTCTTATTATTAATCCATACGTCAGACGCTGTGTGGGGCACCTGCCTGCTAGCAACCTCTGCCAGCAGCTTAACCAGCCCAGACAACAGTGTGGACTCAGACACAGACGATACATTGAAGCTCTCACCATCCATATGTTCCTCCTGGACCACACCAGAGGCTGTCTTCAATCTTCCATGGGGGCTCGAAGGTGGCTCAACCCCCAGAGGAGGGAGCCCCTCAACAAGCTGCCTCAAGACGCTTTTACTACTTGAGGGTCCCATACTGCTCTTCTCATTCATGACTCCTGAAGTAGGCGGATCACGTGACCTAGTAGCTCCGCCCACTAGCCGGCGCTCCTCTGCGACGTCCTCTCTCTGCTCCTCAGAAGGCTGGCAACTCTGTGCCCTGGAGCCTTCCCGCCTGGCGGACTGATGCCGCGTCTTCTTGCTCCCACTTGCCGGCGAATCGCTCTTCAACCTGCTGCACCGCTATCACAGCTCAGGAGGCAGTTCAAGGACGATACTGAGCATGTGCGGCCTTCTCAGTCAGCAGGACAAAGATAAGAAAAATAGCAAACAGCAGCTGGTGCTATACAGATGAATTTTAGTGAGTAACTCAGTGGCTATACACAATTTTATTACATGCAATTATAAAGTATTCAGATCCATGTGCTGGTTTGAAAACTAGAATATTTTTTGTGGGACAACCTCTTTAAGAGGAGCATTAGGAAGTTTCTGTGAGATGCTCCCTTATGCCATGGCGTATATATGACTGGTCTGTATTAATGTATATGAGCAGCTCTTTAGTAAAAGTTGTGGCTCAGGTCTGAGGTTACACGGGGGAATCCTTGTATGATTGTCAGAGGAGAGATCTGTAAGTTACTTTCCATGTTTACACACTATAACCACAATGCAAATTCACTGGTTGTCTTGTGTTCTTTGTCATCTGCTCGGTGTCTGTCATTTACATTCAGCTAGACATGCTTGGAAATTGGTCGTGTGTTTTCAGCGCTTAAGTGATTGTATTTGAATAAAACTGTTCCCCTCTGCTGAATGAAAGCTTCCTATCAGCGGCACGGCGGATCTTGCTGATATGTGGAATTACATCATGAACTATCAATCACATTCAGACCTCCATCAGTGGATCCCTTCTTTCTAGAAGATCACTGCATATCTGTGTTGTGGATTTCAGGATTGCCCTCCATGTTTTGGAGATGTGGTCTGCTGTAATATTTTTAGATTAAAGGAGAATTAGATTGTGGCATAAGCGATGATGAAAATAGTCCTCCGAATGTTGCATGAAATGAGCTTAGGGGTACGTCCACATGTAACCGATTTACTGTGGATTTTTTACACTAAAATATACAGCTCTCCAAAGGAAATCTACATGGATTTTGGTGCGTTTTTTGCTTGTAGATTCAAAGTGGATTTTTGTATTTTATTTTTTGCTGAGTGTTTTCCATTTGAATTGCACATTGCTGAATAAAGATACTGCAGAGATTGACATGCTATGAATTTTAAAAAATCCACACCAGAGATCAGTTTTCCTCACAGAAAATTTACACAACATGTGGATGTGTTTGCTGCAAGTTTCATTCCCTTTGCTCGTCCTGTAATCTGTTACTGATTTTTTTTGTCACCAAATCCGTTTTTTTAGACCTACCCTAAAGGTACCCATACACATGAGAGAACTTGGCAGAACCTGCGGTCTACTGGGGCATCCTGACTTTGCAACATGCCAGATTCTTTTTTTCCCCTTTCCATTTCCAATAAATCTACTTGAGTCGTGTGTAATAGTGGTGCCAACAGTTACTGGTTTCTTGTTAACAACGTTATCACCTATAAAAAGGTGGTGATCACTCAGCAGCCAACCTCTGGAAACAGGCCTGCTTGATTATGGTGTGCTTATGGGGATCGATGCTTCATTCGCTATTGGACTGATTGAGATGGCGCTCGGCTGTATCTCAGACAGTCCCATATAAGTAGATGGAGCAGAGAGGTGGTCAGACATGTATACCGCCACTCCGTTCATACATAGGACTCGGGGTCAACCGTCCTTGTGATCAGGGCAAACCCTGAGCAATCATTTCTCACCTCTCCTGTGGTGAGACAGCGGTCTAATATGTATGGCCTCCTAAGCATCGGCTCTACCATCAGCAGATAGCTGGATTGTAATGAGCATGTTCCCTTTTTAATATGTTGTAAAGCATAATGAATGAAGAGCAGACGATTTGCAGTATGGTACAATGTCGTTAGCTGTTAGTCTAAGTAATTGTGTTATGGCTGCAGAGTTCTGACATTTTATACATTGCAGGCCCTAAAGTTAATTCCCATAAACAAGTCTTACTTGACAGATTTATAATTGCACCAGCGTAGTGCGGGGCGGCATATGAACAGCAGGGTTAATGAATGTGTTTTTCCCCTCTTCCTCTTGGCCTTTACAGTGTCCTGTAGCTAATGCTGTTTGAGATGATTTTGCCGGAGCGTTTTTGTGTGACATCATTTTAATTAAGTGGAACAACACTGGCATAATAAATCACCACTGAGCAAATTTCCGATACAGTAGACAAAGCTGCTGATAGGAGCACATCCACCCACCTTTATATATACAATTTGAAGAAACTGCCTTGCCAGCCTTGATTGTTGGCAGATTGTGAAGTGCCAGTGTTGAAGGTCTGAACGGCTGACTGCTCTCACTATATAATTTGCAGCCACGACAGAGATTGTTATTTTGTACAATTCTGAGTTTTCTGCCAGTGTTGTAGAAATTACAGTGGGCTCCTAGGTACTCTACTGGTGGACCAAAAAATAGAAAATATACGACTTATTACTTCAAGCAATATACCGACTCATAGTCAGAAGAACCCGAATGTATATGACCAGCATAAAGACTGTAATGGCCCGGTCCAAGAGCCATGTTGTATGGGGCTGTGAAAAGGTACGCTATAGCTCTGTACTGTGGAGCTGTGCGGATTCCATATGCAGAAGGCTAAGAAGAATTATACCTATTAAATAGAATTTATAACCAGGGGAAAAAGGGAACTGAAAATAATCAGTCAGAAGCAGAATCCCTCCTTCCCCCTTCTCAGGACGTTCTTAATGCCTGCTTGCACCCGTAGGCTATTCTCTGTTTTACTTGTTTATACTCATCCATTTTGTTTCTGTTGCGTGTGTAATGGACAAGAGCTTCTGAGCATTTTCCTAGCTTTGTCATCACATGCTGAAGTGTAAGGAATGTGTCTCTGTATCTCCTGAAGTCCACACGTGGCTGAAAGCTCTATATGGAGCTTGTCTTACCTGGGTGTAGTTGGAGGGCAAAATGAAGCGAGGTCAAGGGAGTCACATTCAGGTTTGTGATGGGTGAAGAGCGATGTCCTGCTGAGTGAATGTACCTGGACATGGTTGTGCTCCAGGTTAAAAGCTGTAATAAAGGTATTATGGTACTTACAGTCTGATGTTTTAAAAGGATTTGAAATGAGTGGTTTTGTATGTAGCTTTTCTGTTTAGGGCTCTTTCACACTTACACTCCGGATCCGGAAAAACGCAAGTGTACTGAAAGCATTTGAAGACGGAACCGTCTTCAAAATGCTTTCAGTGTTACTATGGCACCCAGGACGCTATTAAAGTCCTGGCTGCCATAGTAGTAGTGGGGAGCGGTATACTTACAGTCCGTGCGGCTCCCGGGGCGCTCCAGAATGACGTCAGAGCGCCCCATGCGCATGGATGACGTGTCCAATGCGATCACATGATCCATGCGCTTGGGGCGCCCTGACGTCACTCTGGAGCGCCTGGGGAGCCGCACGGACGGTAAGTATACTGCTCCCCCGCTCCCCACTACACTTTACCATGGCTGCCAGGACTTTAGCGTCCCGGCAGCCATGGTAACCATTCAGAAAAAGCTAAATGTCGGCTCCGGCAATGCGCCGAAACGACGTTTAACTTAAGGCCGGATCCGGATCAATGCCTTTCAATGGGCATTAATTCCGGATCCGGCATTGCGGCAAGTGTTCCGGATTTTTGGCCGGAGCAAAAAGCGCAGCATGCTGCAGTATTTTCTCCGGCCAAAAAACGTTCCGTTCCGGAACTGAAGACATCCTGATGCATCCTGAACGGATTTCACTCCATTCAGAATGCATGGGGATAATCCTGATCAGGATTCTTCCGGCATAGAGCCCCGACGACGGAACTCTATGCCGGAACACAAGAACGCAGGTGTGAAACTCTTAAAGGGAAATCCAAGGAAAATAAAATTGGTAATAATTTTGGTGACATTAAAGGTATTTACTTGTCTTATAGGTATCTACTTGTGTTAAAGAAAATGTGTCATTAGTAAATGACCTGTTTAACCCCTTATGGACCGGGCTCATTTTCAGCTTAAGGACCAGGCCATTTTTTGCAAATCTGACCAGTGTCACTTTGTGTGAATAACTTTAAAATGCTTTTACTCATCCAGGCCATTCTGAGAATTTTATTTTTTTCCAGGTTTTTTTTTTTATCGGATTTTTTTATTTTAAATCGGATTTTTTTTTTTTTTATATAAAATGCTTTTTGAGGAAAAATATTACCATACAAAGGTTATTCCATCATGAAATAAAGATTCGTTTTTTAATTATGTAGAATAAGGCTGTACGTGGACTCCCATATTGTTGAATAAATTAGGCAGTGGCTGAGGGACAGACAACAGAGGGTTGTAGTCAATGGAGTATATTCAGACCATGGTCTTGTTACCAGTGGGGTACCTCAGGGATCTGTTCTGGGACCCATATTGTTTAATATCTTTATCAGTGAAATTGCAGACGGCCTCGATGGTAAGGTGTGTCTTTTTGCTGATACACAAAGATATGTAACAGGGTTGATGTTCCTGGAGGGATACACCAAATGGAAAAGGATTTAGGAAAACTAGAGGAATGGTCAAAAATCTGGCAACTAAAATTTAATGTTGATAAGTGCAAGATAATGCACCTGGGACGTAAAAACCCAAGAGCAGAATATACAATCAGTGATACAGTCCTAACCTCAGTATCGGAGGAAAGGGATTTAGGGGTCATTATTTCAGAAGACTTAAAGGTAGGCAGACAATGTCATAGAGCAGCAGGAAATGCTAGCAGAATGCTTGGGTGTATAAGGAGAGGCATTACCAGTAGAAAAAGGGAGGTGCTCATGCCGCTCTACAGAGCACTAGTGAGACCTCATTTGGAGTATTGTGCTCCGTACTGGAGACCATATCTCCAGAAGGATATTGATACTTTGGAGAGAGTTCAGAGAAGAGCTACTAAACTAGTACATGGATTGCAGGACAAAACTGACCAGGAAAGATTAAAGGACCTTAACATGTATAGCTTGGAAGAAAGACGAGACAGAGGGGATATGATAGAAACTGCAAATACAGTTTAAGCATGCATGGGATAGGCAGAAGGCCATCCTTCATATAAGATAGGGCCAGGGGCTATTCATAGTATTCAGTACATTGGGCAGACTAGATGGGCCAAATGGTTCTGATCTGCTGACACATTCTATGTTTCTATATGTGTAATTTGTTTGGAAAATAAATTCCATTAATCCATTCACAAGGTCATGCTCTTCCAGAGGTTCTTGTAAGATTATTGGGCAGTTTCTCTGCCTACAAGATATTATCACAGATGCTTGGTTTACTTTTGCAGTTCTCAAAACTGAATTTGACTCAGCAGAGATCACATGCCTCTTCACAGCAAAAATGTTATAACATGAACAGAGTTGAGAAAAATACCTTAATCCTAACTTCTACAAACCTATGAATGCAGAATCAACCTAATCAAACTAATATGAAAAGTTGTTGTTCTACAAATCTTCATCTACTTGCATATTATAAGTTATACCAGCAAGAATTAGTCTTTATGTAGAAAACTATGATTTAAATCAAACCTAGTGATGATTTAAATCAAATCCACCCTGGGTTTGTTCATCATATATTGTACCTCATGACACTGGTAAAATGGAGTAAAAAAACAAAACTGTTTAAGGGCTCTTTCACACTTGCGTTATTGTCTTCCGGCATAGAGTTCCGTCGTCGGGACTCTATGCCGGAAGAATACTGATCAGGATTATCCTAATGCATTCTGAATGGAGAGTAATCCGTTCAGGATGCATCAGGATGTCTTCAGTTCCGGTACGGAACGTTTTTTGGCCGGAGAAAATACCGCAGCATGCTGCGCTTTTTGCTCCGGCCAAAAATCCTGAAGACTTGCCGCAAGGCCGGATCCGGGATCAATGCCCATTGAAAGGCATTGATCCGGATCCGGCCTTAAGCTAAACGTCGTTTCGGCGCATTGCCGGACCCGACGTTTAGCTTTTTCTGAATAGTTACCATGGCTACCGGGACGCTAAAGTCCTGACAGCCATGGTAAGTGTAGCGGGGAGCAGCATACTTACCGTCCGTGCGGCTCCCCGGGCGCTCCAGAGTGACGTCAGGGCGCCCCAAGCGCATGGATCATGTGATCACATGGATCACGTCATCCATGCGCATGGGGCGCTCTGATGTCATTCTGGAGCGCCCGGGAGCCGCACGGACTGTAAGTATACTGCTCCCCCGCTCCCCACTACTACTATGGCAGCCAGGACTTTAATAGCGTCCTGGGTGCCATAGTAACACTGAAAGCATTTGGAAGACGGTTCCGTCTTCAAATGCTTTCAGTACACTTGCGTTGTTACGGATCCGGCAGGCACCTCCGGCAACGGAAGTGCATGCCGGATCCCAACAACGCAAGTGTGAAAGAGGCCTTATTTATAAAAAAAATACCAAATTTACCAAAAATGTGGAAAAAGTTGCAAATTTCCAAGTTTCAATTTCTCTACTTCTATAATACATAGTAATACCTCCAAAAATAGTTATTACTTTACATTCCCCATATGTCTACTTCATGTTTGGATCATTTTGGGAATGCCATTTTATTTTTTGGGGACGTTACAAGGCTTAGAAGTTTAGAAGCAAATCTTGAAATTTTTCAGAAACCCACTTTTTAAGGACCAGTTCAGGTCTGAAGTCACTTTGTGAGGCTTACATAATAGAAACCACCCAAATGACCCCATTTTGGAACCTACACCCCTCAAGGTATTCAAAACTTTGTTAACCCTTTAGGTGTTCCACAAGAGTTATTAGTAAATAGATGAAATTTCCGAATTTAAATTTTTTGTCAAATTTTTCATTTTTTAATCCATTTTTTCCAGTAACAAAGCAAGGGTTAGCAGCCAAACAAAAATAAAAAGTATTTATTGCCCTGATTCTGTAGTTTATAGAAACACCCCATATGTGGTCGTAAACTGCTGTATGACCAAACGGCAGGGCGCAGAATGAAAGGAACACCATATGGTTTCTGGAAGGCAGATTTTGATGTCGTTTTTTTTTTTTTTTTTTTTTGACATGTCCCATTTGAAGAACCCCTGATGCACCCCTAGAGTAGAAATTCCATAAAAGTGATCACATCTAAGAAACTCCACCCCTCAAGGTATTCAAAAGTGATTTTACAAGCTTTACTAACCCTTTAGGCGTTCCATAAGATTTAATGGAAAATTGAGATTTTCACTTTTTTGGAAGATTTTTCATTTAAAAAAAATTCCAGTAACAAAGCAAGGGTTAACAGCCAAACAAAACTCCACATTTATTACTCTGATTCTGCAGTTTACAGAAACACCCCATATGTGGTTGTAAACTGCTGTACGGGCACACAGCAGGGCACAGAAAGAAAGGAACGCCATTTGGTTTCTGGAAGGCAGATTTTGCTGGATTGGTTTTTAGACACCATGTCCCATTTGAAGCCCCCTGATGCACCCCTAGAGTACAAACTCCAAAAAAGTGACCCCATTTTGGAAACTACGGAATAAGGTGGCAGTTTTGTTGGTATTATTTTAGGGTACATACGATTTTTAGTTGCTCTATATTACACTTTTTGTGAGGCAAAGTAACAAAAAATAGAAATTCTGAAATTTCATCTCAATTTGCCATCAACTCTTGTGGAACACTTAAAGGGTTAACAAAGTTTGTAAAATCAGTTTTGAATACCTTGAGGGGGTGTAGGGTCTTTAAATGGGGTCACTTTTTGGAGTTTCTACTCTAGGGGTGCATCAGGAGGTGCTTCAAATGGGACATGGTGTCAAAAAACCAGTCCAGCAAAAACTGCCTTCCAAAAACCATATGGCGTTCCTTTCCTTCTGCGCCCTGCCATGTGGCCATACAGCGGTTTACGACCACATATGGGGCATTTCTGTAAACTACAGAATCGGGGCAATAAATGAGTTTTATTTGGCTGTTAACCCTTGCTTTTGTTACGGGAAAAAATTGATTAAAATGGAAAATTTGTCAAAAAATAGCTGTTTTGGCACCGTTTTTATTTTTATTATTTACAATGTTCATCTGACAGGTTAGATCATGTGCTATTTTTATAGAGCAGGTTCTTACGGACGCGGCAATACCTAATATGTATACTTCTTTTTTTTTTTTTTTTAGGTTTTACACAATAATATCAGAAAACCTGTTTTAGTGTCTCCATAGTCTGAGAGACATATATAGTTTTTTTCAGTTTTTAGGCGATTCTCAGTTGGGTATCATTTTTGCAGGATGAGATGACTGTTAGATTGGCACTGTTTTGGGGTGCATATGACTTTTTGATCGCTTGCTATTACACTTTTTGTGATGTAAGGTAGGGGTGGGCGGTATAGGCGATATAAATTTGGGCCACGATATGGATTTTCGCCTTATCGCCTATATTGCCGGACCGCGATATAATTGCGCTCTCTGCGCGCACCATTTACTCCTGAGCCCGCCGGCCGTCACAGTGGAGGGAGAAGGAGGGAGTCCCTCCCTCCCCACTGTGCGCGGCTGCCGCTGAACACCAATGAGGAGAGGACAGAGTAAGAGGAGGAGGGGAGGGACTGTGGCCGGCCATATCCCACAGGGTCCCCCTCCTCCCCCCTAGTTCATTGATGGCAGTGGGCAGTTCCGATCGGAGTCCCAGCAGTGTAATGCTGGGGCTCCGATCGGTTACCATGGCAGCCAGGACGCTACTGAAGTCCTGGCTGCGATGGTATGTTAGTGAGCAGCATTATACTCACGTGCGCCGTGGCCGCCGGGCGCTCCTTCTTCTCATAGGTCTGTGCGGCGCATTGCTAATGCACTTTTTTAGTGATGTAAGGTGACAAAACATGGCTTTTTTGACACCGTTTTTATGAAAACAAAATTTACAGTGTTCATCTCAGGGTTTAGGTCATGTGGTCTTTTTATAGAGCAGGTTCTTACGGATGCGGCGATACCTAATGTCTACTTTTTTTACGTTTAAGGCCTCTTTCACACGGCCGTTTTTTTTTCCCGTTTACTGGCCGTTTTTTGCGGTCCGTATACGGTCCGTATACGGAACCATTGATTTCAATGGGTCCGCAAAAAAAACGGAATGTACTCCGTATGCATTCCGTTTCCGTTTTTCCGTTCCGTTTTAACATAGAACATGTCCTATATTTGGCCGCAAATCACGTTCCGTGGCTCCATTAAAGTCTATGGGTCCGCAAAAAAACGGAATGCATACGGAAGTGCATCCGTATGTCTTCCGTATCCGTTCCGTTTTTTGCGGATCCATCTATTGAAAATGTTATGCCCAGCCCAATTTTTTCTATGAAATTACTGTATACTGTATTTGCCATACGGAAAAACGGAACGGAAAAACGGAACGGAAACGGAAACACAACGGAAACAAAAAACGGAACAACGGATCCGTTTAAAACGGACCGCAAAACACTGAAAAAGACATACGGTCGTGTGCAATAGGCCTAACATAAAGCATTTTTGAAACAAAAAAAAATCATGTTTGTCTGAGAGACTTTTTTTTAAATTTTTTTGGGCCATTGTCTAATGTCGGAGCTCATTTTTTGCGGGATGAGGTGACTGTTTGGTACTATTTTGGCATACATCTGACTTTTTTGATCACTTATCTTTTTTGGGAAGTAAGGTGGGCAAAATTTCTATTTCATCATATTTTTTTTTTTTATTTTTTTTAATGGCGTTCACCGTGCGGGGAAAGTAACATGACCGTTTTATAGATCAGGTCGTTACGGACGCGATGATATCGAACATGTGTAGGGAATTTTTTATTTTTTTTTATCAGTGATAAATGTGTTTTTTTTTTTACTTATTTTTTTAGTTTATTTTTTTGACCCAGACCCACTTGGTTCTTGAAGATTCAGTGGGTCTGATGTCTGTATAATACAATACAGTACACTATATAGTGTACTGTACTGTATTTTCACTTTATACTTAGTCTAATCAGACTTCTGCCTTTAGTAGAAGTCTGATCAGCACCATGAAAAGCCAGAAGCCTGTGAAGGCGTCCGGTTGCCATGGTAACATCACCCGCTGCCACAACAGAGCAGCGGGTGATGGGGAGGGAGGGGGGCCCCCTCCCTCTGTGATCCTGTCAAGAATCTGGGTCTGAAAAGGCACAGCAGCCCCCGATGAGAGAGGGAGCTCCCCACGGCATGGAAGGGGTTAAACTGCTGACACTCTGCTTTACAAGCTTGGCCATCCTGAAAATGAGAGGGAGGGTGGGCGGATAATCGCGGGGATCAGAAACTTCCGAAAGCGCTGCAAACCGCGGGTCTGAATTGACCTGCGGTTTGCAGCGATCGGCAATATGGGGGAGGGTCACAGGACCCCCTTCGGCATTGACCCAGGGTGCCTGCTGATTGATTTCAGCAGGCACCCAGTTCTGATCACCGCCTGCCTCGCGGCGGTGATCGGAAATACACAGGGTGTACATGTACGCCCTGTGTCCTTAAGTACCGGGACATCAGGGCGTACAGGTACGCTCTGTGTCCCCAAGAGGATAAATTAAGTGCTTTTTTTTTTGTCCCTATAGTTAAAAAAATAAAATGTGAATATATATATATATATATATATAATATATAATTATTTCACAAAATCGCAGTTTTCCCACTGCCCACTAGGCCTAAAATATGTCCAGACTTTCTGTTTTTTGAGAGCAGCCACATGGGCCATAGACATAGATTGTTGTGGATATTATTGACTTCACCAGACACATATCCTGGTAGGGTTGATCCTGATGATTAAAATGATACCTGCCTTGTGAAAATCTGTTGTGGTGTTCCCAGGATAAAGACTTGGGAGCACATTTATTAATACATGTGTTTTAGACACCGGTCTTAATAAAGCCCTGCGTTGGTGATGGATCTGCCGGAGTTATGAAGAGATGCTAGCCGCTCCGTAACTTTGGCTGATCCACCCCGCTTCTAAATGTAAGCCAGCTTCCTTACTGTCTTACATTTAGACCATTTTCCACTCCTAAACCAGGCATAGAAAATGATGAATGAGATCCACACCACACCTATTTTTATATATATATATATATATATATATATATATATATATATATATATATATATATATATATATATATATATTTTTTTAGACCGGTCGGGAGCGGGGAGAAGTTGCACATTGCGGCACAGAGGACCTAATTTAGGCCTATTTGTTTAATAAATTACTCCCTTATTCTTTATGCAAATTAATGTTTCCGTGGCTGAAGCTCTAATTTGCATAAAAAATGTGTCTTCTTTTCTTGAACGCTGCAACCAATTTTAACAAGACTGCCATAATTTTAAGAATCAGGATCAACTAATAGGGTTGATGCGGCTGAATATGCTCCTAAAGCATTTGTGGCATATGTACCTTAAAGGGCATCTGTCGGTAGATTTGCATATGAAACTGGGTGACCTGTTGCATGTGCGCTTGGCAGCTGAAGGCATCTGTGTTGGTCCCATGTTCATATGTGCCTGCATTAGTGAGAAAAATGATGTTTTAATACATGCAGATGAGCCTCTAGGAGAGACAGGGCATTGCCGTTACACCTAGAGGCTGTACTCTACCACACTCTTTCCCCTTTGATTGAGAGGGTCAGGCATGATCACATTTACACTGCCTGTCCTGTCAAAGTGCAGAGAGAGTAGGGCCACTAGGAGTAACAGCAACACCCCCATTGCTCCTCAATGCTCATTTGCATATATTAAAACCTCATTATTCTCAACAATGCAGGCACATATGAATATGGGACCAACACAGATGCCTTCAGCTACCAAGCGCACATGTAACAGGTCAGCCAGTTTCATAGGTACAAATCTTCTGACAGGTGGCCATTAAAGGAGTTCTCCAGGAATTGATAATAACCTGTTCTCAGGATACATCATTATCACATCCAGCAGACATCCCAACCTGCAAAAACTCATTTCAGGGAGGTTTTCTTTTTTTTTTTTCTTTCACAAACTTTTTATTACATTTTCCAAACATATGCAGTATCTGCACACTTTGCTCTATGGTGTGGAGGACTGGGCTCATTACCCTGCCCCAAATTATCATATTTATGTATATAATGAAAGGGATTCTGTCACCACCTATAAGCCCTGTGAGCTAAACATATGCTCATGTCCAGGGTAGCATTCTGATTTCTAAGGATGCCTTATAAAAGCTATTTGTGGCTTTATTCTGCGGAAAAACAGGTTTTACTAACCTGTCAATCATTGAATTAAGGTGCCCAAGCAGGGGGGGTCTGTGGATGCATGGTGCCCAGCCGCACACATCACCGTTCGTGCCCAGCGCCGCCTTCTACTCCTCAGTGCCGCCTCTCCCTCCCTCCCTCCCCCTCCTCCCGCTTTGAGATCCCGCGCGTGCACACAGGCTCAGCCTGATGCGCCGTTGCGGACTGCTGGCATCGGCTTCTTCTTGCACTGTGCGCACGCGCCGAGAAGGGGGACACTGCTACAGGTTGCCGGAAAGGTTTACTGCGAGGAAACTAGAGATGGGAAGTTCGGATCTTTCACATGAATCAGTTCATTCAAATGAACAGATTCATGAATCGAATCTTTGGTTCATTCGCTGAGCTGACAAGAAGCAAGTGAACCGAAGCTTAGGTTGCGCAATGCGCATGCGCGGATGCTTCCATTCACTTGCTGACTCACTGAGTCGGCTCTTGGTCTGAGTCAGGAAGTTTATTCTTTAAAACCCTGTGTGCAATTATCTACCCCACTGTAAGAAAAAAACAATCATCCAGGGGGTGTGAATTTAACACTGGGGTAAATAGTATAATTAAAATGGAGGGTTAAATGTGTAAATACGAGCAGCTGTTTCCGGGAGCCGCCGTGCTCACTCGCGCTCTGGTGAACGATGTGGACTCCCAGCAGCTTTCAAAGCACAGCGCGGTACATCGTATAGCATCAGTGCTTGGTATTGCAGCTCAGCCACATTGACTTGAATTGGGCTGAGCTGCATTTGGGCCACATGACTGAGGTGCAATGATGTCACTGGCCTAGGAAGTAGCTGCGGTGCTCATGGAAAATTCCCACTGAGGATAGCGCATTAGTATCAATTCCCAAATAACCCTTTAAATGTCAGATGGGTGCTGTGACTGCTCATATTTCTCTAACTCCCATAGACTTTCAATGGACAAGGCCATACACCAGGGCGATCACTTGTCCATTGAAGTTTATGGAAGAATGTGGTAGCTGGAAATGAAGGAGTCGGGGTCACTGGACTGCATTCTCCTAATAGATCCTGCGGATTTGCCATGGTTTCCTAAAGTTGGAGTACACCATTAAGGCTCTGTTCACAACATGTTTGAGCCTTCCTTCAGATGTATAGCTGAAATATTCCCTGACGTATACCTCTTAAGGTGAAGCACTGACATATGCTATTCTATAGCCATGCTTTTGCATACGTTGCCCATACATTTTTGGTGGCTGGTTCACAATCGTTCTATACAGTTAAACATACCAATATTATGGCCCCATGTTCAAGTGAATGGGGCCCTGTATGGTTTCTGCCTCTGACTTGGGTATTTTAGTTCAGATTATGACATGATTCATCAGACACTATAGGTAATGGCCTTCTACCTGACAGAGCCTATATGGCAGACACACACAGGCCGTATATCGGGGTGCTAGGGAGCTGCCTCACATGGCAGGTAAAATGGCCACATGGTGCTTATTACAATGTGAAATGCCCGTCCTCTGTGAAGCGACGTTACTACTTGGTGCCCTTCTTTGGTGACCTGTAACGGTTTCCTTTTGGCATTCTGGCTGCGTCCCCAGCCCCCGTGCTGATGACAAATATCGAGCAGCTCTTAGACATAGTGACAGAAGCAATTGTCAGACATAAATCTATATATACAGAAACCCGAGTGTCAACACACCTCTCCCCTGTTGACACGTCTGCAGATCACGCTGTGTGACGGCTAGATCTTTTATGTTTGTTCTTCTTTCTGGATGGCTACTCGCTCATTCACCTTTTATCTGTTTAGGCAGAAATGTTGACAGAATGGAGCAAATAGGGACATTAGGAGTCTGACTCCAAGCGTGGCGAGAAATGAGCTCCGAGCTAAATATATAGGTCTGAGGCATCGGAGCAGCTGTTCGGAGCCCTTCTGTTTGTTGCTGGGGTGCAGTGCCCTAAAAAAGGAAGAGAATGTATTGTAGCTGTCGGAGAAAACCAGCAGCTGGCGATCTTATCACTGGCCGCTGACAGCTAAGGTCACATGCTTGGAAGGACAAGCCTTTACTCAGAAAGACAATGCGTCTGTTAGTGTTTCCAGGGCCTAGTCTAGGCATCTCCAGCGTGGTTACCATCTATGATCCCATAGCTAATGAGCATTCCGCTGTTTTAGATACCAGAAAATGAAACATGCCTCACACCTCATCCATCTTTCAGCACCTTCTGCATTTAAGCTTTGAGTTTGTTTTCTTAAAGGGAAACTCGTTAATGGTAATTAGAAGATCCGAAGACCTGCGGTGCTTTTATCTGTCATCTCATTGAAATGCAAATGTTTACCTGCTGCCCAGACACTTTCATTCTTTTCTTAGTATTCACAAGGTAGATGGCACATGTAAATGAAGTATTTACCATAATTGACTCAGCTCTTTGTTCCTCTATTTGCATGATCAGGTTATTAGTTTGGAGTTACCCTGAGAAGGTGTTCACTCAGGATGCTGCGTCTAATGCCGTGTGACCGGCCTGCCATTGCAATACCATACCTTGAAGCCCTGTGCAATGATTTGCCCACATTAAAATGAATTCATCTCAAGGATTCCTCTTACAGCATCATGGTTGAGCCACTATGGCCTCTTAGAGTATTTACACACATCACAGCTTCAGCTGCCATAAAGTGAATAATAATCTACAAATATGTAGGCACAACCCTTAATCCCTATAACCCCCCCCCTCCGACTGTCTTTGGTTGGTGCACATTTGGGTAGTGGAGAAGGATCAGGTATATTGGTTTCAAGTGCAGATTCTTCTTATTCTGTTTAAAGTAAGAGAATAAAAAAATTCCTTTATACTTGAATGAATTGCCAGCAGTCTGCAATGCATGTCCGTCAGGGAGTTACTAGTTGGAGGTATACAGATTGGACTGTTAGCACCCAGATGGACCTTTATTGTAGACCCCTGGAAATTACTTCATAAATATCTAGTAGGAATAACAGAGGAATGTCATAATACAGTCAAGTAGTTACTAAAACAGTGGAAGAGTAATGGCTTTAGATTTTTATTTCACTTTTATAAAAAAAAAAAATATTTTTGTTAACTACACTGTGAATAGAATTTGTATGTACTTGCTTAAAGAGGTTATACCATGATTAATGTAAAAAAGACGTATTGAACTTGACAATCTCTTTCTAAGAAAGGTAGAACCAGCCCCATCGGAGCTTAGGAGGCAGTTGAAGGATTAAAAAAAAGCATGTGCAGCCTTCTCAGTGAGCCTTACATAGAAATATGAAAAAGAACAAACAGAAGGTGGCGCTATACAGATACATTTTATTGAATAGCTCATTTTTAATTACATGCAATTCCAAAAGTATTCAGATTCAGGTGCTGGTTGGAAAATTGTACAATATTTTTCGTAGGACAACCCCTTGAAGTTAGAGCTGCAGAATATGTCAGTAACTTAGTTAGTAAAAAAAATAAAAATGTTCTACACAGTTTGAAGTTTTAAAGGGTAAAGGAAAAAATCCTACAAATCAGAGTCACCCACCATCTTATGTGTGAAGGCTTCCTTGCTGTCCCCTACCATATCTTATCCATGGGAGGGAAAACAAGGATCATGTTGAAATTTTACTCTGATCCTTTCATTCGCAGTGGACGTAAGCTGCTGCCAGACATATCTGTCAGCTGCCTACTTCTCTCTCCCCATTGACAACACATGTATGCCCGGTTGAACAGAACGTGCTGGTCTATGGGGGATTTGGAAAAATAGCTGTGGACAACTGTTGGAGGTATATGGGCATCCTAGTTACTAGGCAGACACTTGGCCCCTTGTTTTGTAATTATTATGTCTGACTTTTTTACTGTTGAAGTAATCTGTCGTACATGGGACAAGTGATGTTCACAGCCCAAAGAACTGCTGATTTGTAGAGTGTGGACTAGGGTTGGGCGATATACCGGTATCACGATATATACCGCGGTATTAAAGAAAACGGCGATATCGCCGTTTCCTAAATACCGTGGTATTTCGTGACGTCATAGAAGCGGTCATGTGCGCTGACCGCTTCTAAATCTGCGGCCGCCCGCCCCAGCATGAACCGATACGGGACATTTGCAGAGTACTTGTACTCGTGCAAATGTCCCCGATACCTGCTGGCTGCTTGCGGCGGCGCTCTTAGCGGTTCGGCTGGCGTGGGGGAGGGAAGGAATTCTGTGACTCGCATTCCCTGCACCCGACCTCTGAGAGGACGCTGTGATCCGCGCAATTAACCCCTCAGGTGATCACAGCGTCCTCTCAGAGGTCGGGTGCCGGGAATGTTCTTAAGTCCCTGCATTGGTGGCAGTGGGCAGTGCCCCCCTCCTCCCTCCCTCCCCAGTATTAATCATTGGAGGTCACAGGGTCGTCCCCCCATCATTGGTGGCAGTGGGCCCCCCCCTCCTTCCCCAGTATTAATCATTGGAGGCCACAGGGTCGTCCCCCCATCATTGGTGGCAGTTTGCAGTTCCAATCGGAGTCCCAGCAGTGTAATGCTGGGGCTCCGATCGGTTACCATGGTAGCCAGGACGCTACTGAAGCCCTGGCTGCCATGGTATTAGTGAGCAGCATTATACTCACGTGCGCCGTGGCCGCCGGGCGCTCCTTCTTCTCATAGGTCTGTGCGCCGCATTGCTAATGCTATAAGCCTTAGCAATGCGCCGCACAGACAGAAGAAGGAGCGCCCGGCGGCCACGACACACGTGAATATAATGCTGCTCACTAACATACCATGGCAGCCAGGGCTTCAGTAGCGTCCTGGCTACCATGGTAACCGATCGGAGCCCCAGCATTACACTGCTGGGACTCCGATCGGAACTGCAAACTGCCACCAATGATGGAGGGACGACCCTGTGGCCTCCAATGATTAATACTGGGGAGGGGGGGCCCCATACAGTGTAACGTCTCCTTGTGGCTGCCCCCATACAGTATAATGTGTCCTTGTGGCCCCAAGTGTTTTTTTTTCTTCTAAATGGGCATTTATCGCGATATATATCGTTATCGCGATAAATTTCTTAATATCGTTATCGTGGGAATATTTTTGATATCGTCCAACCCTATGTCCTATGCACAGCAACAGTTCTTTTACGTGCTGCTGATTTCAGTTGATTTAGTGCTGAAGCCAGTTCTGGTGGAATTCATGTTTGGTGAGGTCCCCATGATTCAGGGTGTGTGATATGTGTGATGCGGTACTGCGAGCCACATGGTGACCCAGTGAGTAGCTGTAAGATACATTTAGACACTAATCAATGGATTTCCTCTATTGTCAGCTTCCAGCCTAGCGTCACCACCTGGCAAGTATGCGCCGTAGCAGTCATTAGTCTGAGTCTGTAATGAGTGGGAAGGTCATGAGCGGTAGTCTGCCATTGTTTAGGAATGGGATTCCCTGATACTTTTTCATTTGCCGTAGCAGCTTTTTCTCTGTATCCTTCTGTAAAGGCAAATGGTCACAAATGTCTATAAATAATTGTACAGCATCCCATGGGATTACAGAAATGATTTTCATTCATATTGCACTCTTTTCAAAAGGTCACACAGAGTGATTGTCTTATCAACACAAATCTAATCTAGGCAGAACAGGGCAATGATGGCGACACTCCGCAGAACAGGTGCAGGGGGCTTTAGAATGAGAAATAAAACTGCATTTAACAATAATGCAGCCCAGATTAGACAAGCCGCTAAATCCCTTAAAACTACATTATTCACATTCAACAACAGAAGCAATTCTGGGCTTTAGGCATTGTTCAATACAGATTAGGATTTGCAATCTCTGTGTAAATGCAATGGATCCCTGTACATGAGCTGGTTTTATTTCTGCAGCTGGATGTGTTATGTAGTGCAGCCTCAGCCATGGCTCCCTGTAATGACAGTGTCACCCTTTACACCAATCGTCCTCCTATAGCCTTCCTGGCTATTAGAAATGAGAGTGCTGCCTGATACTCTGCATTAAATCACCCAGAATGAAGTGACTATTGAGTCAGCCTGATAAATTAAGGACATAATATGGTATTTGGGGGGGGTTGTACTGTTTGTAGATAAATGCTCCTGTTGTGTTATCCCTGAGAAACCAGAATCCCGGCTCTGCAGGATAATGACTTGGGCCCCTTTCACACGAGCGAGTTTTCCGCGCAGGTGCAATGCGTGACGTGAACGCATAGCACCCGCACTGAATCCTGACCCATTCATTTCAATGGGTCTGTGTACATGAGCAATGTTTTTCACGCATCAGTTCTGCGTTGCGTGAAAATCGCAGCATGTTCTATATTCTGTGTTTTTTACGCAGCCCTGGCCCCATAGAAGTGAATGGGGCTGCGTGAAAAACGCATTGCATCTGCAAGCAAGTGCGGGTGCGATGCGTTTTTCACTGATGGTTACTAAGAGATGTTGTTTGTAAACCTTCAGTTTTTTATCATGCGCGTGAAAAACTGAACTTGCTTGCAAAATAGTGCGAGTTTCACTGAACGCACCCTGAACGCATCCGGACCTAATCCGTCACGCTCGTGTGAAAGAGGCCTTAAGGCCCCTTTCACACGGGCATTGCGGGAAAATGTGCAGGTGCGTTGCGGGAACACCCGCGTTTTTTCCGCGCGAGTGCAAAACATTGTAATGCGTTTTGCACTCGCGTGAGAAAAATCACGCATGTTTGGTACCCAAACCCGAACTTCACAGAAGTTCGGGCTTGGGATCGGTGTTCTGTAGATTGTATTATTTTCCCTTATAACATGGTTATAAGGGAAAATAATAGCATTCTGAATACAGAATGCATAGTAAAACAGCGCTGGAGGGGTTAAAAAAAATTTAAAAAAATCATTTAACTCACCTTAATCCACTTGATCGCGTAGCCCGGCATCTCCGTCTGTCTCTTTTACTGAATAGGACCTGTGGTGAGCATTAATTATAGTTCAATGACCTGTGATGACGTCACTCCGGTCATCACATGGTACGTCACATGATCTTTTACCATGGTGTTCCGGATAGGAATTTTTTTAAATTTTATTTTAATATATTTTAACGACTTTTCAGACGTGGCGATATGTAATATGTTTATTTATTGTTTATATATTTTATATGTAAAATTGGGAAAGGGGGTGATTTATACTTAATATATTTATTTCACTTTTTATTTAATAACTATTAATTGCGGAACAAATGTGGACCCGAATTACGGACGTGTGAATGGACCCTAAATGAGCGAAATGCTTGTTCATTGAGTTGTATTGTTTGTGAGGTCACTTAAAGGATAACTGTCACATTTAGACCCTAATTTCAATTTTCTTATATGTAGTTACTAATAACATGATTTTCCAGAATCAGTTACTATTAGACTCTTAACCCATATTTAATAAGATTTCACTATTCAGTGAAGATGGCCGCCACTGCCCTCACCCTGAGGCTAATCCCGCCTGCCCTCACTAGCCAGTAACAATAGCCCCCCAAAAGTGTCAGTAACCTGAGCCCTCCTCCCCTAAAGGGTTAATCTCCTGCAGCACAAAGGTGTCCTCTTACCACATGTTGCTCTCATTTATACACTGAGCAGATGGCAGATCTCCCTTCCCTGTTGTGCGCTGCTTCCACTCTGCATTCTCCAGCTCTGCTGAGTGAGGGAGCGTCTGCCAAGCGCAGGGACAGGGAGAAGTGCACACAGCCCAGGCACTGTTATCAGCTGCTGGGGAGGACCTGGCTTTAATCATTTACTTACAGTAATGTGACCTTGCACGCAGCCTGCTTCTGCGTCCTCCGTCCTTCAACAGATAGACGGACCATGCTTAGCAACCCTATTTTAAGCACAGGTAAAAAGTTTGAAATAGGGCCACCAAGGTGATATTAATCACCACACTCCAATACCCCAAAAAAATAAAAATACGACAGTTATCCTTTAAAGGAAATGTCACCCAAAAAATGTTTGTAATCTGTTTTTATAAATGCAGATTTATTTATTCTATTTCCTGAATGTGATTATGGGGGCAGCCACCTTGTCTGAGCTGTTCTTAACAGTATTAAGAAATTTGCTTTACGGCAGCCCAGTGGTCCATAGACACAATGGTCTGGGGGGGACCTCAAAGCCCAGAATAAGCAATTTAAGCAAATTAAATAATAGTTACACTGAATCTCTTCACACAAACTTAAATATCAATCTACCGTACTTGGCTCATCCTGCTCTATAACATGCTGCCTGTGGATTATTTTGCATTTTTATGGATTTTAAGACTTCAAATTCATAACCCAGTGTATAAGTGAGGGCTTGGACACTCTTATTATGATCAGGGGAGGCCCAGTGGTCATCCTCCCTCAGTGAGGTACACAAGCATGTGTGGCTGACTAATTGAGGCTTCTTCTAATATCCCATGTACAGTCTGCTTTAGAAGAATCTTGATAAAGTAGGAGTTTGGATTTCACAGCCTAAAATCTGGTTTGTCACCAGGCGGTCATGGAGTCTGCAGTATATGGGATGAGTTGGAACCTGAAGTAGTCAGATGAAGCTGAGTAACAGCCCTTGAGGGAGCTCTAATGGCAGTCACTTTTGATAATCACCCAGTTTTCCGATAAACAGATGCTTTTTACAACTTGAGAGGACGGCTCAAGAATATGCAAAGTTAATGTTGTTCAATTTTTTTAATTTATGAATTTGGCCTGTTCCGTCTAAGGCTAATCCTTGTCCAACACTGTAAAATTAACATTCACTAGCCAGAAGGTTAATATCTTGAGACTTTTTTTTTTTTTTTTTTTTTTTTTTTCCTTGTCAGTTGCTCTTAGACAGGTAGGAATCTATCATATTTCTCCTCATGCTCGGTAGGCAGGGTTTTAAAAGGGCATTTCAAAGCGTTATCTTCAGAACAAAAGTGCTTTGGAAGGATGTGGTCTGCATGCCCTTGTCTGAGGGACGTTACAGGTTCACAGTGTTAATGACTGCTATATCCCTGCATGTAATTAAAACCAAGATTGTCAATTAATATTGACATTTATATTTGGACACAAACTTTGCGAGCGCTGTTCAGACTCTGTTCTTCCAGTAGCTTTTAATGGAAGGCCAAGTGTCTATTAGGCCTCATGCACCCAACCCTATTTTTCATATTTAAGTTTTTTGCAGATTGTATAGTGACCCATTAGTTTCAAGAGAGCCGCAAATAAGTGCAGACAGTATACTGTGTGATGTCCACATGTCCATCCCACAAAAAAAGCAAAACCTGATCTATTCTTGTCCATTTTGCAGGCAAATTATAGGCATTTTGACAGTGACACCCTCAGAAATTGTACACGGCCAGTATCTTTATTTTGCAGATCACAAAATACGGTGCATGGGGCCTTAAACGGTTCGAGATTAACAAATCTGGAGATGACTTCCTGTGCATTGATTTAAATATGGTTCATTTAACACATTGACTAAAGGTGAATTTATACGGGGGAATAATCCGGTAGATTATCAGGAATGTTCCTGCGAACGCTCGTTCCTGACAATCCGCCTGTGTAAAGGTGCCGCTGATCGGGGGAGATCCTATCGTTAGTGCAGGCATATAAATGATCGTTTCTGGACAGCAGATCGTGCTGTCTAAACCTGTGGGACCTGCTTCTATCTCCAGAATGGTCCCCCCAAAGTGAAGGAGAGCGCAACACACCAACTCTCCATTCAGCGCTATGGGAGTTCCAAAAATAACCAAGTGCTGGCTCGGTAATTTCCGGCAGTCCTATAGTGGTGAATGGATAGGTGGCCGTACATGTGTGGTGTCCTCTCCATTCACCGCTGTGAATAGCAAGCACGCTCGATTGGCTATTTTCCGAACTATCATAGAAGTGAAGGGAGAGCATGCTGCTCATGTGCAGTGCGCTCTCTTTTGCAGCCCCCAATTTGGAGATAGGTTTGTGTGTTCCACCTTTGGAACCCCTTCTATCAGATATTGATGACATACAGCGAAGAACAGAAGTATTTGAAAACCCTGCGATTTTCCAAATTCCCCAACTTTGTAGGTTGTAGGTGATTTCCCACTCTGAGAGACAGAATAAAAAAAAAATAATTCAGGAAATCACATTGTCTTGCACTGCTGAACATAAGTATTTGAACACCTGAGAAATCTGTGTTAATATTTGGTACAGAAGCCTTTGTTTGCAATTAGAGGTCAAACGTTTCCTGTAGTTCTTGGCCAGGTTTGCACACTGCAACAGATCTCCTCTAGATCTGTCAGGTTTCGGGGCTCAAAATCTCACAATAAATGGCCCCATTCATCCTCTCCTTAATACAGTGCAGTCGTCCTGTCCCCTTCGCAGAAAAGCACCCCTAAAGCATGATGTTACCTCCCCCATGCTTCACAGTAGGGATGGTGTTCTTGGGATGCCACTCATCCTTTATCCTCGAAACACGACGAGTGAAGTTTAGACCAAAAAGTTCTACTTTGGTCTTATCTGACCACATGACTTTCTCCCATGCCTCCTCTGGATCATTGGCAAACTTCAGACGGGCCTGGACATGTGATGACTTGAGCAGGGGAACCTTCCGTGCAATGCATGATTCGAAACCATGACGGCATAGTGTTCTACCGACAGTGACCTTTGAAACTGTGGTCCCAGCTCTCTTCAGGTCATTGACCAGCTCCTCCCTTGTAGTTCTGGGCTGATTACTCACCTTTCTTATCAGTGATACCCCACGAGGTGAGATCTTGCATGGAGCCCCAGTCCGAGGGAGACTGACAGTCGTCTTTAGCCTCTTCCATTTTCTAACAATAGCTCCAACAGTTGATCTATTTTCACCAAGCTACTTGGCAATTGCACCGTAGCCCTTTCCAGCCTTGTAGAAGTCCACAATTTTTTCTCTGGTGTCTTTTGACATCTCTTTGGTCTTGCCCATGGTAGTAGTTGGTGTCTGACTGGCTGTGGGGTGGACGGGTGTCTTTAAAGAGCTCAGACAGGTGCTACTAAGTTAGATTAATGAGTGGAGTAGAGGTGGACTTTTTAAAGGCACAGTAACAGGTTATTGAGAGCTAGAATTCTTGCTGTTTCTCAGGTGTTCAAATACTTATGTTCAGTAGTGCAAGACAAATTCTTTTAAAAATCATACAATGTGATTTCCTGATTTTTATTTTTATTTAAATTGTCGAGTGGGAATGCACCTTCAATGTGAATTTCAGATCCCTCCGTGACTTCTAAGTGGGAGAACTTGCAATATTGCAGGGTGTTCAAATACTTCTGTTCCTCACTGTATCCTAGCGCAATCCAAAGGCCTAATGAATATTCATTCCTGATCATTGCCCAGTGATTAAACGGCAAACGAGAAGACGCTAGTTTGTCATTGATTGTATGTTTTAAGTAATTTGTCAGCAGTTCATATAAACAGGAAGAGGATGTGCTACTGACAGTGTTACCTATGAGAAGGTGAAATGAATGAATCACAAAAATGAGCATTCGTTCAAACCACTTCCAATAATTGTTCTGTGAAAATGTAACGGGCAGCGGTTAATTTGCGGTATCTTCAATTGGCACTCATTCCAGTCCATTCAGCTGCCAGTGTAAAAGGGCCCGTAGACTATTTTACAGCTTCAGTTCCCTTCTTTTTCTAGAGGTATTTGTGATGATGGTATTTGTGATGATGGTGGGAAGTGCGTAGTTGACCTACAGAGCAAAGTGTTTAGGAAAGTGTTGGAGTCCAGAGACTGTTTAAAGTGTATGGCAGTTCTTAGAGCGGAGAATGTCCTAATCACGGTCACATTAGTTTGAAGAAAAAGTTTAAGTATAATGCCTGTGAAATATTGTAAAATTATACTCCACATAGAGTTTCCTAATGGTACAACATGTAGGAAATCAGACCCCTAATTATCAACAATGACAGTAGAAAAGAAAAAAAAGCTTGTGTCCTGCCTTTTATATTTCCCATAGACTAAAACGCAAATTTGCAGAATAACACCAGCAAGAACCTGTGTATGAATGTACCATAAATCGGGTGCCCGTTTTGGCGTCCAGTTTTAGATGTTCGCCTGGAGATATTGTCTATCTGTTAATTTTTGGTAAATGCCCGCTTCTGACAGTCTTCTTTTTCTTTTAGTTTAATTTTGTTGGACGTATCCTTGGACCCCGAGGACTAACAGCTAAGCAATTGGAAGCAGAAACTGGATGCAAGATTATGGTTCGAGGCAAAGGCTCAATGAGAGATAAGAAGAAGGTATGTCTGTTGTAATATGAAGCACACTCACAGTAGTAACTGTAGTCAAATGCATCCATATTTCTGCCCCAAAGGCAATAAATACAGGTCTGTGTACAGGCCTGAGACATACCAATATCTTTTATTACAGAGAGACTCCTTACCAATCCTGCCACAAATGAGGCTGGATTAGATCCGGGAGCGATCTCACCTGATGCTTTATTACATTGAATTAATTTGACATTGTTCTTATGATTCCATAACCCAATGTGCAATCATATAAAAGTTTTTTTAATTTTTTATTTCAGTTAATGCATTTTTTAATAGGAGCCTTGTAATTGCATGCCAATGCTACAAGTATATTAAGTTATAGATTCTAGAAATCAAAGTTGCAGTTGTTTAAAGGGGTTGTTCCTCAAAATACTCTGCAGTCTTCAAACAGATACCTGGCTCTGACTTTTGTAATTGCATGTTATTAAAAAAATATATATATATCAAAATGTAGTAAACATTTAGCATAGCCACTAAGCTATTCAATAGAATCTATATGAATAGCACCAGCTGCTTATTTTTAATTTTTTTTTTCCAATTTCTCTGTCCACCTTGCTGAGGTGGATGCACATGCCTAGAGGGACAGTCGTGAGACTATTGGTGCGGACAGAAAGCATCCCTGTAGTGCGTGGTAGACAGTGTTTTTTTTTTTTTTTTTTTAAATGCAGGTAGAACTAAAATGGAGAGAGTGGCATCATATTTATTGTGGTCAAACGCCCAAATTTAGCAAGTAAATGCATGTTCTAGCAATATGTCATTACTAGCGTTGAGCGAACTTGTGTTTTAAGTTCAACGTACAGGGTTTGGGTTATCAAAGAATTCTGTTATGGATTCCGCTACCACTGGCCATATCTTATGGACGGTATTCTTAGATAACCCGAACCTTGTACTCCGAACTTAAAGCACACAAGTTTGCTCAACACTAGTCATTACTTTTCGGGTAATCAAAACCCCTTAGGGTACTTTCACACTAGCGTTAAGTTTTCCGGTATTGAGTTCCGTCATAGGGTCTCAATACCGGAAAAAAACTCTTCCTTTTTTCCCCATTCATTGTCAATGGGGACAAAACTGAATAGAACATAGTGCTCCAAAATGCATTCCTTTCCGTTTAGTTGTGTTCCCAGACCGGAGAGAAAACAGCAACATGTTGTATTTTGCTTTCTGTCCTGGGATGTGGAGAAAGACGGATCCGGCATGACCCCCAATGCAAGTCAATGGGGACGGATCTGTTTTCTCTGCCACAATAGAAAACTGATCCGTCCCCCATTGACATTCAATGGGGGTAACGCTGGATCCATCTTGGCAATGTTAAAGATATGCTAAAGATAATACAACTGGATCCGCTCATGACGGATGGAGATGGTTGTATTATCAGTAACGGAAGCGTTTTTGCTGAACCCTGCCGGATGCAGTAAAAACGCTAGTGTGAAAGTAGCCTTAGTCCCGAACATAAGAAGTGGATGATGTGTAAGGTCTGTTAATGTTCAGTGTGTGCTTTCTTAACTAGCACTTATTCCTGTTTTGACATGCTGCATGCAGGCTGTTACCAATATACTCGAGTGCAGTATGTTGGCTCTTAACAAGGTAAGCGGACACTATAACCTACTTACTTGAAGCTCGTTTATTTCCCCAAAATATTTTGGTTCTGTGGTGGTGGTTTTAACGTTGATCTGCTAATATGGTGCCAGTTTGTCGTGAAACACAGAAAACATAGGCATTTATATTAATACGCTATAAATTGTTTCCGTTAACCTATGTTCGAACTGTGCCTGACCCAGTTTACTGTATACATTGGGCTTTTTGGCCCCTCTGGGTGATATGTATTGGCTTTACTCTATAGACTGCCCTTGTAGAGGTACAGTTGTAGTCAACAGGTGACCAAACAGTGGTCTGAGGTATATACGTCCGGAACACTTCCTCAGCATGCTGAGGCTACTTTCACACTAGCGTTCAGAGAGGATCCGTCTGGTGTCTGCACAGACGGATCCTCTCCTATAATGCAGACGTTTGGATCCATCTGCATTATAGTTTAGAAAAAATTCTAAGTGTGAAAGTTGTTCAGACGGATCCGTCCAGACTTTACATTGAAAGTCAATGGGGGACGGATCCGTTTGAAAATTGAGCCATATTGTGTCATCTTCAAACGGATCCGTCCCCATTGACTTACATTGTAAGTCTGGACGGATCCGTTTGCCTCCGCACGGCCAGGCGGACACCCGAACGCTGCAAGCAGCGTTCGGGTGTCCGCTTGCTGAGCGGATCCGCGGCTGAACGCTGCCAGACTGATGCATTCTGAGCGGATCCGCATCCACTCAGAATGCATTGGGGCAGTACGGATGCGTTCGGGGCCGCTTGTGAGCCCCTTCAAACGGAGCTCACAAGCGGAGCCCCGAACGCTAGTGTGAAAGTAGCCTGATCCAGCAATCTCTCATGTAGTAACCGAAAATAATAATGATACCCCAGTTTAAGAGCTGTCCTAGGGCATACTCCAAATTTGCATGCATATAAAATGCAGCCCTGGTTCTATCATGTTACAGTAGTACACTATAACAGCATAATATGTACAGGTGCAGTATATGCTGAAATGTTTCATTTATCTGTTATGAGGCTGGAGAGCAATGTACTTTATTTCCGTGATGCAATGTTTGTATTGGCCTACAAGCTAAAAAGAGAGGGGGCACATTTTGGGACCTTTTAAAACAGATCTGTAACCTCAGACCACCCCTAGTAATTACAGTAGTACATGAACAAAACACATGCCATTTGCTCAAAATCATCAATCTTTGTACATTTAATGTATGTTGATTTTCACCCTTTTTGCCCCACTGTGTGGAAACTGCCCATGGAATGTATTGGAGTCCTCTCCTTTGTGTGCGCATGCTCAGGAGTCCTGCATCCGGACCGCCGTTTTGGCGGCTCGGGTGAGGACCATTCACTTCAATGGGGCCGGAAAGGTTGCGGACAGCACTCTGTGTGCTGTCCGCATCCGTTTCTCCGTTCCGTGGCCCCGCTAAAAAAATATAACCTGTCCTATTCTTGTCTGCGCTTTGCAGACAAGAATAGACATTTATATTGAAGGCAGTCCGTGCCATTCCACAAATTGCGGAATGCGCACAGACGCCATTCGTGTTTTGCAGATCCGCGATTTGCGGACCGCCAAACACACCACGGTCGTGTGCATGAGGCCTAAGGAGGATAATAATGTCAAGATCAGTAGAAGTTCTGTTACTAAGTTTAGAGTAGCAAGGCCTTGTGAATTTAAAGGGTTTTTCTAACATTTTAATACTTGATAATCTGTCCTCAGGATGGGTCATCAGTATTTGATCGATGGGGACCCCCTCCAATCAGCTGTTTGAGAACGCAGTGAGCGCTGTTACCTACTCTGTGCTTTTCCTAGAGCAGTGACATCACGTTCATCGTTAACATGTCCTAGGAGCAGCTCAGCCCCATTCAAGAATACTATGTAACGCACTGTGCTTGGTGAGCTGTGAGAAGGAAGCAGGGGTCCCGGGTGTCGGACCCCCATGATCAGATACTGATGACCTATGCAGAGGATAGGTCATAAGGGAAAAAAATAATAATCTCTGAAAACCCCTTTAACCATGGATCTCAGGTTTTATGAAACCTACGGTATGTAGGAAATCTTCATTCTTGATGGTGGGGTCAGGCTAGTTGTTGGGATACTTTACGTTTCTTCCAGTTCTCATTGTTAGTTTAGTAGCTGCAGCTTCTGTCTTTAGGGACTTATGAAACTGTCCATTTTATTTTATCCGGCTGAGAAATCTGTGAGCTTTCTACCAAGTTGTGAAATAATGCGGTTTCTGTGCATTAAAGTCAAGCAGAGAGATAAGTAAAGAAGCAGGTTTTTGGAGACTACAGGGAGTAAATAGAAAGCAATCCAGATTATTAGCTAATATGGCTTTATGCTGTAAAGAGAAATTTGACTTCTCTTTTAATATTGTAAGATCCCAGAACGGCAGAAAAGAATAGACGGGATGTGAGTGTAGCAGCGCTCTGGAAACACCTGGCATAATACTATTTAGTAACAATGGCCGCCCTGCGTTCGTTCCTGTTACTGCCACACGATGCTGGAAAGACAAATGACAATCAGGGAGAAGTTGGGGCAGAAGTAATCTGATCTGATAAAGTGTTTTGCAAGCGATGAAAAGGAAAGATATTTTGCCACAAGCTGTATGGTGAAGACGAGATGTAACCTTAAGGCCTGGAAAAACAGACGATGGGTGTCTTAATTCACTCAGTCTTCATTGCCCCCAGTTAGCAAAAATGCCAGCCCTCAGCGTGTGGTGCAGCTGTGCTTGCTTCACAAACAGCCACTCTTTGAGGTCTTACTTACCGGCTCCAATAACTCGAGCTCCACAAAGTCGTTTTTACCTTTCCTGACATTTAAATGTCAGGTGTGAAGAGATAGCGGTGACACTTTATCTCATGTTGCTTTTTCTCTTCTTTCCCTTTTGTTGGGACGGGTGCTTTTAAAGTGGAGCTTTTGATTGGTACTGTGTTCAACATGACGTTTCAGCTAGTAAAGAACATGCAGAGTCTAATTGTGTGTATTCTAAATTCAGCTAGATAATATATATACAGTGTGTATATGACCCAAAATACGTGGCCACTAGGAACTTGTTGGGCATGGCATTGCAGTATCATTGGCATTCCTATAGGGTTTAGCAGCTTCCTAGCCTGCTTCCCACATAGCCATTTCTTTATGGGATTTGTGCACCAGGCCACAGATGTGCTGGAACAGAAATGGCCTACAATTGTCTAAATCAGGGATGCTCAACCTGTGGCCCTCCAGCTGTTGTAAAACTACAACTCCCATCATGCCCTGCTGTAGGCTGTCCGGGCATGCTGGGAGTTGTAGTTTGCAACAGCTGGAGGGCCGAAGGTTCGGCATCCCTGGTCTAAATGTCTCCTGTAGGGAAATATGGCGCCTCCCTCCTAACTGTAAAAATAAAATACAGCCTTATAGCATTATCCCAATATTTTTTTCAGTAGCTGCTGTGCATTGCATTTTTATTTTTTTTAACCTCTACCAAACCCAGTTTCATCCATCAGATTGCCATATAGTGAGATAGAATTAAAGAGGTATTGCGGTTAAGTTATCCCATATCTGTAAAATAGGGGATAACTATTAGACTGGTGGGGGTCCTGCCGCTGGGACCTTCACCAATCACAAGAACAGGAGCGCCCTGAGATGATCTGAGCAGCAGGTCGAGCATGCGCACTACCGTTCCGTTAGTCTGTCCCATAGAGATTATCGGAGGGGCCACACGCATGGCTGACCTGCTGCTCCGTTTATTTTGGGGTGCTTTGAGTGGTATGGGGTACCTATCCATTCTTGTCATTTGTGGCTGTCCAAAGGTAGACCCCCACCTATCTCAGTTAACCCCTATCCTGTGGATACGGAATAACTTTAAACAAGCAGAATACCCCTTTAATTGCTACAGAAAACAATTCCAGAGCTGACATTGTGCATGATCTTAGACCTGTGTGCAGCAGAAACTCATTTCATGAAGCTGCCACACAGTTCTTGCATTGGTGTCACTTCCGTGCCAGTTTGGAACTCTATAATTGGGTTCGGCATCATCCTGGAATTGATAGCTACGGCTACTTTCACACTTATGGCAGCAGGGTCCTGCAGGCTGTTCCGGCGGGGGAACAGCCTGCCGAATCCGTACTAACGCTAGCCCACTGTGTCGCTGGAAGTATCCCCCGGCCCCATTCACTTTAATGGGGGTGGGCCCGGAGGTCCGGCTGCAGCACGGCAAACAAACTGAGAGGTGGCCAGACAAAAACTGCAGCGTGCTGTAGTTTTTGTCCAGCCGCCTCTTGGCATGTTTGCCGTGCTGCGGCCGGACCTCCGGGCCGCCCCCATTATAGTGAATTGGGCGAGAGCAGACTTCCAGCGGCACAGTGGGCTAGCATTAGCACGGATCCGGCAGGCTGTTCCCCCGCCGGAACAGCCTGCAGGACCCTGCTGCCGTAAGTGTGAAAGTAGCCGTACGCATTGTCACTAGAACTGTGAACCGGTGTATGTGTGTTGGACCTTTTGTTAGTGAGGCTGCCGTTTGGTATATATATTTATACTAATTGGGGATGCCGCCAGATAATGGTTATTTCCCATAGTCGCAGCGGTAACATGTAGATAGTATGTGCCTTCTGTAATTCATTTAGCTATGAATAATGCATGAATCTCAGTGTAATTCCACAGGGAGTGGTAATGCATGGCCGCCGTGCTCCAGATCTGCTGTGTATACAAATATGAGAGGTAGGCTAATTTTGTGGCAACTGAGAGAAACAATTCTTGTCCCACTGAGTATTAGCGATTGACTTCTCAATCAGCTCGTGAAATAAAGTGCCACCGCTTTTCTTAAGGCTTAAGACTCTCAGCGTTTGTTGAAAGCATCATAGTAAAAGATTTTGCAGCGTGGAATTAATATGATCACAAGCTTTAAATCGACTTTATTTGTAGAGACGAGGGCAAATTTTGGCCCATAAGCAGCACTGTAAATGATATTTTCAGCTCATATTACACACTCGCTGTGTATTTCAAGAGCACATCATATAAAAATAACATTTCTTAAATGCTTCAGTTCCCTTTCTGTCATAGTGATATTTTTGTCTGTGACGCTGATGCAGAAACATCACGTCATCATGTACGGAGAGGATTGGGAACCATGGTACTGGTGCTGAAGGATTGATAGGTTTAAGTATTTAGCAGATTTTTCTTGTTTGTTCTTAAAATGACTTTTTTCTAAGTAGGCACCCCCTGTAAATTGTACAGTATTCTTTTTCACTTTTAATTTACCCTTCTGTCTGTCCTGACTCACCCCCCCCCCCCCCCCTTCCCATACGCATGCAAGCTTAATTCTGCCAAGCATGTATATGTTTTCAATGGAGAGAGGCATATTATCTTCCTGCAAAAGTAAGGGAACGGGCGTTAAAATTCAAAGTGCCAATCCTTTTCTCTCCTAACATCCATTGAGGGATTTTTGGAAGCTCCGGATAACATGTTTGACTCTGACTCTTAAGCCTCATTCACACGTCAGTGTTTCACGTACGTGTTCTTCGCGGACAGCACTCGTCCCCATTAATTTGAATGTGTGTATTCACACATCCGTGTTTTAGCAGTATTTCAGCATGGATGCATGTCCTATCTTGGTCCGTGTTCCCGGATCCCTAACGTCCATGATCGTCTGAATCCGTGAAAACCATGGATGCAACACGGATGCTATCTGTGTTGCATCCGTGTTTTAAAGGATCATTAAGAAGAGATGCTTTGAAAATGATTTTTCAGCTGTTTAGTGTGGGCAACTATTTAACGTGTTTAGGGGTCACCTGGCTGTTTCCCCATAGCAGATGACTCCAGACTCTGCCCTCTTTAAAGGGGTTTTCTGAGACTTTAATACTGATGACCTATGCTCTGGATAGTTCATCAGTATCTGATCTGTGGGGATCCAACACTCGGGATCCCCGCCGATCATATGATGAAGAAGGCACCGGCGCTCCCTGTACCGCTGTGGTCTTATATCAGCTTTCCCTAGGCCAGTGATGACACATTCATTGGTCACATGGGCTGAGTGCAATACCAAGCACAGTTGCTATACAATGCACAGCACTGTGCTTGGTAAGTAGGCAGAAGGCTGCAGTGCTCACAGGAGCGCCAGTGCCGCCTTAAACCGCTAATCGGCAGGGGTCCCGGGTCTTGGACTCCCACAATCAGATACTGGTGACCTATACGGAGCATAGGTCATCAGTATTAAAGTCTCGGAAAACCCTTTTAATCTATCAAATTACTATCTTAAAGATGGTTGTGCCATAAACTGTATTTGGATCAGTTATGTCTTAGGCGTAGTGAGATGTGTCCTAACATGTGACACTAACCACGCCACTAGTTCTTACCAATGATGTTTGTGCATTACAATGCTCCAATGCAGGATGTAACCTACAGTAGAAGCTGAATGTCCAAGCAGATTTGCCACACTGTACAATGGTACGCTAATAACCTGTAGAATAAGGCAGTTTAAAATAACGGTGATATTTTGCACAATCCCTTTAACAATTATGTGGGGTCAGAGAAAGGAAACAAACCTGGAGAGGCAATCATATGGAGTATGTAAAGCCTAAAACATAACTTTTAATACATATTAATATAAGATATCCCTGAAAATGAATGATATATCACAATACATAAAAAATGTGGTAGGAAAAAGGCCGGTGCACGGCGGCACCTGATATTGATAACCAAATGTCCTACCACAACCCGGAAGGTTCCAATGATCCACGATCCCAGGAAGGAAGCTGAAATAGAGGTAAAAGCTATCCCTGGGCTAAATAACGTGGTAATGAAATACGGCAGGGTAGGGGAAAAAAATCCCTAATTAAGCCCTAAGTGGGGGGTACTGCTCTGGCCCTGATAACTAAACACAAGTAGCAGCCTAACAGCAGAGCACCCGCCCCCTGATAAGGGCGACCCTGTCAGGGACCTTTCCCTCAAATAAGTAGCCCTAGTAAGCCCTGCTCCTATCTATCCTTACATGCATGTTTCGCCTTCAGAAGAAGACTCATCAGGGGAAACATGGGGAGCTGAGCACAAATATGGTTGGAGTCATGGAGCCGCGGTGCGGGCCATAAAGCATTGGCCCCGGACCGCCGGTTCCCAAATAACGTTGGAGCTGAGTCAGCTCAAAAGGCAAAATAGGGGGCGGTATTGTGGCATGTGATAATGGCCACAATTGCAGGCGATGAAAAGCCTAACTTACATGTTAAGGCCGCCGGTCTTTTAAACAGAGCGCCATCCCAAAACGAGGCTTGGTTCTCTCCTTGATGACGCGGTGAGCACTGATGACGCCACCGTGTTTAAACACGCCGGGGCATGCGCAGTTCATTCTGACAGGGTTGCCTAGTGACCGGGATGCGTCCCCGGCAGCTGTCAGTGATGCAGTCCACCAGATAAGCAGCCGCAATGGAAAGACTGTATTTAAGGCGTTCTAAAAGGATAATTTTTAGCTGATGGCATCAGCCAGTTAGGAACAATTGCAGTCTGCCCATATAAGGGTCGCGGAGGGTCGGCAGTCTACAATAACAATGTAAATGCCGCGCATATGTCATATAGTGTATATAGTAATCGGCAGTCTAAAATGATAAATGTAGCACGTATGCAACGCGGCTCACGTGCAGCATACATGCAACATGCACAGACATGCTGATAAGAGATCAAAGTATAGTAAAAGGGCCACAGGAATTCAAATAAAACAACTATAATTGAGTTGCTCATTTAATCCTATCAGGGCTTAGGGGCTGAAGCGGGGATGCATTTTGTATTTCTAGGGGCACAAAGGGGCCCATTATCTATACTGGGGACACAAAGTGGCTATTATCCATACTCGCTGTGCACAAAGGAGGCCATTTTCTATACTGCAGGGAACTGTGCAGCCATGATCTATCCTGGAGGGCACTGTGTTTGTTTAAATTGTGCACTTCACTTATGATAAATTTGTAATTTTGTTGTATCTACTGTACTTGGCATACATTGCCCATGTCTGATAAAAAAAAAATAATAATTATTCTCCACAAACCTAGAATGCCGATTTTCTGGTATTAAATAGGTTGTCCAAATTATTTCAATATTTGCCGCATGCCAGTAAATAATATGAATAATGAACCGATACTCACCTGTTTCCCTGTTGTTCTCAGCACCACAGCTTCAATCTTCTCTCGATGTTTGTATGCAAGACTGCAGCAATGATGTAGCGGTATACGGCATGTGCCTGCTGCAGCCAATCGTAGGCAGTGTCATACTTGTGTGATTGTGCATATGGACAGCTCAGGATGTCAACCCTACACACATTGTGCTGTAAAGACTGGTGGCTCAGAGCACATTGGTTTGCTGTAACTTAACAGGGATATGGTATTTGCCAGGCCATGTTGCTTGGGACAAAGCATTTAAAGACAAAAAACATGGTTAAGAATCAGGACCAAAGATGTGTTGAGCCTACTTTCACACACACATTTTTGCTAGATCCGTCAGGGGTCAGAAAAAACACGTTACTGATAAAACAACCGTCTGCTTCCGTTATGAACGGATCCGGTTGTATTATCTTTTAACATTGCCAAGACGGATCTGTCATGAACTCTATTGAAATTCAATGGGGGAACGGATCCGTTTTCTATTGTCAGAGAAAACGGATCCGTCCCTGTTGACTTGCATTGTGGGTCATGCCGGATCCGTTTTGCTCCGCATCCCATGATGGAAAGAAAATTGCAGCATGCTTTCCGGTATGGGAATGCAACCTAACTGAATGGAATGCTTTTTCGAGCGTTCCGTTCTGTTCAGTTTTGTCCCCATTGACAATGAATGGATGGGGACAAAACTGAAGCATTTTTCTCTGGTATTGAGCCCCTATGATGGATCTCAATACCGGAAAATAGAAACGCTAGTGAGAAAGTAGCCTTACTTCTACCATTGATACTTGTTACTGAATGTGTAAAGTAAACTGGGCTGGGGGAATTTATGTGCTCATTCTACACTCAAATGAAAAATGAAGCAACTTTGCAATAGGTGATGATTAAAAATTCCTATAGTTTTGTTCCTACCGCCCCAATGCAAAGTTATGTCTCCATGGTAACAGACGACAAAATGTGTGTAGTCAGATTCTGTCTAATCTTGTTAGCACAAAGTAGAAGATTAAGATGAATTAAAACCTGCAAAATGGATTTATTTTCCATTCTAGATGCATAGGAATGACTGGAAAAAAGTTGTTGCAAACGAGATCATGGTCTGTCATAACAGGAAGTTTCAATAATTTAATAATTCGATTACAAAAATTTGAATCAGAGTATTAAAGGGGAAACTGCATAGCTTGCTGCACTACTCATGTGCACTGCAATGAGAGATTCGCTGTTTTCCGTCCAGCTGGTGGTTGGGTGTCACGGTGCAGTGTGGGGGGAAACTCAACACCGATGGGAAGCGAAACAGAAACTAGGCCTGAACACTGGGGAAAGGGAACTGGTCACCTCCTAGAGCAACCCTAATGCTAGTCCTGACTAACTATAAGTATGAACAGGCCTCGATGGTAGGGAAGTTCATACACCGGAGCCTATGGCCCTAACTCGCCCTGTAGAACCCTGGTAATAGTGTCAGCACAAGAGACGACCGATTCCTCCACTAGAAGGATGAACCAGAATCTCCCTCAGGCCTAGAAACAAAGGAAAGAGGAAGACAAAACTTACTGTCATGTTCTAGAGCGGGTCCACCTGACCCCTAGAACATCCTACAATGAAAGTATAACACAAATACACACACACTAACAGAGATGACAGTGAGTAGCAAACTGGAACGGCAGGTACGAAACCAGTGGAAAGAACAACCACTGGCCTAAGAGCACCAAAATACTAGGCCATTTAACTGCCGCGGATGCTGGAAGAGACACCAGCAGTCCAAACAACGACGACGACTGGAACCCATGCATAAGTACTGGAACCTGAACACCATACAGGACACAGTACAAACACAGAACCCAGCACACCAGTAACTGCCTGAACCCCCATGCGGAGAGGATGCATGGCGGCCTCAGGCAGAGCTGCACACTGACTCGTTGTTCCCTCTCTGCGGAACCAAAGAGCCCTCTCACCGAAGGCGCAGATCAGGGAAATTTCTAGCCTCCATGCAGGACTATACACACCAGAAACGGACCAGACATGGGACAGCAACTAGACCTACAACACCAACCCATAACATAAACCATACCAAACATAGAAACAGAGTAGGAAGGGAAGGTGACTTCAGAGGGGATGTTTACATAGATGTCTCACTAGGCGGCCCTCAAGAACTGGACAGATGGAACACCCAGGACAGGAGCATAGCTCCAGCACCAAACAAAGGCTGGAGGACAACTAAGGCCTCTTTCACACGGCCGTTTTTTTTTCCCGTTTACTGGCCGTTTTTTGCGGTCCGTATACGGTCCGTATACGGAACCATTCATTTCAATGGTTCCGCAAAAAAAACGGAATGTACTCCGTATGCATTCCGTTTCCGTATTTCCGTTTTTCCGTTCCGTTTTAACATAGAACATGTCCTATTATTGCCCGCAAATCACAGTCCGTGGCTCCATTCAAGTCAATGGGTCCGCAAAAAAACGGAACACATACGGAAATGCATCCGTATGTCTTCCGTTTCCGTTCCGTTTTTTGCTGAACCATCTATTGAAAATGTTATGCCCAGCCCAATTTTATCTATGTAATTACTGTATACTGTATATGCCATACGGAAAAACGGAACAGAAACGGAAAAACAACGGAAACAAAAAACGGAACAACGGATCCGTGAAAAACGGATCGCAAAACACTGAAAAAGCCATACGGTCGTGTGCAATAGGCCTAAGGCTACTCTTACACACATGTCGTAGTTTTATTCCGGCCCGCCTCTCTTTATGTTTGCAGTGCTGCTGCCGGAACTCTGGCCAGCCCCCATTATAGTCGATGGGGCAGGAGCTGCAGCACGGATCCGACAGGCTGTTGACCTGCTGGAGTTCCTTGCCGCTAGTGTGAAACTAGCCTAACACTCCTGGCCCAAAGCAACATGATAAATGGCACCTAGTGACCACACCCAGCCCAGGAACTTAACCCCACAAGTACCAGACAGGTAAGGAACCAGGATACAGGGAGCAATGCATAAACACGTTGCCCCAGGCAACTAGCATACACCTCAGACGTGTCACAGCGAACAACACAGAGACCGTGACACATCCGTGACTATGGGAATGTCCAATCTTGCCTAGTAACGGCAAGATGAGACAACCCCTTTGTGCTGCAATTTTTATTTTATTTTTTATTTTTTTTACTTTAGAGGTAGTTTTATCATCTTCGTCTGTGAACTTTAGACCAGAAAAGTACACAGTGAATGGCGTTAGTTGTGGATTTCTGCTTTCGTATTGGTCTTTATATGCTGAAGTCAGCATGATTTTTTTTATTTTTACAAATGACACATGAAATAATTTAGGAAGAAAGAGGTATCATTGTGTAACAGTGCACAGATGCCTCGTAGAGGAAGCGAAAATGCTGCATATATTGTTCCTAAGAATGAAGTGACTGCCTTTGCAGCTGGATAGACTTTGTAAATGTGTCTAGTGGAAGTGTTCCAGACTGGCGTTGGGCAGCTATGTTGCCTCCAGAAAAAGCCACATGACGCCAACAATTGCCAGTGGTCAGTCATTAGACCTTCACCAGTTGAAGATTGCTGGAATATTATATTGTGTATGCTGATACAACCTCTTCAATGAAATCTGTATGTGTAGGAAGGATTATTGCATGCTCCGCCCTTGGTTGCTGCAACACTATTGAAGTCACTTTGAACTTTGAAACAATTTAGATATTTATTTTTTTTAAAGAAAAAGCTAAATCTATCCTGGTGTTACTGCAAATTATTACTTTAAGGCCTCTTTTACACGAGCGTGACGGATTAGGTCCGGATACGTTCAGTGAAACTCGCACTATTTTGCAAGCACGTTCATTCAGTTTTGGCCTCATGCACACGACCGTTCCGTTTTTTTGAGGTTCGCAAACCCCGGATCCGCAAAAAAAACGAAAGCCGCCTGTGTTGCCTGCAATTTGCGGAACGGGCGCCGGCAAAGCGCGGACAAGAATAGGACATGTTATATTTTTTTTCGCGGAGCCACGGATGCGGACAGCACACGGATTGCTGTCCGCATCTTTTGCGGCCCCATTAAAGTGAATGGGTCCGCATCCGAGCCGCCAAAACGGCGGCTCGGATGCGGTCCCAAACGACGGTCGTGTGCATGAGGCCTTTGTCTGCGATTGCGTTCAGTTTTTTAACTTCTATGGGGCCAGGGCTGCGTGAAAAATGCAGAATATAAACATGCTGCATTTTTCACGCAACGCAGAACTGATGCATGAAAAAAAAACTGCTCATGTACACAGACCCATTGAAATGAATGGGTCCGGATTCAGTGTGGGTGCTATGCGTTCACAAATACAGATACCGTAGTTGCCACAGAATGGTTCTGAATGAGGAAGGCACTCTGTGCTCTGCTGTAAAAGACCCAGTTTTTTTTTTTTTTTGCCTCACACTGATCTTTTCAACGTAAAAAACAAACATCTGAACGGAAGTGTACCGTTTCTAAAAATGCACATGCTGACTTTGTAAAATACTGCAAGTAAATGCGTTCTGATAATGTTGTTGCATCAACATCTGAGCCAATCCTGTTCCAGCAGCATCTAGACAATGGCTGTTAACGAGCTGCTTGTGCACGCAAGACAGTAGCCCTGATTGCTTGCAATTTGATGATTTGGGTGCATTGTTTTTTCTCTTTTTTTTTTTTTTTTTTTATACCCAGCTAGGTTCTTAGCATGTATAATTGCTATGCAATCAGAAACACTGTAACTACTTCAAACCATAAAATGAAAGGCAATCATCTAAACAAAACAAGGGAAATGTGGTCACATGTAAGCATACTCAAATATTGGAATTATTTTCCTTTTTGCGTTTCATTATAGGTGGCTGACTGAGCACTGAATTTCTGAATGTGACCCTGAAATATCAGCCGGGCTTTGTTGTTGTTAAGTACTGGCGTTGAGAGAACTTAGCTGCATTGTGTGTTGCAGTGATAATGCTGGCTACCAGAATAGCTGTTAATTAGCTACTTTTGTTTGATGTAGGAAAAAATGGAGCCGTTCTCTTCTCTTCACCGGTTTCCAGATTCAGTTCAAACTTGTATTGTCAAGTGATACTACTTACTCTATCCGATACTTATGGGGAAATGTGTGCTGGAAATGCTAATGTATGAAAGCTTCTAGTCTTCAACACACTGCACTATTCCCTTAATTGAGAGAAGAACAATTTTTGAAAATTTGAATGTGTGCTTATCTGCATTCCTGCTCTGCGCTTTAATGTTATATTGTGAAGGTAGTTAGCACACTGCCGTGTGTACAGTGTATTACGGTTGCGGACTACTGTTGATCGATCATGCTCGGCCGAACACCAGTTCGGCTCGAGCATCTTGATGCTCGGCACATGGTGGTATTAGGCCGAATACCGCATGTGCTCGAGCGCAATGCTAGAGTCTCCTCCCCGCACATTTCCTGGCTGCCACGCAGCCAATAAACGTGCAGGTCAGTGCTGCCTTTACTGTAATGCCGTAGCCATGTTGGTTACTGCCATTACAGTGATTGGCAGGCTGGAACGTGTCATCGGGTGCTATATAGCACCCGATGACATGTTCGGCTCAGTCTTAGTCAGGGAGAGCTGCGCTGAGGAAGGGACAGACAGTGTAGGTAGTGATATAGGAATAATTTTATTAGAAAAACTTTTCAGCGACCCAAAAGTCCTTTTAAGAACTATTGTGTGTGGCAGCAGCAATGTCTATTTTTAGCGCAAACTGCGCTAAATGGCTAAAACTTAACAGACCCCAAAGTCCTTTTAAGGACTGTTGTGTGTGGCAACAATATCTATTTTTAGTGCATCCTGCGCTAAATGGCGTGCAATAGTTTGGCCGCTGCGGACAGTGACATTAGCTGCACCACATCTCCAGTGTAAAGTGTACGCATCCAAAAGATATGTGACATCCAGTGTACTTTTTCCATAGGCGGTGTACACTGGAGATGTAGCACAGGTAAAGTGTGCATAGAAAAAATTTCAGTGACATACAGTGTACTTTTTTTCGTAGACACTGCGGACAGTGACATTACCGGTGGTACCTCTTCTGTATAACGTTTCCTCATCCCAAATACCTGTGACATTCCCTGTAATTTTTTATTAGCCACTGGTGACCATATTGACATCTGCGGGATATCTCCTGTGTGACGTTTCCACATCCAAAATACCTTTTTTAATTTGTTTGCGCATACACTTCCAAATCCTACGCTACTGTACGTGTGACATACTTTCAAGCATATATAACCTTTAATAAGAAGGCGAGCAGAAAGAGACAGGGCAGTGGCCTTGATGCTGATGGTGCACGCAGAGGCCGCGGCCCTGGGCGCGGTGAAACTATGCCTGCTGCCAGAGCACTAGAAAAAAATATATAAACCTTACCTAGCTTCATGTCCAAGTTTGCAGGGCGGCGCAGGACACCACTATTGAAGTCAGACCAGTGCGAGCAGGTGGTCGTTTGGATTGCAGCAGATAATGATTCTAGTCGGTTAAGCACCACCCTGTCTTCTACAAAGTCCAGTCTTGATCCTGCTTCCTCCCACCATGGAGAGTCTGGGCAAACAAGTGATCCGACACTCGGATATTCCGAGGAGCTCTTTTCAGTGTCATTCCTTGATTTGTCCTTCTCGCCAAGCACACTTGAAGAGGGACAGATCTTGTGCCCTGATACCCAAACTCTTTATTATCCACAGTCACAAGAAGTTGGCTGTGGGGAATGGCAATTACTGTTTAATGAGGTGGACGATGATGAGACACAGTTGCCAGTAAGTCAACACTACTGTCTCAAGAGGTTGATGAAGAGGATGAGACATAGTTGTCAATCACTGAGTTTTTAGTTAGGTCAACAAGTCAGGAGGATGAGCAAAGTGAGTAAGTGGAAGAGGAGGTGGTGGACGATGAAGTCACTGTGACCCAACCTGGGAAGGTAGAAAGCCGAGCGAGAACAGCAGTACAGAGGGGGAGGGATTTGCTGCACTGCGACAGGCTGAAAGAGGCAGTGGGTGGCAAAAGGGAGAGGGCGGGCAACACCAAACAGGCCCGCAATTGTTCCTCGGAGCACACCCTTGTGGAAATCTCCCTTGCCAAGGGGTAGGTGTTCCGCAGTATGCCGCTTTTTTGAGGAAAGTGCGGCCGACAAAAGAATTAGTTTGCAACCTGTGCCATACAAAAATGAGCCAGGGCGTGAACACTAGCAACCTCACCACCACCAGCATGATCCGCCACATGACATTCAAGCACCGTAATAAGTGGGCCGAACGCCTGTGTCCACACTCTGTGTCTGCGGGTCACACCACTGCCTCTTCTTCCCCTGTGTTACGTGCTGGCCAATCCCCTGTCGAATGTGCAGGCCCGGGTGCCTCCCGCCCCACAACTTTACTTTTTGCAAGCACCATCAGCGACCACATCCACTTCCATGTCCCAGCGCAGCGTACAAATGTCCTTACGCCAGGCATTTGAACGCAAGCGCAAATACTCAGCCACCCACCCACAGGCCATAGCACTAAATACGCAACTTTCCAAATTACTGGCCTTGGAAATGTTGCCATTTAGGCTGGTGGACACTGAGACCTTCCGCAGCATGATGTCGGCAGCCGTCCCACATTACGCAGTCCCCAGCTGCCACTATTTTTCAAGGTGTGCCGTGCCTCCTTTACACCAGCATGTGTCCCGTAACATCACACGTGCCTTGACCAACGCAGTTACTGGGAAGGTCCAATTAACCACCGACACATGGACAAGTGCATTCGGCCAGGGACGCTACATTTCCCTGACGGCACACTGGGAGCGAGTCGTACTCTGGGATGGCGCAGGTGCTACCGACGCTAAGGGTTGTGGGCCCTACGTCGATCAGGGTTTCCGTCAGCACGTATGTTAGTGGCTCCAACCCCCACTTCCCTGCCTCCTCCTTTATTTCCGCCTCCGAATTATCCGTGTGCAGCACCAGTCAGCCATCAGTCAGTAGATGGAAGCAGTGTAGCACTGCAGTGGGGAAGCGGCAACAGGCCGATTAGGGGACAAACAGCACACCGCCGAAGAGCTGTGGCAGGGGATAAGAGACCAGACTGAGCTGTAGCTCTCGCCACTCAACTTACAACCATGCATGGTTGTGTCTGATAATGGCTGTAACTTGGTAGCGGCTTTGGAGCTCGGCAAGCTCACACACATCCCATGCCTAGCCCACGTCTTAAACTTAGTGGGGTTCAGCGGTTTCTCAAAACCTACCCCAATTTGCCTGAGCTACTGGTGAAGGTGTGCTGCGTGTGTGCATATTTCCGCAAGTCATCGACAGCTTCCGGCTGTTGTGCGACGTGAGCACGCGCTAGAACTCCACGTTCCACATGTTGGCCAGGCTTTGTGAGCAGCAGAGAGCAGTAGTTGAATACCAGCTGCAACATGGTCGTCACCTTTCCAGTCAGCTTCCGCTATTCACAAGCGAGGAGTGGGCATGGATGTATGACCTCTGAGAGGTTTTAAGAAACTTTGAGGAATCAATACTGATAGTGAGCGGCGATAATGCTGTTATCAGTGTAACCATCCCACTTCTGTGTCTACTCGCGCTTGCTGCTCACAATTAAGGACGATGCTTTGCATGTGGAAGAGGTAGAAATCAGGGAAGACATTACACAGAGTGATAGCCAGACCACCCTCAGTTCGTCTTCTCAGCGTGAACTGGACGATGAAGAGGAGGAGTTGGAGACTGTTTCCTCCGCTACAGAGGGTAGTACCCATGGAAGTATAATTCAATCTGTTCTGCGTGGGTGGGCAGAAGAGGAGGAAGAGGATGAGGAGATTTGAGTCATCCTCCTGATGACAGCAAAGTCTTGCCTGTTGGTACTCTGGCACACATGGCTTACTTCATGTTAGGCTGCCTTTCCAGCGACCTGCGCGTTATACGCATTTTAGACAACACTGATTACTGGTTGTTCACCCTTCTTGACCCCTGCTACAAAGAGAACTTCTCATCTCTCATTCCTCTGGTGGAATGGACGAGCAAAACCGTGCAATACCAGAAGGTCCTTGTTGAAAAGTTGCTCCAAATATTTCCATCTGACAACGCTGGCGGCAGAGTCTGTAGTTCCTTGGGCAACCAAGAAGGGGAAGACAAGGGGAACACACAGCAGTTCCAACAGAGGCAGGGCAACACTCTTCAAAGCCTGGGACAGTTTCATGACACCCCGCCAGCACCCTCACCCTGATGCGCGGCCTACTGTCACAAGGAGGGAAACATTTTGGAAGATGGTGAAGGAGTACATAGCAGACCGTGTCAGCGTGCTCAATGATCCCTCAGTGCCTTACAACTACTGGGTGTCCAAGCTAGACACGTGGCACGAACTGGCGCTCTACACCTTGGAGGTGCTGGCATGCCCTGCCGCCAGCATATCTGCCTGTCAACGGAAAATGCTGACAGGTTGACTCTTATAAAAATGAACAAGGCCTGGATTGACCATGACTTCTCGACTCCACCAGAGGAAAGCTGATGAACTTAAAGGCATTTTAAATGTGTTGTTTATAATGTACTGAATACACTGTATTCCCTTCCACCACAAACAAGGGTATATGGTTGAATCTTCCTTTTCTCATCCTCCTCCTCCTCCATCATATCAACATGCTTATTTGTCGCATATAATGTTTTACATGGTCAGCTCGCCTGCATGCCCTCGCATATAATGTTTTATAGGGTCAGCTCCCCTGCAGTCCCTCGCATGATAATTTTTTAGAGGGTAAGCTCACCAACAGGCCATCAGTCATAATCTTTCTATGGTGTATATGATGCCCTTCTTTATGTGTATAAGTGTATTGGAGTGCAGGTTCCTTGTAATTTTGGGCAGCCCTTTCACTTAGTGCATAGGCTTTATGAGTGTAAAAGTCCCACTCTGAACAATTGTACCACAATGTGAATGAGGCCCTCCTTTATGTGATATACAGGTTGTATCGGATTGCCTCTTCCTTGTAATTTTTGGCAGCACTTGCACTTTATATACAAATAAATATACAGGTAAGAATGTTTCCTAACAATTTTTCCTCTAAAATCAATTTTATCTTCGGTTTTGTGCGTATTTTTTGCCAGTCTTTAAAAGTGGCGTAATACTCTGACAACATCGTTCCCAGCAGCGACCTGGGAGTCCAAGATGCATCCAGACATCCCCCCTATGCTGTTCCCGAACCATTTCAGTGGTGTTTCCATCAATTTCTGACCTTTTCATTTGAACCAGACACTTCAGAGCAGGGGGTGCCTGGTTTAATGCTCAGGTTCTCCCATTGACTTCCATTGTGCTCGGCTGCTCGGTAGAGCACCTGAGCATTCCGGGGTGCTCAGCCCGAGCACTTTGGTGCTCGATCAACACTATTTTTGACCCATTCACATAAATCGGTCCGCAACCTGGGATATGTGGTGCAGAATGAAGGCACAGATCGGAAGCCCATGGAAGCACTACGTAGTGCTTCCATGGGTTTTCAGTCCATGCCTCTGCAACCCCCAAAAAGTAGTGCAGAGGCATGGACTGCGGACCATCAGATGCAGATCGCAAACCCGATTCAAGTGAATGAATCTGCGTCTGTAGACTCTGGCCACATGGCAATGCTGGCACACAGTCTTGTGCATGAGGCCTTAGGTGGGAATACTGGTTAACGTTAATCACTCTTCCAGCCAGGACTTTCCTCTTTCCACTGAGACTGCACCAGGATACACAATACAAAGGGGTAGGATTGGGTGATAGGAAGTACAGGGTTGGTTTATATGCAGATGATCTCATACAGTTTGTCTGAGGTGGACCATACCCTGCCATATGCTATAGATCTGATTGACCACTTTGGGTTCTTTTCTGGTCTGTAGATCAATTTGTCCAAGTCGGCCATCATGCCCTTTGGAGATCCACAATGGTCCCCAGTTTACGGTCACCTACCTGTATATGACTACTTAAAATATTTAGGTGTCCACTGTCAAAATCACTTAGAATTGTAAACAGTTTTTTGCTAAGAATATCGCCCTTTGGAGTCATACTTTATAGATGAATTCAAAGCATGGAGGATTCTTCCTTTATCAATAGCATGACCTATTTTTCTAATAAAAATGATTCCAGGACTTTATCTGCCGGGAACATGCCTGTGTGCCTATTCCATAGAGATTCTTTGATCAGTTACACTCTTTGATGACTAGCTTTATTTGGGGCTACTGTCTACATAAACTTTCTTTGGCTACCCTACAGCAACCCAAGGACTAGTGGGGAAGATCTTTACAAGACTTCTGTGTTTACTTTCTAGCAGGTCAACTCCCTAACTCTGAATTCTTGCTAAGACAATATTTACATATCGATTCTCTCTGGCTGTTACTGGAGGGGATTTCTGGGATTCCTATCTTCCTAGGACCTAAGGCATTATCAATGCTTGCCTTCTAAGGCTCCTCTGTGGGATAATTTTGTTTCCTCATATGCTAACTTTAGAGGGTAATGAGTTCTGGAAAGGTCATGGGATACGGTTACTTGGGTATGTACAGTATCTCACAAAAGTGAGTACACCCCTCACATTTTTGTAAATAATTTCTTATACCTTTTAATGAAACAACACTAAAGATATGACACTTTGATACAATGTAAAGTAGTCAGTGTAAAGCTTATCTAACAGTGTAAATTTGGTGTGCCCTCAAAATAACTCAACATACAGCCATTAATGTCTAAACTCCTGGCAACGCAAGTGAGGTTATACAAACAGTACACGGACTGCTTTCCATTGTATCAAAGTCTCATATCTTCAGTGTTGCATGAAAAGATATAATAAAATATTTACAAAAATGTGCGTGTACTCACTTTTGTGAGATACTGTAAATAGAGAGCGAGTGGTTCTGGTTTTTACACAATTACAGGAGTTATATGGTATGTATACCACGTGAGCGTTTTTATAGACTCTTGCAATTACGCTCTGCCTTCCATACGCAACTATTGGACGATCGGAAAGCGATCTCCGTGTATACCTTAATAGGAGTCGTTATTACCTAGGGAACGAGAGGTATTACTTTCATGTTGTTCACTTGATTGACTCCAGATCGGCTTTCGCTGCACTGTGTGCAGCCGCTAAGTGGAAGGAACATATTCCTTCTGCAACTAGCAAGGACTGGATAATCGCAATGGAATCTCCACGGTCAGTGTCCCCGTCTGTCAATAATAAACTTATACAATGGTTTATCCTTTACCATTGTTATTTATCCCCAATCAGACTCCATAGAATGGGTTGCCTCCAACATTCTAATTGTCATAGATGTGATGCCTCGCAAGCAGGTTTTTGGCATTTAATATGGTAATGTGATTATGCGAGTTCCTTTTGGAGAGAGGTTACGGAGGCCCTTTCTTGTGTCTCTTAGGCATTCTACCTGTAGAACAATGGCCACACCACAATACAAATTTTTCAGTCAATGGAAAACCTTAGTAAATCAGACTGTTATGTATGAAGATGTATTTAAACAAGAGGATGCCCACAAAAGTTTTGGAAGGTTTGAGGTACCGCATCCTTCCTTATTTATGCCTTGAATATTCCAGTGCTTCGCTAGCAGCCATGATGCCTTTGTACTTGCCGTTTAAGAAATGTGATGCTGTTCTAGCCTCTGAGCACTCCTTAAATGTATGTGTCACTTTTATTTTGACTTTACTTGACAATATATTGTCTATTGTATCCTTCATGCATATGCCATACTGTTCTATACATGTTTAATAATAAGAGTTTAAAAAAAAATATGAATCTTCCGTTACGGGGCCATACTGCAGGTACTTGATAAAAATTATATATATTTTTACCAGAAAACCCACCAAAATTAAATGTGCAATGAATAAGACATTTCAAATGAAGTATTATTGCAATGTACAAACATAGTGCCTACTGCTGTTTATCCTTGTAACCCTCCTCCTGCGTTCAGTAGTGGACAAACATGCTCAGGAGCTTCCCTGCTTCCTTCTCCTTAGTCCTGGCGTAGTGATTTTATAGTGAAGGAGTTAAGGCTCCTTTTATTAATCTCTACTTCTAAATTCTTAGAAATATTTAGTATGGAGGTAGACAGAAGGAAAATGTGGGGAATTACCTACCATATGCATCTCTGGGGCTATATATGAGGTACTAATATATATATTTTTTATGCAGGGGAGGAAGGAGTTAACAAGAACTAGTTTTAATGCATCGTAGGAGACACAGGTGCTTCATAATTTGCTGCCCACCAACAGAAATGAAATAAAGTTCTCCACATTAGTAGAAGGGTTTTACATTTGTGAGTAACCCCTTTAAAGGGTTTCTGTCACCCCACAAAACTCATTATTTTTTTTTGGGATAGTTAGATTCCTTATAGGGCGATATAGGAGAATATAATGCTCTTACTTACTTTCATGCGGCCGATTCTTTATAAAACGAAGTTTTATAATATGTAAATGAGGGCTCTACCAGCAAGTAGGGCGTCTACTTGCTGGTAGCCGCAGCAGCAATCCGCCCCCTCGCTGTGTTGATTGACAGGGCCAGCCGTGATCTCCTCCGGCCGGCCGGCCCTGTCAGTAATTCAAAAATCGCGCGCCTCTGGTCATTCGGCGCAGGCGCTCCTGAGATGAGGAGGCTCGTCTCCTCAGTGCGCCTGCGCCGATGACATCACCGAAAGAGAAGACGTCATCGGCGCACTGAGGGAGTGCTGAGGAGACGAGCCTCCTCATCTCAGAGCGCCTGCGCCGAATGACCAGAGGCGCGCGATTTTTGAATTACTGACAGGGCCGGCCGGAGGAGGAGATCCCGGCTGGCCCTGTCAATCAACACGGCGAAGGGGCGGATTGCTGCTGCGGCTACCAGCAAGTAGACTCCCTACTTGCTGGTAGAGCCCTCATTTACATATTATAAAACTTCGTTTTATAAAGAATCGGCCGCATGAAAGTAAGTAAGACTATTATATTCTCCTATATCGCCCTATAAGGAATCTAACTATCCCAAAAAAAAAAAGAGTTTTGAGGGGTGACAGAAACCCTTTAAAGAACATCTTCCATAGAATATACATCATATAAAAGCTAGTATGATGTGTAATGTGAGACAAGTGTGGCCATTTCAGTCCCAACCTTGGTGGTGTTTTATCTTCTCTAGTGTACTTTTAGTCAGCATAGGCAGGGAAGTGAGACAAGATAGAAATAGCATTGTTTTAAAGCCTTAGTATTTTTATGGGTCTGTAAATCATGTAGCAGGAAGCAAAGAGAATAATTGCAAAAGTGAAGTGAAACTTGCTCGCTCTATTCTTTTATATATTTATCACAGATGAGTGATAAGGGAGGAGTTGCTGTCGCATGCAGTGTGTTAGGGTCCCTACAGACGTGGCAGATTTTGTTGCAGCAAATTTCTGTGACTGGAAGTTAGTTCCATTCACTTGGGGCTTGCAGAAATCCATGTGCTTGCCATTAAAGCAACCACATTCACATGAATGAACTGCTTTTTCAGCTGCAGAAACATCTGCAGCAAAATCTGCCATGTGTGAAGGCACCCTTATGTATTTGACAAGATTTGTAGGATAAAACAACATTTTCAGAAAAACTCATCTCAGTATCATCTTTCCAGATTGAGACAGAAGGAAGGTTTGGCAAATTCTTGATAATTAAAGGGGTTGTCTCACTTCAGCAAATGGCATTTATCATGTAGAGAAAGTTAATACAAGGCACTTACTAATGTATTGTGATTGTCCATATTTCCTCCTTTGTTGGCTTGATTAATTTTTCCATCCCATTATACACTGCTCGTTTCCATGGTTAAGACCACCCTGCAGCTGTGGTCGTGCTTGCACACTGTAGGAAATGCCTATGCACATTCCCGTGGTCTTGGCCATCAGAGAGACCAAAGTTTCTTCCTATAGTGTGCAAGCACAGCCACCACTGATGGATTGCATGGTGATCGTAACCTTGGAAACGAGCAGTGTATAATGTGATGGAAAAATGAATCCAGACAGTAAAGGAAGCAATATGGACAATCACAATACATTAGTAAGTGGCTTGTATTAACTTTCTCTACATGGAAAATGTAATTTGCTGAAGTGACACAAATACTTTAAAACAAGATGATTAATCACCATTCGTATTTTTTATTACCCATATATTTTATTATTCTATTACGACATTTATAATTTTTGTTCCCACAATAATTCATATTGCATACCATGGAAATAGTGACATGGGAACTGGAAGATAATGCAAAAGTTGTGCTCTTTTCCTATACAGGCAATGATACGCCTGCATAAAATGTAATCTTGGAAAAGTTTCAGATTTGTGGACACATGTAAGTGGAGAATCCTGACAACAGTAGCTTTCCATTATAACTAATGTCTATATTACGGGTCCGTGCCTCTGCACCACATTTTGCCATAAATATTCTGCAGGTCGCGGACCAATTTAAGTTAATGGGTCCGCATCCGCAGCACAGAGTGCACACGGCCGTGCACGTGCATTGTGGACTGCTATAGCACGGAGCCCTTACGTTTGTGTGCATGAGCCCAAAATGAGGGTGTTATACTGTAGCAGTTAGTTGACTACGTTGACCCTCTATAAAGAAGTCAGTGCCTCTTTCATCGGAATGAATGCATGCTGAAGATCACTAGCTGTTAGTTCACCATTATGTGCAGTAATTAATTTTCTCTTATTGTGGCTACATCGTGATATCATGTGGCGGCAATTCACTTGCAGCAATTCAGAGCTCAGAATTGCTATATTTCAGCGGGTAGCCTTTTCACACATTTCTTTATCTTTCAGAAGCCCCCTCTCTCTACTATCATGTAGGTTAAGTACATCTCCGAGGGATCTTCATGTAGCATTTTAACAAAGCTGAAGCACACTTCATAATTGATGTAGTCTCATGAGGAGATACACCCTGCAGTATCATAATGGCTTATGTGTTTCCCAGCTGTAATAAATTTGGTCAGTAATATTTTGTTACAATGGAAACTAAAAAAAAAAAACTGTTTCATGTCGTAAGTAATTGTCTTAGTAGTTGGGAGCAGAGAATATACAAAGCTCTTGTTCTACCAGTCTGCATGGTCCACGAGTGGATAGATATTGTATGTGGATACATGTAGTGTGCCCTAATACACAGTCGAATCACATTATAATCACCACCAGCTAATTTCCAGAGTAACCACCATGTGCAGCACGAAGAGTAGCTAGATGGGCTGGGAGTGACTCATTAAGGTCCTGGGAGGTTGTCACAGGTATCCGGAACCATGCTGACTTCAGTGCATCCCACAGCTACCAGAGGATGTGTGGGGAAAGATCCATAGAGTGAACACGACGATTGAGCTAGTCCTACAGATGCTCAGTTGGGTTCAAGTCTGGGGAATAATGGGGCCAAGGTAGTACTTAAAAAGCTTGGTCATGCTCTTCCAACCGGTGTTGGGCATTTATAGCCGTGTGACATTTCATATTGTCATGCTATAAGATCCTATCCGCCCCATTGGCATGTATGGATGTATGTGTACACTGGGCAATGTGCACCATTGTAGCTGACTTTCATCTCTTACATCAACGGCATGTAGCGCTTCGCAGTTTCCATGGTGTCATTTGTCCATTCGCGATACACTTTCACCACAGCAGCATTCGAACAGTACACAAACGGCACAATTTCAGAAATACTGCCACTTTTGGCCCTAAAGTCAATAATCAACCTTTTTTTAAAAACTCTAATAAATCACCCCTTTTACCCATGATACCAACAAGGGATATGTGTGCAGACAGCCTATTGCACACTTATATATGTCATGTGCAGGTGAGTATTTATTTGAAAAATGCCAAGTAGTAATATTACCTATTGCATCTATAAGATAGACCTCCCACCTAAGGTCTCATGTTAGTACAAGTGATGTAATGTCGAGGAATTTCTTGATCCCTGAGAGCCTTGGGGAATGCATCTTTTGGCATGTGTGGTCAGTGGTCTCATCCTGCTAATCATGGTGGTAGACAGACAAAGGGAGCCATGATGGCGATCTACAGTCTAATGCTTCTCCTTATAGGATCATCAAAGGCATGGCACTCATTTCTCAGCAGTGTAGTGTGATCTAGATGTTTGTGTAATAGTAAAGAGTTATGTCATAAAGCCTTTCTACTCTAAGCAGTGATTTTCATATCCTTGCAGCCATCATCCTGGGTGAATATGAACAGTTAACATGGATGAAGAAGTTCTGCTCAGATCCAGACAATAAATTTTCCTTTGTTTTATAATTCTTCTCCAGCTTTTAGAAGGAACTTCTTTTTTTCAGTGGTGTGCCGTTTTTGATTTTAGTCTTGTATCCCTGAGTGATGACTACAGTTTTGACAGATGCAGATGAATCCTCGGGTCAGGGTTATACACTATAAAGATTAAAATAAAATGGATAACATTTAAAGAAAGCATCAATCTTGCTCTGTAGCTCTCACTGTAACTTATGGTGAATACTAATGAAAGATGGCACAGGTTGAACTATTTACTTCACATTCTTGTTTGCTGCTTCTGTTATAACACCAGTTGTCTTCTATTTATGTATCCGCTTTGGGACCAGCACACACAATGGGTGGGAGAGGAGCGATAAAGTGTAGAAACGATTTATATGGGTTGTTCAGGAAAGCAGCCAAACAACTCTTGTTTTCACTCCCTGGAATGAGAATATTGCATAAAGTAAAATCAACTTCATCCAGTGGAAGTTGGGCCTAGTAGGTGCCGAATTATCAGATCATCTGGATTATTAGCTGTTCATAGATGAGCATTTAAAACTCACGAGGGCAGAGAAACTGCAGGATTATATCCCCAAATAATATCTTTGTCATGCCATAAATGTTCTACTTCTGAAGAACGGGACCCCATTGCACACTGCCGTGAATGGAGAGCAGGTAGCACATATGCTGATCCTTCCATTCACTTCTATTGGACTTGGCTATTTTTGGAAGTCCGATAGCAGTTAATGGAGAGAGCCAAGCGCTCACTGCTTTATGTGACGGGGTTCCATGAGTATCCAGATAGGAACACCCCTTTTACATTCTACATTATAATTAATTTTCTATGGGATAATAGCTGGATTACTCCAATTTGTGTATTATCAGATACCTGATTAAAACAATCTGAGTACTTCCATATCCATACATCGCTGCTACTAATTATCTTTCATCCTTTCGCCCTTGACCAGTTGGTTCGGCAGTTGGCTATTTTGGGCATTAACAGTCATGCTAGATGGATAGGTAGAGCAACTGGAAATGGCCAGGGTTCTTCTGATAGATTCCAGCCATGTTTTATAATGCTGTATCATTATTCTGAATATTTCTTTGATGTCCGTTTCTAGGCTTAAATAATGCCTCTAAAAGTGGTTGACTCAGAAGCTGATCGGGAGACCAGCTGATGGGTCCAGCTACTCTTACCCATTTCTGTTATCACTGGGTGAAGACACAACTGTACAAATATAACAGAGGGATGTCATGGCCATATTTTATAGATGGGAAGGCCACATTCCCTTGATCCATTTATGATTATAAATTATATATATTTCATTAAGTTACCTGTCCATCGGCTTCATGGAGCTTTGATTCATTCCCTAATGTTTTGCTCGATCAGGTACTTCACAGTAGCCATGTCACACCGTAATGTATTTGCAAACTTTCCCAGCTTTTCTTTCCTGGGCATTCTTTGCTACACAGATTCCTCGGTGTGAACTCTTGCTATTAGAGGCACAGTAGGAGCAAAAGTCTTTGCTAATTTCCCTGGCTATAAATGCACAATTGAAACGGTGTATCAGCGGGGGTTAGGACAATCTGTGTTCTGACACCAAGTGTTACACAAAATTGCTGCCGCTGTTCAATTACATAATTGGTGTGTCATTCCAAACCTATTTCCAGCGCAGACCAATGGCTTACACTTCCTGTATCACTTATACCATGGAGTAACAGACCACAGGATCCTAATTTTTATGTAAGCTGAAGGCTATGATGGAGAGCATGTGCAAACATTCATGCACAAATGTACATGTGTAGATAAAATATGAGGCTACATTAGCAAATCTGGCATTCAATAGACTACAGTAAGCAAATCAATTTACCTGCCTCCAACATGTAAAGTCAATGGTTCACCAATAAAAAGCAAGAGCGCCAAATACTGAGGCTGAAGAAAGGAGAATCACGCTGGCGGCAGGATTGTTTGGGAGGAGTTTTGCTGGGAGGCTGGTATGGTGTACATCGGGTAGGAATGAATCTATATCTACATGATGAGCTCTGAATAGAGCACTTTTTCAGTTGTACATATTCTCCATGATGTATGGTCCCCTGTGCCGGACACCTCACACTGGCAGACAATTAGCGAGCACTACTCCCTTCTTAATTTGCATTAATTAGGTTAATAATTCAGCAATATTCCCTTATGTGCAAGGAATTACCTGCAAGTGTTGATCGTATTTGCCTATGTCATTGAGTTATTCTGGGAATTTACCTGCAGTTCTTCTATGTGCGCTGAGCTTTTTGATTGAAACTTTCTAACTAAAAGGCTCAAATGGGTTATCTGTTCCACTTCCTAGTTATGTTTTTGAAGGAGCAATTTGAGAAGACTTCAAAGTTGTAACTTCTGACTATTCAGTCCTTCTTACGCACCATCAAACAATGTTTTAGTTAATGTAAGTTTCCTCGCTACCACTGCAGCATTCATAATATTTGTCTTTTTTGATCCACTCAGCTCTCAAGTTCTACAAATGTGCTTTACATTGACATTCAAGGTTGTGCTAGATCATACAGGGCATTTTGTACACATTCCATGCCCAGAGAACCTTAGCTGCTTGCTTGCACCTAGAACTCGGGCAAAGGAAAGTGAATCATATTTAAAAGAAACCTTTCACCATAAAAATTTGAATTAATCGGCAGGGAGCATGTTATAGAGCAGGAAGAGCTGAGCAGATTTATTTCGTTTTATGGGAAAAGACTCAGTATAATTTATAATTATTTCTTTAAATGTCTCCTTATTCTTGGCTTTTAAGTTAAGGAGGCGGTCCTATCAGTGATTGACAGCCATCTCTGTGTGCACAGTCATTGATGGAAAGCTGTCAGTCACTAATAGGGCCACCTCCTTGACTTCACAACCCAGAATGAGCTGGAATTCACATAAATAATTTACAGATTATACTAAATCTTTTCCTACATTTATTGTATATCAATCTGCTCAGCTCCTCCTGCTCTATAACATGCGGTCTTCGCCTCAGAAACCTTGTCCAACATGAGATTCCTTTTAAGTGAGACAGTATTAGATTTGAACAGATTTTGGGGGAGTTGGTATCAGTAGCAATTGGTTGGACAAGCATTTGGCTTAAAAGTTAGTTTGGGGGGCATTTACCCAAGTGTAGGCAATGTAGCCCAAACATAGGTGGTGTAAATATTGTCATATTTGATTTCATTATAATACTACCATACATTTCACCTTATTTACATGACCGGATAGAGATTTGTTCAGTGCCATCCAGACTAATATATTGGACCTTACTGAACCTTAAACCAGTGATTTCATACAGGTTTTATTTTTGTCCAGTTCTGTATGAGGATGACTGGAAAATTGTGCTATTTTCTATTGGGTACAGTATTATATACATATTCTTTCCCAGATGCAAAGCAATATTTCTGTAATGTGCTACGTATGGCACCATCAACAAAAACACACCTCCCTAGTATGAGTCTAAATAAGCCCTCCTGGACAATGAAGATGGCACCCCATGTTCTTAAGTTTCAAAAAGAAATACACCATTCGTTTGTGCTGCAAAAATGAGCGTTTGTGCGGCAAAAATGAATGTTTGTGCCAGTTCGGTTCCTGAGATATTGCACGTTTTAATTCTTATGAAGCCCCGCCCACTTTACACCCCATGTTTTTAAATTTCAAAAAGAAATACACCATTCGTTTGTGCTGCAAAAATGAACGTTTGCGCCGCTTTGGTTTCCGAGATATTGCGCGCTTGATTTGCTGAGACCCCGCACACTTTCCACCCCATGTTTTTAAACCTGACCCTAGACCCCCCCAGGTGTGCTGTAGCTTGCTCCCCCCCCCCCCCCACAACTTTTTTTGGGGCACAAGCATATTTTTTTTTTTTTGCGTACGCTGACTGTGGCCGGGACTCTTAGCGTCTGGCCACTGTTAGCCCATCGCACACCCCACTGCTGATCAACTTTGGATGGTTGATCAGCGAGTTTGAATTTTTAATTTTTTTTTTATTTAAAAAAAAATTTGGGCCTTTTTTTAAAATTTTTTTATTTTTTTGTCTGTTAGGTTTAGGATAAGTTCGCGAACACCCGTCCCCCCACACACACGCACACCAAATAAAGTTTATCATGCGCGCACCCACACTCCCCTATGGCCCGCCGGATGTTCTCGGCTGAGGAGGCATACGCCCAGCTTGCCTCCGAGTCCGAGAGCCCCAGTGAGGACGAGGATGACCCCACTTTCCTTTTGTCATCCGCGTCCTCTTCCTCATCTAGCGATGATGATGAAACCCCAAGGCGGCGGAGACCCCCCGTGCGGAGTAAGGGGACCGAGATGCTAGGGACCCTGGGGCTCGTATTAGTTTTCCGACCCACCAGTTAAGTCTACCGGAGCCCCCTACCAGTGAACTTGTCTGGTATACCCCAGAGCGTTTTGAGTCCGTTATTCCTGATTTTGTAGGCCAACCAGGAATCCAGATTTCCACAGTGGGCTTCACTGAATACGACTACTTTAGTCTTTTTTTCAGTGACCACTTCGTGAATCTGATGTTGGCGCAGACGAACCTGTACGCCCAACAGTTCCTTGCTCAACACCCGGGCTCCTTTTTGGCTAGGCCCGGTGGCTGGACTCCGGTCTGTGCAGCCAAGATGAGGACGTTTTGGGGCCTCGTGCTGTATATGGGCCTAGTCAAGAAACCTAGTGTCAGGCATTACTGGAGTGGGGACGTCCTCTACCAGACCCCACTTTACAGTACAGCCATGACACGTTTGTCATCCAGAAATGCCTGCATTATGCAGATAATGCAGCATGTCCCCCCAAGGTGATCCTGCCTATGACCGCCTGTACAAAATCAGGCCGGTCATCGATCACTTTGGGGCCAAATTCTTGCAGGCCTATGTACCTGGAAGGGAGGTCGCAGTTGATAAGTCTCTCATTGCTTTCAAGGGGAGACTCATTTTCCATCCAGTATGTTCCCTCTAAGCGGGCGAGGTATGGCGTGAAGATGTACAAACTTTGCGAGAGTACCTCGGGGTACACTTACAAGTTTCGTGTGTACGAGGGGCGAGATTCCCGTATTCAACCCCCAGAATGTCCCCCCACTCTGGGTGTTAGCGGGAAACTTGTGTGGGACCTTATGCAACCACTGCTAGATAAGGGTTACCACCTGTACGTGGATAACTTTTTTACTAGTATCCCCTTGTTCCAGTCCCTCGCCGCCAGATCCACGTCTGCTTGTGGGACCGTGCGGGAAAAATCAACGCAGCCTCCCTACCCATCCCCTCCAGGTACCTATCCCCAGGGGTGCGACCCGTGCCCTTACCAGTGAAAACCTGTTGCTGGTCAGATATAAGTACAAGAGGGATGTCCTTGTACTGTCCACAATTCACGGTAACTGCATCACCCCTGTCCCTGTGCGAGGTACCGCGGCAACGGTCCTCAAGCCGTATTGCATCGTCGACTGCAATCGGTATATGGGAGGAGTTTATCTATCTGATCAAGTCCTCAAGCCATAAAAACGCCATGCGCAAAACCCGGGCATGGTACAAAAAAGTTGGGGTCTGCTTGGTGCAGGTTGCCTTGTACAACTCTTTTGTGCTGTCCCGGAGCGCTGGCAACACAGGGACATTCCTTCAGTTCTATGAGGCAGTCCTCAAGAACCTGATCTTTTCTGACCGGGAAAGAGCAGGCCGGAGTATCTCGGGAACTGGAGGCGCCCGGATAGTCCCTGGCCAACACTTTCCAGGTGTGGTCCCCCATACTGGAAATAAGGGACGGACCCAAAAAAGGTGCAGAGTGTATCACAGGAAGGGGATACGGAAGGACACCACTACTCAGTGTGACACGTGCCCCGATCATCTGGGCCTCTGCATTATTGGTTGCTTCAGGGAGTACCACACTTTCATGGAGTACTAAATTTATGTTCCCCTTCCCCAATTTAGCCACTGACAATCGGATAAAAAACTATGGTTCTAAGACTTGAGACACTAAAACGGGAAAAAAAAAAAGATTTCAAAAATATTAAGTTAAAATAAAATAAAAAAAGTTGGCATATAGGGTATCGTCGCGTCTGTAAGAATCTGCTCTATAAAAATACCCCATGACCTAACCCCTCAGATGAACATGGTCAAAAAAGAAAAGAAAAACGGTGCAACGGTGATGTAAGGTGACAAAAAAAACTTTTTTTTGCACAGTTTTTATTTTATTTTTTGACCGTGTTCATCTGAGGGGTTAGGTCATGGGGTATTTTTATACCGCAGATTCTTACGGACGCGGCGATCCCTAATATGTCTACTTTTTTTATTTATTTTAGTTAAAAAAAATATTTTTGAAAAAATATGTTTTTAGTTTTAGTGTCAAGTCTGAGAACCATAGTTTTTTATCCGATTGTCAGTGGCTAAATTGGGGAAGGGGAACATAAATTTTGTACCCCATGGAAGCGTGGTACTCCCTGAAGCAACCAATAATGCAGAGGCCCGGATGATCGGGGCATGTGTCACACTGAGTAGTGGTGTCCTTCCGTATCCCCTTCCTGTGACATACTCTGCACCTTTTTTGTGTCCGTCTCTTCTTTTCAGTATGGGGGACCACACCTGGAAAGTGTTGGCCAGGGACGATCCGGGCGCCTCCAGTTCCCGAGGTACTCCGGCCTGCTCTTTCCCGGTCAGAAAAGATCAGGTTCTTGAGGACTGCCTCATAGAACTGAAGGAATGTTCCTGTGTTGCCAGCGCTCCGGGACAGCACAAAAGAGTTGTACAAGGCAACCTTCACCAAGCAGACCACAACTTTTTTGTACCATGTCCGGGTTTTGCGCATGGCGTTATATGGCTTAAGGACTTGATCAGATAGATAAACTCCTCCCATATACCGATTTGCAGTCGACGATGCAATCGGGCTTGAGGACCGTTGCCGCAGTACCTCGCACAGGGACAGGGGTGATTGTCGTTACTGTGAATTGTGGACAGTACAAGGACATCCCTCTTTTCCTTAAATCTGGCCAGCAACAGGTTTCCACTGGTAAGGGCACGGGTCGCACCTCCTGGGGACAGGTACCTGGAGGGGGTGGGTAGGGAGGCTGCGTTGATTTTTTCACACGGTCCCACAAGCGGACGTGGATCTGGTGGCGAGGGACTGGAACAAGGGGATACTAGTATAAAAGTTATCCACGTTACAGATGGTAACCCTTATCTAGCAGTGGGTGCATAAGTTCCCAATCAAGTTTCCCGCTAACACCCAGAGTGGGGGGACATTCTGGGGGTTGAATACGGGAATCTCGCCCCTCGTACACATGAAACTTGTAAGTGTACACTGAGGTACTCTCGCAAAGTTTGTACAGCTTCACGCCATACCTCGCCCGCTTAGAGGGAACATACTGGACGGAAAATGAGTCTCCCCTTGAAAGCAATGAGAGACTTATCAACCGCGACCTCCCTTCCAGTTACATAGGCCTGTACAAATTTGGCCCCAAAGTGATCGAAGACCGGCCTGATTTTGTACAGGCGGTCATAGGCAGGATCACCTTGGGGGGGGACATGCTGCATTATCTGCAGGCATTTCCAGATGGCCTCAAACCGGGTACGTGTCATGGCCGTACTGTAAAGTGGGATCTGGTACAGGACGTCCCCACTCCAGTAATGCCTGACACTAGGTTTCTTGACTATGCCCATATGCAGCACGAGGCCCCAAAACGTCCTCATCTTGGCTGCACAGCCACCGGGCCTAGCCAAAAAGGAGCCCGGGTGTTGAGCAATGAACTGTTGGGCGTACAGGTTCGTCTGCTCCAACATCAGAGTCACAAAGTGGTCACTGAAAAAAAGACTAAAGTAGTCGTATTCAGTGAAGCCCACTGTGGAAATCTGGATTCCTGGTTGGCCTACAAAATCAGGAATCACAGGCTCAAAATGCTCTGGGGTATACCAGATAAGTTCACCGGTAGGGGGCTCCGGTGGACTTAACTGGTGGGCCGGAAAACTAGTACGAGCCCCAGAGCTTCTCGTACTAGTGTGGGCCACAGGGTCCCTAGCATGGCGGCCCCCTTGCTCCGCCTGGCGGTGTCTCCACCGCCTTGGGGTCTCATCATCGCTAGATGATGAGGAGGACGCAGATGATAAAAGGAAAGTGGGGTCATCCTCGTCCTCACTGGGGCTCTCGGACTTGGAGGCAAGCTGGGCGTATGCCTCCTCAGCCGAGAACATCCGGTGGGCCATAGGGGAGTGTGTGTGTGCGTGATAAACTTTATTTGGTGTGCGTGTGTGTGGGGGGATGGGTGTTTGCGAACTTATCCTAAACCTACACGAATGGTGTATTTCTTTTAGAAATGTAAAAACATGGGGTGGAAAGTGGGAGGGGTTTCAGCAAATCAAGCGCGCAATATCTCGGAAACCAAAGTGGTGCAAACGTTCATTTTTGTAGCACAAACGCAGCACAAACAAATAGTGTACCGTATTTATCGGCGTATAACACACACTTTTTCCCCCTGAAAATAGGGGGCAAATCATGTATGCGTGTTATACGCCGATATTCATTGCGCTGTATGAGCCGGGAGAGAGGAGGGGCTGGAGTCCGTAACTAGGGGCGGGGCCCGGTGCAGTCACTGTACTCTTACACCGGGCCCCGCCGCTCACCAAAGTATTTATAAACGTGAATCCTTATCCTGTTATTAAGCTGCCCTCTCCCATGTTCCCATGTCCCCCCTGTATCCCCATAGCACTTACTTAAGCTTCAATAGCAGGCAGAGCGGACGGCAGCAGTAACGTCACTCACTGACGTTGAGCGCCTGCTCCGCCCCCTTTATGAATGAAGCAGGCGGAGCAGACGCGCAACGTCAGTGAGTGACGTTACTGGTGCCATCCGCTCTGCCTGCTATGGAAGCGTGTGAATCGTAAGTGCTGTGGGGATACAGGGGAACATGGGAAAATGGGAGAGGGCAGCTTAATAACAGGATAAGGATTCACGTTTATAAATACTTCGGTGAGCAGAGGCCCGGTGTATTGGGGGACACTGTTATGAGGGGGATCTGTGGATGACATATAGCAGTGTCATCCACAGATCCCCCCCCCCATAACAGTTCCATCCACAGATCCCCCCCACCCCATAGCAGTACAATTTGAAATGGACACTGTTATGAGGGGGATCTGTGGAATTTCCCTTAAAATGAAGGGTGCGTGTTATACGCCAGTGCGTGTTATACGCCGATAAATACGGTATTTCTTTTTGACATTTAAGAACATGGGGTGGAAAGTGGGCGGGGCTTCATCATAAAAATCTAACGCGCAATATCTCAGGAACCGAACCGGCACAAACACTCATTATTGCGGCACAAACCAGCACAAACGCAGCACAAACGAATGGTGTATTTCTTTTTGAAATTTAAGAACATGGGGTGCCAACTTCACACCGGTTTCACAACCAGTTAATTGAAAGCGGGACTTGTCTCTGATTGTCTTTCGGCTTATCACACATTTGGATTGAACCTGGTTAATTGTAAGCAGTTCACCATTTTTGTACAGCTAAGGCTACTTTCACACTTGCGGCAGAGTGATCCGGCAAGCAGTTTCTTCTATTGATTTATGCAGAGTTCTGTGAAAAGTTAGTGATCATTTAAAGGAAGTAATTACGTCAAAGTGAGCTGTGCCCGTCTGATCACTTGTGTATGCCAGCTGTATTCTACAGCTATCTCAGTAGGAGATAGTTGATCTCTGCTATGTAACCTGTTAGATGCCCATGGTATCCTACTTATTAGACAGATGGAAAGGGATCTTTGTCACCCCATTTCCCTTTTATGAGGTGCCAGTGAGTTAGTACACCTTTTAGGCCATTGAAGAGGCAAGTACAAATATACATAGTCAGGTCCATAAATATTGGGACATCTACACAATTCTAACATTTTTGTCTCTGTACACCACCACAATGGATTTGAAATAAAACAAACAAGATGTGCTTTAACTGCAGACTGTCAGCTTTAATTTGAGGGTATTTACATCCAAATCAGGTGAACGGTGTAGGAATTACAACAGTTGGCATATGTGCCTCCCACTTGTTAAGGAACCAAAAGTAATGGGACAGAATAATCATAAATCAAACTTTCACTTTTTAATACTTGGTTGCAAATCCTTTGCAGTCAATTACAGCCTGAAGTCTGGAACGCATAGACATCACCAGACGCTGGGTTTCATCCCTGGTGATGCTCTGCCAGGCCTCTACTGCAACTGTCATCAGTTCCTGCCTGTTCTTGGTGCATTTTCCCTTCAGTTTTGTCTTCAGCAAGTGAAATGCATGCTCAATCGGATTCAGGTCAGGTGATTGACTTGGCCATTGCATAACATTCCACTTCTTTCCCTTAAAAAAAACTCTTTGGTTCCTTTTGCAGTATGCTTTGGGTCATTGTCCATCTGCACTATGAAGCGCCGTCCAATGAGTTCTGAAGCATTTGGCTGTATATGAGCAGATAATATTGCCCGAAACACTTCAGAATTCATCCTGCTGCTTTTGTCAGCAGTCACATCATCAATAAATACAAGAGAACCAGTTCCATTGGCAGCCACACATGCCCACGCCATGACACTACCACCACCATGCTTCACTGATGAGATTGTATGCTTAGGATCATGAGCAGTTCCTTTCCTTCTCCATACTCTTCTCTTCCCATCACTCTTCCCATACTCTTCTCTTCCCATCACCATAGGATGATGTTCCAGAATTGTGAAGGCTTCTTTAGGCTACTTTCACACTAGCGTTCGGAGCGGATCCGTCTGATGTTTCATCAGACGGATCCGCTCCTATAATGCAGACGTTTGCATCCGTTCAGAACGGATCCGTCTGCATTATAACTTAGAAAATTTTCTAAGTCTGAAAGTAGCCTGAGCGGATCCGTTCAGACTTTACATTGAAAGTCAATGGGGAACGGATCCGCTTGAAGATTGAGCCATATGGTGTCATCTTCAAGCGGATCCGTCCCCATTGACTTCCATTATAAGTCTGGACGGATCCGCTCGCCTCCGCACGGCCAGGCGGACACCCGAACGCTGCAAGCAGCGTTCAGGTGTCCGCTCACTGAGCGCTGGCAGGCGGATGCATTCTCAGTGGATCCGCCTCCACTGAGAATGCATTGGGGCCGGACGGCTGCGTTCAGGACCGCTCGTGAGCCCCTTCAAACGGAGCTCACGAGCGGACACCTGAACGCAGGTGTGAAAGTAGCCTTAGATGTCGTTTGGCAAACTCTAATCTGGCCTTCCTGTTTTTGAGGCTCACCAGTTGTTTACATCTTGTGGTGAACCCTCTGTATTCACTTTGGTGAGGTAACATAGCAACATAGTACATAAGGCCGAAAAAAGACATCTGTCCATCCAGTTCGGCCTGTTATCCTGCAAGTTGATCCAGAGGAAGGCAAAAAAAAAACCCTGTGAGGTAGAAGCCAATTTTCCCCACTTTAAGGGAATAAAAAATTCCTTCCCGACTCCAATCAGGCAATCAGAATAACTCCCTGGATCAACGACCCCTCTCTAGTAGCTATAGTCTGTAATATTATTACACTTCAGAAATACATCCAGGCCCCTCTTGAATTCCTTTATTGTACTCCCCATCACCACCTCCTCAGGTAGAGAGTTCCATAGTCTCACTGCTCTTACCGTAAAGAATCCTTTTCTATGTTTGTGTACAAACGTTCTTTCCTCCAGACGCAGAGGATGTCCCCTCGTCAGTCACAGTCCTGGGGATAAATAGATGATGGGATAGATCTCTGTACTGACCCCTGATATATTTATACATATTAATTAGATCTCCCCTCAGTCGTCTTTTTTCTAAAGTGAATAGCCCTAATTTTGATAATCTTTTAGGGTACTGTAGTTGCCCCATTCCAGTTATTACTTTAGTTGCCCTCCTCTGGACCTTCTCCAGCTCTGCTATGTCTGCCTTGTTTACAGCAGCCCAGAACTGTACACAGTACTCCATGTGTGGTCTGACTAGCGATTTGTAAAGTGGTAGGGCTATGTTCTTATCACGGGCATCTATGCCCCTTCTGATGCAACCCATTATCTTATTGGCCTTGGCAGCAGCTGCCTGACACTGGTTTTTTCAGCTTAGTTTGCTGTTTATTAAAATTCCTAGATCCTTTCCATGTCAGTGTTACCGAGTGTTTTACCATTTAGTATGTACGGGTGACTTGCATTATTCCTTCCCATGTGCATAACTTTACATTTGTCAGTGTTAAACCTCATCTGCCACTTATCTGCCCAAGCCTCCAATCTATCCAGATCCCTCTGTAGTAGTATACTGTCCTCTTCAGTGTAAATTACTTTACACAGTTTAGAAGACACAGGTCTTCTCTTGATTGTTGACTTTGACACACATACACCTACCTCCTGAAGAGTGTTCTTGATCTGGCCAACTGTTGTGAAGGGTGTTTTTTTTTTTCACCAGGGAAAGAATTATTTGGTCATCCTCCACAGTTGTTTTCTGTGGTCTTCCGGGTCTTTTAGTGTTTCTGAGCTCACCGGTGCGTTCCTTCTTTTTAAGAATGTTCCAAACAGTTGATTTGGCCACGCCTAATGTTTTTGCTATCTCTCTGATGGGTTTGTTTTGTTTTTTTAGCCTAATGATGGCTTGCTTCACTGATAGTGACAGCTCTTTGGATCTCATCTTGAGAGTTGACAGCAATAGATTCCAAATGCAAATAGACTTGAAATGAACTCTGGACCTTTTATCTGCTCATTGTAATTGGGATAATGAGGAAATAAAACACACCTGGTCATGGAACAGCTGAGAAACCAATTGTCTCATTACTTTTTGTCCCTTAACAAGTGGGAGGCACATATGCAAACTGTTGTAATTCCTACACCGTTCACCTGATTTGGATGTAAATACCGAGCATTGGACTACACGGTCCAGGCGTCCATCACCGGTAAGATCTACCCTGTTACTTTTGCCTAATGGCATATTATTAGACCTCAGGCACACCGCCGTGGTTTCAACACAGTGTATGTTTCTGGTCATTTACACTTTTGCGCCATCTTAAGGGCCAAAGTGGATCTGACCTACAGGTGACCTATTTGACTAGGTCCCTTGCCATTGTTTGTTTATGTTTATGTGGTTTGTCTGGTAGGGGCTCTTTATTCCCAGTTATTAATCATCCTAATAAACTATAGGTTTTAATACGTTACTGCCCCTTTTCTTACATATTTCCGCTTTACAGAGCAGTACTCCCCGGAGGGGTGCTTGTGCACCTTTTCCTTCTAGGGACCACCCCTCCTTTTTTTCTATTGGATGTAAATACCCTCAAATTAAAGCTGACAGTCTGCAGTTAAAGCACATCTTGTTCGTTTCATTTCAAATCCATTGTGGTGGTGTATAGAGCCAAAAATGTTAGAATTGTGTCGATGTCCCAATATTTATGGACCTGACTGTAATACTCTGCAGTAGTCAAATATTGCTGTGTATTATAGGAGCAGTCGCTCATATATGGTCAAGTCCCCTAGTGGGGCTAAATTAAAATGTGAGAAAATAAAAAAATAAATACACATCATTGTTATTGCTGCATAACGTTATAATGTTACTTAAAGGGTTTCTATCACTTCGTATGACATAATTAGCTGTCAGACACTAGCGATCTGCTAGTGTCTGCTCTGGCCAACCATCCTACTATAATCACTTGTGGGGCAGCGGTTTTGCTAAAAAACTAACTTTTATAAATATGCTAATGAGCCTCTAGGTGCTATGTGGGCGTCATTAGCACCTAGATGCTCCGTCTACCTTCATACACAGCTGCCGCCCAGCGCGTCCCTCCAGCCCGCCCATGTCCTCCTCCGTGTGACGCAGCGGACGAGTTCTCGCGCATGCGCCTTGCGCGGCTGTATTCGGCGCATTTGAGATCTCAGCTCGGAGCGGTCAGACATTCAATGCGCATGCGCCGAATACAGCCGCGCATGCGCATTAAATGTCTGACCGCTCCGAGCTGAGATCTCAAATGCGCCGAATACAGCCGCGCACGGCGCATGCGCGAGAACTCGTCCGCTGCGTCACACGGAGGAGGACATGGGCGGGCTGGAGGGACGCGCTGGGCGGCGGCTGTGTATGAAGGTAGACGGAGCCTCTAGGTGCTAATGACGCCCACATAGCACCTAGAGGCTCATTAGCATATTTATAAAAGTTAGTTTTTTAGCAAAACCGCTGCCCCACAAGTGATTATAGTAGGATGGTTGGCCAGAGCAGACACTAGCAGATCGCTAGAGTCTGAGAGCTAATTATGTCATACCAAGTGATAGAAACCCTTTAAACATCACAGTGCCGTTAAAAAAAAAATGGCAGAATCGCTTAATTTTTTTTATTTCTCCTGCCTCCCACGGGTAATCTGCAACATTGTGCAGTGCTAGCAAAGTGGATGAGATTTTAACAAATCCCATCTACACTCTGCAAAGGGAAAAATCTGCATTGACCTGGATTGCACTCTGCAGCATGTCAATTTCTGCTGTGGATTTCCACCATGGTTTTTCACCCTTTGCAATGCAGGGGGTGAAAGAATCCAGTGCTATTTCCATGGCAAAATCCACCAAAGACTTGTGTATTTTATGTACCATGTGGACAAGTCTTGCGTACACAAGAATGGTACCAATAAAAACATCAATTTATCCTGTGCAAGCGCTAACACAGCTGTCAGCAGAAAAATGTCCCCCAAAAAGTTGTCTCCCAGAATATAATGACCTACTAACAAGTTTCTCTAAATTTGTTATAGACATAATTGTATTTGACTTGCTTAATAAAGAGCACATCTCTCATATTTAGTGAACGCTCAAAAAACAAAACCACAACAATTGCAGAATTGTTCCATTTCTCCACCACAAAAATGTTCTCAATAGTACCTGGAAATTATATACAACCCGTCCCAAAAGAAAGAGACCCCTACCCAACACTATTCAGACAGAAAAATAAAGTTATGGCACTTTGAAGGTGTTGATGCATGAACATACAAATTGCCACATCCTGGAGGCCATCATAAAAGCGGTTGCTCATCGTCATATCTGAGCTGGAATAGTTTTCAAATTCGGTCACATCTGCCAAATCTATTAACAGGCCTGTGACTTCAGACTAAGGCTACATGCACACGACCGTATGTGTTTTGTGGTCCTCAAAAAAAAGATGACGTTCTGTATGGCATCATTTTTTTTATTTTTATTTTTGCGGATCCATTGTAATAATGCCTATCCTTGTCCGCAAACTAGAAAAAAATAGGACCTGCACAATTTTTTTTTGCGGGGGAACTAACATACTGATGCGGACAGAACACGGTGTGCTGTCCTCATTTTTTACGGACCCATTTAAATGGATCCTATCCGCAAAACCAAAAACGGAACGGACACGGAAACAAACAACGTTTGTGTGCATGTAGCCTTAGACTGTTCCATATATGTGACACTAGTTTGAGTGTATCTGCCCCATATTACGGCGATTCTACAAAGAAATGACAAGGAGGAAATGCAGGAATAATACTGGAAATTTCACTTTGACAAGCTGAGTAAGCAAACCTGTCCAACACATGTCTCTTGGCAGCAAATAATTAAACTGTGACTGTGCACATTGTGATTCAGCTCCTGGACTGTATCGTTTAGTAAAGCTTACCTGTAACTTCAAATCTCTGCTGTTTCCTAAATAAATCCGATTTTGCAGCCTCTCACCGAGGAACCATGCTAAAAGGAAATGCACCTAATGGCCTGCAATGGGGACTCTAGGGAAGAGCGGACATTTGTAATGAGCGTGATTCAAGCCATAGCGATCAATAGTGACCACACAGACCAATCACTTCACATCAAATAAGGCATGTCTTGTTTAGATGAAAGTTGTCTCATCTTCTGTCTGCTGAGGGTGTAGATGAAGGCGGCTTTCTAGGGGAATCTGTTGAGTAGTATGTCACCTGCACAACAGTTTTTATTTTCATAAAAATCAACAGGAGGCTGTTTTAATATGTTGGGTGCAGTCACTGAATACGATATTCAGTGTTTTGCTTCTTGTGAATGGTTTGTACATGGGGAAGACTAGGACTATACAGTGGTTCTTTACCACATGTTCTTATAAATACAGTACTACTTTGACTATGGTCAGGGATGTCAGGTGATATTGATATGTGGCAGTATCACTTCTGGTTGTGCCAAGCATTTGACTTTCTAAAAATGGATGTGCATGCTTCCTTTACCTTATGGGACTACACCCACTGAATGTCATTTTAACAAAGGGAGGCCTTTCAAGAGGGGTTGTACTTGAATTCGTCTGACAAGATATACATACCTAATATTTGGATACTGATGCTATTAAGACAAGTGCTACAAACAACATGTAGTGTTTTTAAAATGTAATGTAATTTTTTTTAATGGACCTTTTTTTCTTAAGTGGCTGTAAACTAATTTCTCGCCTGCTGCTTTACATTTGTTCCCAAGTTAGGACATAGTCTGAGTCACAGTTTTCCTAATACATTTCACTTTGCTTCCAGGAGGAACAAAATAGAGGAAAGCCAAACTGGGAGCATCTGAATGAAGACCTGCATGTACTGATCACAGTAGAAGATGCCCAAAACCGAGCAGAAATTAAATTGAGAAGAGCAGTGGAAGAAGTGAAAAAGTTATTGGTTCCTGCAGTAAGTACCTTGTTGTCTTTTATACTTCCCAATATATTAAAACCTTCTGCTGTGCTCTATCAGTTTGGTTATTGGCCAGTCTGCCCATGCACCAGTGTGGCCAGTGACAGGATTCTTGCCCTCAACTGTGGTTGGATTCTTAGATTTTTGTGCTGAAATTTCTTTCTTTGCGTCACAGTTTAAAGGAAACTTTTTGGCCATCAAACAGACTGTATGTAGTGGTAGAGCTGTAAACAGCAGTGCAGTCATGGCCAGTGATTCTGAAAGACTTCAGCGCTGCCCCATCAGGCTGGTATGGATTTATATACTTCTCACCAAATTATTAATCAAAGGGAAATAAAGAGATGTTAAAAAGAGTATGCAGGGAGTTCTGATATTGATGACCTACCAAGATCATAGGCTCGATTTTGATTGGTGTTGTCCGACTCCCAACACCCCCGCCAATCAGCTGTTTGAAAAGGCCGCTGAGCACATCTCCACAGTGTACTAAGCTCCAGTGATCTCCTCTTTCTATGCCAGTGACATCACTTTTGATTGTCTGATAACTTATTTGCCGTACAGTCCATTCGATTAAATGGACTTGAGATGCAATGCCTAGCACAGCCGCTATACATTGAAAACTCTGTGATTGGTATGCTGTGTGGAGGGGAGTGCCTTTTCAAAGTTCAAACTACTGATTGTTAGGGCTACCATGTGTTGAACCAAATACTGATGACCTCTCCTAAGGCCTCTTTCACACGGGCGTTGCGGAAAAATGTGCGGGTGCGTTGCGGGAACACCCGCGATTTTTCCGCGCGAGTGCAAAACATTGTAATGCGTTTTGCACTCGCGTGAGAAAAATCGTGCGTGTTTGGTACCCAAACCCGAACTTCGGGCTTGGGATCGGTGTTCTGTAAATAGTATTATTTTCCCTTATAACATGGTTATAAGGGAAAATAATAGCATTCTGAATACAGAATGCGAAGTAAAACAGGGCTGGAGGGGGTTAAAAAAAATAAAAAATCATTTAACTCACTTTAATCCACTTGCTCGCGATGCCGGGCATCTCCGTCTGACTCTTTTACTGTATAGGACCTGTGGAGAGCATTAACTATAGTTTAAGGACCTGGGATGACGTCACTCTGGTCATCACATGGTACGTCACATGATCTTTTACCATGGTGAATCACCATGGTAAAAGATCATGTGACGTACCATGTCTCCTAGCAACCGTGCGTGAAAATCGCACCGCATCCGCACTTGCTTGCGGATGCTTGCGATTTTCACGCAACCCCATTCATTTCTATGGGGCCTGCGTTACGTGAAAAACGCACAAAGAGGAGCATGCTGCGATTTTCACGCAACGCAAAAGTGATGCGTGAAAATCACCGCTCGTGTGCACAGCCCCATAGAAATGAATGGGTCAGTATTCAGTGCGGGTGCAATGCGTTCACCTCCCGTTCACCTCCCGCATCGCATCCGCGCGGAATACTCGCTCGTGTGAAAGGGGCCTAAAGAAAGGCCATCATTATTGAAATCGAGGAAAACCTCTTTAACAGAGGCATGATTGGAATTCTAAACTTGTTAAACATGTGACCACTGCAGCCAGTAACTGGCCTGTGATTGGCTGCAGTGGTCAGGTGTTTTCAACGTGATGTCAACTCTGCAGCCAGGTAAATAGAGATCCACCAAAGGAACCAGAGTGGTGGCATGGGGTCTGCCAGCTTAGTACTTATCAGTTCTTTCAGTCTGATCAATGCCTACTGTCGTACACACCTTTTTGATGCCCAAAAACTGAACAATGGTTTCCTTTAAATGCAGTTCACAATGGTCCCCCATTTGAATGTTCAAATAAAGCCCCAACCTTTGAAGTTGCAATATATGTCTTTCTAAGGAATGGTTTTAGCGGTAATGCGGACATTGGGAATGCCCTCTCAGTGGTCTGGTGATGGGACTTCTGATTGCCATTCCTTGTAGACTTGTAGATTTTTCTTGAGTTTTTTCTCCTGGTAAAGGTGAGTAGGGGCTGGTTATGATCCCACTACATTAGGGAATTGTGGTTTTCCATAACATAGTCTTTACAGTGGCTCCATGAAATTATAGATTTGGTTACGATATTTCTATTAAGGTATGCAGTAAGCGCGCTGCTTTGACTGGATGTACATTTGTTTTCCTCTTAATATACCTGTGCTGCAGTCTCATTCATAAACCATATCATTGAGTTAAGGAACGGTCGTATTACCGGAATGCAAAGGTCATTTTCTGTGGCTAGCCACTACAGAACAGCTCACTAGTCAGATTTTATTGATTGTCCATGCAGCTTGTCTGTGTGAGAGCGGACGCCCTTTACAGAAAAAACACCCTTTAAACAGCAGTGTGAAGGATGGTGGAGAAATTCCAATGGGCCTAAAGCAAGCCGTTAAAGTAATGCTACATTTTTGAAGCAGCATGTTCAGGTTCAGTGGATATATTTCAGCTAACAGGAGCTTCAGGTGATATTTTTTCTACAGTGAGGTGTAAAATGTCTCACGGGCCCCAGGCCTATCAACCAATTCTGTGTAATGTTTATGTAAGCAGTTCTGTCCTCGAAAACTGTACATTTGGCACAGTCATTTAACTGGGATTCTAGGGAGGCTTATCTCTATCTTCTGACTTTTTTTTTTCCTCACAGTTTGACCAGATGCTTCTGATGTTTGGTTAGCTTATTGGCTAATTTATAGAGATACAGCATGTTAGGTTAGGGGAAAGTGTTAAATGATTACTCTTAAAAAAAAAAAGATTTATATATATATATATATATATATATATATATATATATATATATATATATAATCATGTTACATAAATGGTTAACATTTTAAAGGGTGTAATGGAAAGCATAAAAGCTTCTCTGCTCTTATGGGGAATGTATGTAGACGTTTTACATGACATTTTTCTTCAGACATATATTCAATCTCACAGGTTCTAATGCTATACTTTGTCCATAAGCCGAAGACGGTGACATCTGCTAAATTGTTTTTTCTTTTCAGCTTTTCTTTTTCAGAGTGTGAGAAAGAAAGGCAATTTCTTTTTCTATCCCAGCAATATAGACGTGACACTGTGGTATTTCACCGATAGTAGAAATGTGAAATTAGAGCTCACACACCTACAGATTAATGTATCAACACGGTGAGATTGAGCCGCTTCCATGCCGGCCTCTAAGAGTATTCTTTGAAGAGATTTAGGCTGCAAAAATATCAAAGATAATGGTGTACAATTTCCAATGCCAGTGTTGAAATTTAGTTAACTATTTGCAGTACATGTAATCTAATTACACAAAAAGTATCGATTTTGTGGCGTTTGACCTGTGATTTTGTATTGGTGATGGATTTCTTGGTAGAACTATCTCACTAAGGCTACTTTCACACTAGCGTTCGGAGTGGATCCGTCTGATGTTTCATCAGACGGATCCGCTCCGATAATGCAGACGTTCGCATCCGTTCAGAACGGATGCGTCTGCATTAAAACTTAGAAAATTTTCTAAGTGTGAAAGTTGTCTGAGCGGATCCGTTCAGACTTTACATTGAAAGTCAATGGGAAACGGATCCGCTTGAAGATTGAGCCATATGGTGTCATCTTCAAGCGGATCCGTCCCCATTGACTTACATTGTAAGTGTGGACGGATACGCTCGCCTCCGCACGGCCAGGCGGACACCCGAACGCTGCAAGCAGCGTTCAGGTGTCCGCTCACTGAGCGGAGCGCAGGCTGAACGCTGGCAGGCGGATGCATTCTCAGTGGATCCGCCTCCACTGAGAATGCATTGGGGCCAGACGGATGCGTTCGGGGCCGCTCGTGAGCCCCTTCAAACGGTGCGCACGAGCGGACACCCGAACGCTAGTGTGAAAGTAGCCTAATAGCACTTGCTTACCTGCTGCATGACATACTCAGTCTAAGGCCTCATGCACACGACTGTTGTTGGTCCACAATATACGGGCACCGGCCATTTGTGCATCACATCATGGAAGGTGTGGTGCGGAGCAGGGGCGCAGAACCCAACAGGAGCACTATGGAGCGCTTCTGTGGGTTTTCTGTCCGGAAGCACTCCGAATGGGTTTGGATCTGTCTGTGCCAGCCAAACGGATGGTGCCCGTGCATTGGGGACTACAATTTGCGGTCCCCAATGCGCAGAACGAATGGCAAACATTTGTGTGCATTATAGCAGTGTGTGCAATGTGTTTATACTGTGTGTGGGTTTTTATAATTATGATAAAATGCTCATTTTCATGGGGGAGAGAAATGATTGACCCCCCCCCCCCCCCCAATCTAAGTGTAGACCTGCATTCATCTGTGCCCTTGTGATTTGCATTGAGCATTACTTATCTTGATCCCCGTCCCTTCCTCTTCTCATGGTGAAGGGTGATTAGCAGCTCAATGCTTTTCACTTTGCTGTTTACTCTAAGCTGAAGCATATGATTTTCTGTCTAGGAGAGACGCGGCTAGAGTAGCAGCTCAAACGTTTGGGCATATTGTGTGCCTGCCAGCAAAATTTATACGTGGGAGGGAAAGCAGGAGTTTAGACTCTGGCATTTTCTGCACTGTTGGACTGTGCTACATTTAGACTGTGATCGGATCACTTTACTGGATTACATTAAATGTGGTGCATGATCATACCATTATTCATTAGGAATTTGGTTAACACTTTGCGTTCCACAGCTCTAGTGACCATAAATGCTTCCTTCTCTTTTGTTCGGAAGGTTTTCTTTTATGCTGCTTGATTTTTCGTTGTGCCGTTATTTCAGGGGGAGGAGCTGTGGGGGCTTGTTTGTCACTGTGCTGACTACGTCTCTTGCTCAGGGTATGCCAGCTTGGAAATTGGAAACCACCCATGAAATCAATATTAGGGAAATTATGAAGAAATATTTGGATGCAATCAGTAGAGATTTAGAGGGCTTTTGTGGGCTTATGATATTGATGACCTATCGCACTGAGCTGCAGTATGGCCACTTCACTTTGAGCGGAGTTGTGCATCCGAATCAGTTCAAAGTGCTAGTTCCAGCACAATGGGGGTGCTGGGTGTCAGACCTCTACTGATTGGACTAATTAGGGCTCATGCACATGGCCATTGCCGTTTTTGCCTGCAAATCTTTTTTTGAGGGCCCACAGAATGGACATGCATTGCGAATGCAGGCAGCACACTGTGGTCCGCATGTTTTTTGGCCCCATTGAAGTAAATGGTCCGCATCCAATCTGCGAAAAATGCAGATCAGATGTGGACAAAAACCATGGTCGCTTGTATGAGCCCTTAAATGGAGAATCATTTAACTGCCATTCACCTCTTTACCATGGGTATTAAAGCGATGGAAGAAAGAGGTGGGCACTAGGTTGGGAAAGGGAAGTTTATGTACTGCTGGAAAAAGACAGATATGTATTTTTGCAATAGAAATCTACAGAGGCCCAGTAACAATTTCCTTTCTAGTATGGATTGTTTGCAGTCACATCCATCAACTATCCATAATGTGTAATTCTCAAGTGGGCATTAGCAGGTTACATTATTGGGCCAAATATTTACCTCTTCAACTTATACTGTCCTCCAACAGTCTTAGGCTACTTTCACACTTGCGGCAGAGTGATCCGGATCCGGCAAAACGTATACTAACTGATGGCATTTGTAAGACTGATCAGGATCCTGATCAGTCTGAAAAATGCCTGATTCGTCCTTCAAATGCATTCAAATGCCGGATCCGTCTTTTCGGTGTCATCCGGAAAAACGGATCTGGCATTTATTTTTTTTTCACCTTTTTTTCGGTCTGCGCATGCGCATACCGGAAGGATGGATCCGGCATTCCGGTATTTTGAATGCCTGATTCGGCACTAATACATTCCTATGGGGAAAAAAATGACGGATCCGGCATTCAGGCAAGTGTTCAGTTTTTTTGGCCGGAGATAAAACCGTAGCATGCTGCGGTGGTATCTCCATCCTGATCAGTCAAAAAGACTGAACTGAAGACATCCTGATGCATCCTGAACGGATTTCTCTCCATTCAGAATGCATAGGGATATGCCTGATCAGTTATTTGCCGGTATAGAGCCCCTAGGACGGAACTCTATGCCGGAAAAGAAAAACGCTAGTGTGAAAGTACCCTTATGTGTACTGGGCCCCCTGCCCCCACAAAAGGGGAAATGAGAATCGGCGTGTTGGTTTTCAAAATTCCCCCATAATAGGCAGCAAGTTCTCCACATTAAAGGGAACCTGTCACCGGGATTTGGGGTATAGAGCTGAGGACATGGGTTGCTAGATGGCCACTAGCACATCCGCAATACCCAGTCCCCATAGCTCTGTGTGCTTTTATTGTGTAAAAAAAAACGATTTGATACACATGCTAATTAACATAAAAGAGTCATATCTTACTTGTGTGACCAGAGAAGAGTCATATTTTCAAGCTCTGACTCATCTCAGGTTAATTTGCATATGTATCAAATAGTTTTTTTTACACAATAAAAGCACACAGAGCTATGGGGACTGGATATTGTGGATGTGCTAGCGGTCATCTAGCAACCCGTGTCCTCAGCTCTATACCCAAAATCCAGGTGACAGGTTCCCTTTAACACTAACGTGCATGTGTCACCAAGCACACAGGCTACAGTTAAGTCCTAAGTGTATGGCCAGCTTTAGGGAATATTCACATGTGGCATATCTGTTGTAGACATTTCTGAACCATCCCATTGGACTGAACAGTCCCATGTGCTTGCTTCAGAAATAACCCATTCACATGGATGAGACAGAATTTTAGTTGCAGTAATTTTTGTAATAAATTTGCACGTGATTTCACCCTTGGGGTACATGTTAACGGGTGCAGGTTTACAAAGAGAAAATCAGCACAGATTTCCATATATCTGTACAAAACCGCATGTATTGCTTACGGCTTTTGGTGTGGATTTGATGCGCGTTTGCTGCAGATCTCACCCTTGTGTTGAAATGGGTAAATCCAAACAAAGAATTAACATGTTGCAGATTTCAAAATCACAGAACTGGAAAAACTTGGAAAAGCGTACATGAGATTTGGCTACTCTCGTATACTTTGCTGGTACTGTGGTATTATGGTGCGGTTTTTCTACATAGAATCTGTACAGAAATAAACCTTAGGCCTTGTTCACATCAGCGTTCAGCCTTTCCGTTCTCCTGCTCCGTTATAGGAGCAGGAGAACGGAAAGGACGGATTCGGCACAGAACTGAGCCGAGCGGAGCCTACGGACCTCATAGACCCCCATAGACTATAATGGGGTCCGTTAGGTTTCTGCTCAGAAGATGATTTTGGAGCGGAGACAAAAGTCCTGCATGCAGGAACGGAAAGGCTGAACGCTGATGTGAACATAGCCTTAGTCTGTTCATGGGCAGATCTCGCATAGTGATGCTTGCCTGTACATGGTTTGCTGGTCTTCAAGGAAGCCATGCCCTGCACAGATAGGTTGGTACGAATGTTATACAGAATATTTTGGATCCGATGAACATTTTGCTCCCTGCGGCATGTCCATGGCTGTATGACTGCTCTTTATATGACCTCTCCTTGGGACTGTTTTCCCTGGTATAGCAAGCTATAAAGGATTTTCACACAAGCAGATTCCATGCGTGTCATCCACAGCGTGAATGACAGCCAAGCCCCGCTCCGGACAGCAGAGATAAGGAGCATTAACATGATTTCCTTGCTGATCTCTGATCTTTTTACTACAAAATCACAGTGACAACTTTCTCACTGTGATTTTGTAGTAAAAAGATCACAGAGAATTATCAATCATGTTATGTCTCTGCTGTCCAGTGCGGGGCTTGGCTCTCATTCACGCTGCGGATGACACGCACGGCATCCGCTCGTGTGAAACGGCCCTTATAGTGCAGCAAGAATGTTACAGCACAGTATTATAAGCGTCTGTTACCATTCTGGCCTCAGGCTGCTTGTGCCTTTTATTTCTGCCACTAAAGCAGGAATGTGGGAAGCGGGTTGTCTGCTTTTAAATAAAACAGGATATGTCTGCATTCGTTTTCGGAAGGAAATGAACAGTCTGGTATATTTTGGTGTATGCAAGTAACTTGGTTGTATTTCTATGCCGAAAGAATGCGAATATAAATATCTACCTGTCTTGTTGACCTAACTAAGATTTCTGGAGGTTAGAGTACTTTTAACAATTTAATGTCAATTTTAAGGGTGAGCCTTTTTTTAGTGAAGCATTTTGCTGTGTTTGCGCCTTACCTGCTGGTGGAAATAACAGTTCTGTGCAAGCGCACTTAAATCCAGAGTCTGGCAAATGGCCACTTAGCTTCCAACCTTGTTACTTGAATGGCATTATGCTAAAAATGTACACGATAGGCATCGTCCCAACCCAGCGTGAAGCAGGCTGAGGTGCATCAGTATCCCAGCAGGGTGCTACTCTTGATTTATAGGACATCCTTATTTTGACCTTCGCTTATCTGTGTCTTTTTTCTGTCTTTCATTGGTTTTAGAAGTATTGTAGCAAAGAAAAATCTAGTCATGCTGTGCGAATCTGTAAATGTCTTCCGTTGCATATACAAATGAGTAAAACAAAAAAAAAAGTTTTTGTTTAACGGAGCAGAACGGAAGTATATAGCAGTAGTGTGAACTCACTCTTAGGCCTCATGCACACGAACAGGGCTGTAAAAGATGTGGACAGCACACCATGTGTTGTCCTCATCCGTAGGTCTATTCTGCAGTCCTGCAAAAGAGATAGAAATGTCTATTATTGTCTGCTATTGCGGACAAGAATAGGACATGCTCTATCATAGGCCATGTGCTTTCTGCAAAATGCTGAACGCACACAGCCGGTGTCTGTGTTTTGCAGATTCGCAATTTGCGGAATGCAATCTGCAAAACACTTATGGTCATGTGAATGCACCCTAATCCAACAAAATAAGTAAAATGGAAGATCAATAAACCAATGCCCTCTAAATGTGGACTAGCTTTAAGTCGGATGCTGAATTAGATGATGGGAACACATTAGAAACAGTTACCATTATATATTGTCTATTTCTCTAGAACTTCCATTCATGTCTGGTTTCTGCTCCTTCTTGACAGTGGGAATAGTTTAGCATGCTGCCCTATACGGTGTACAAAAACTGTCCCTTTCCTAAAATGTGGTAAGAACTGGACCCGTCCGGTCTAGTAGCCCAAAAACTCAATGGTTTTAACCTGTGTCTCATTAAAAATAAATCCTTTTTTTTTTTAAAGCGGCTTGCATGAAAACACCTATCCATAGGAACCCCAACCGATCATGAAAGGCTTTCACGAGTTCTCCATAGGAAAATGGTGAAATAACTATATAAACCTTTTACATTGCATGTCAAATTCATCTTCAAAGATCAGAAATGCCCAGACTGTTTAGTGATGATAATGCAAGACATCTGGAGATGCGTTTGCCGCTAGCAAAACCCAATTGGAAGCCAGCGTTTTTGGACCCAATTCTTCGAGCTAACTAGGATGTTGATGAGTACTGTTGGAAGGCTGGAGGACCTCTGCACACTATGGATGCTACAGCTCTGACCATGCTGTGGAGTCTCCTGAAGACCTATGAGAAATGATGAAACAATATGAGCACTGAGGAGGAGTTCTTGTTCTGCCTTTGCTATAATTGATGGGGATTTTATATTTTGCTTTTTTTCCCGCACAGTAATTGGCCAGCTGTGGATTTTGTTGTCTTTGGGCTGGCAGTCATAATAACTGACACTGACAAAATGTCTGTGTTCTGTAAACTAGATTATGTCAGGCCGGTTTAGAGATTGAGATCAGTTTCTAACATGCTTTGTACAAGCCCTATGAATGTGATATTTCCAGAGCAGCTATCACGGGACAGCAAGGACACAGCTGTCTGACCTGTAGCGTAGGAATATGGCCTTGGCTCTGCCGCTTTCACTCAGCTATGACTCTCTGAAAAAAGGTTTCTTCACACTTGACCTTGAAGGTGCTGCTTTACAATGCTGAGGAGACTGTGATAGGTAACAAAGCATATTTTTATTTTTCTATTTATTGTATTTTTATATAACTATATCATATTCGGTAGCGCTGTACAAGGGTCCCTGTCCTCATTGTCTGCACATGGACCACATGACTAGTATACAGCATGGTGCCATCTGCATTTCTTGGAAATGTTACATGATGTTCTCTACACTGCTGAAATAGTGGATTTGTCTTGTAGGTCAGCAGCGTGTGAGGCAACCCTGTCCATCAGGAAGCAAACAGAAACTAAGCATGAAAATGAGATATCTAGATGGAATAGATTTTTGACACTGCGTTTGTGGCTGGTGCTGTGTTTCATTTTATAACATTATCCAATTAAGATTAAGATTAATTCTGGAAGGCGCACACGTTTCCTATGTTCATAGCATGTGCTAAAAATCCCAATGTGGTGTCACTGATTCATATTGATGCAGAGGTTTTCACTGTGCTGTGGAAATGTAAGACCCAGTCTCTAACCCTGAGGGTCTCATTGTCAAGTGTGCTCAAGTCAGCTAAAGTGAAATCAACTGCTCCAGGCACTTTAAAAAAAGGCCTTAGGCAAGGAGTTATGAAGCTGGTGAATTTCTTCCTTTGCAGGTGTTGTGTGGTCCTTGTACGATGCATGGTATTGCAGCTTCACATCAGTTATGACGTCTCATTCTGCCTCTGCGCTGCGTTGTCTACACTGATCGGAGCCATCTATGGGGAAAATACATTTAATTGACAGACTGCTTAAGTGAAAAGGTGAATGAAATTTTCATAGTGCAGATCAACTTCAGTACATGTCCTAATGAGGACAATATGTTATGAAAACCATTAAAAGTAACACAAAACCCTATGTACTAAATACACGCTGGTGTTCCCTGTGATCAGCCTATTCAGTCTGAGAGGCTGGTAGGTCTGACCCCCACAATTGCTTCTATTGATTGCTTATATACAGTATATAGCTGCACCTTTTATTGGGCTTCATATTTTTTAGTGATTATAGATTGTCATCCTAGGTTTGTGAGCTACCTGCACACACACGAATGTACTTGATGTGGACTTTGGTGCAGACCCGAGTTTCCACTCTGAATCCACGCCACAATCCGCATGTGTTAGAACATGGATTTTGTTGCGGATTTACCCCAGACTTCACCTTTTCCATGGCAAAGATCCACAATGAAAATCTACACAAAGCTGCAGAATTCACAATCCACACTGCAGGTCAGTTTAGCACTGGGTATTACCCTGTGACTTTGCCACACAAAACTCCATGCAGAAGATGTGCACCTAATCCACACCATGTAAAAGTACTCTTACCATGATTATTTGTATAGATTTGGAGTTGGCAAATCCTCCAGAGCTGTGTAAACAACTACCAGTTCTTTCGTTTTTGGGTCACCTATGTCCCGTATGCTACGTCTCTCTGTAAACCACGCTGGTGTGTACTTGGCATTCTTCTGATAGGGCTTATTCAGACGGCAGATGCTGACCTATTCACTTCCATGGGGCCCTTTTCTTCCATTCCATGGCTCAGCAAAACAAATTAAACATGTCCTATACTTGTCAGTGAAATTTGTTTGCGGACAGCATACGGCCATCTGAATGAGCCCTTATAGCAGTTTTTTAAGGCTGGTGTTATATCTGCATCTTCTGGGAGTTTTATAGTTCTGAAGCTATTGGCTTGTACAAATACCTGTGCTGTCTCTGTGAGGTTGGGAACTACTTTAAGGCACAATACTATGAAAATAAGCTGAAACTTTGAAGATTTGTGAAGAGAACATTGAATCCGTCTCTAAGTGATTGTAATCTCAGCAAATTCAATAATTATTTTCCACATGCCTGTGGCGAGCATCCTAATCCAGTGCATCATTTGGATTTTCACATCCTATAATCTATAATAAGTGTCACAATGAAAACGTTGTGCTGTATAAGCAGAGCGTCTGGGCATGAGGAGAAGGATGCATGGCTATCTCCAGATTGGGTTTCCATATATACTAGAGAAGAATAGCCTCTCTTTGTGGCTTTTGATTGTTCCCTATTAATAACACTGGCAGGGAGGCTCAGTGTTTGGAGCCAGGCGGTGAGATACCAGCCAGGTGGCAGCTCCAGATTGATAAATGTAGCCTGCCCTATTTTGCTGGTACAGACTGTTGTTGCTTTGCCCTGGTCTCTGTGTATGAGCAGTTTATTTGCCCTGTGTTTCTCTTTTTTTTAATTAAACTTGAGATCGTTCAGCAGGGCTAATACCACAAGGCGCATAAATTAGATTGATGTCAAGTTGTCGGGTAAGGCCTCTTTCACACTTGCGTTGTCCGGATCCGTCGTGCACTCTATTTGCTGGAGGTGCCCGCCGGATCCGTAACACCGCAAGTGAACTGAAAGCATTTGAAGACTGATCCGTCTTCAAAATGCGTTCAGTGTTACTATGGCACCCAGGACGCTATTAAAGTCCTGGCTGCCATAGTAGTAGTGGGGAGCGGGGGAGCAGTATACTTACCGTCCGTGCGGCTCCCGGGGCGCTCCAGAATGACGTCAGAGCGCCCCATGCGCATGGATGACATGATCCATGCGATCACGTCATCCATGCGCTTGGGGCGCCCTGACGCCACTCTGAAGCGCCCCGGGAGCCGCACGGACGGTAAGTATACTGCTCCCCCGCTCCCCACTACACTTTACCCTGGCAAACAGGTCAGAAAAAGCTAAACGTCTGATCCGGTAATGCGCCGAAACGACATTTAGCTTAAGGCCGGATCCGGATTAATGCCTTTCAATGGGCATTAATTCCGGATCCGGCCTTGCGGCAAGTGTTCAGGATTTTTGACCGGAGCAAAAAGCGCAGCATGCTGCAGTATTTTCTCCGGCCAAAAAACGTTCCGGTCCTGAACTGAAGACATCCTGATGCATCCTGAACGGATTTCTCTCCATTCAGAATGCATTGGGATAATCCTGATCAGGATTCTTCCGGCATAGAGCCCCGACGACGGAACTCTATGCTGGAACAGAACAACGCAAGTGTGAAAGAGCCCTAAATCACAAGGTTTTAATAGTCCGTGGAAATGAATAGGCAAGATCAACCACACGCCACTATATAAGTCTTAAAGCTGTGTGTCATGCAGATTTAGCTGCTGATTTGACCCATGGTTTTACCTTTTTGTATTGTGATGGTTCAAAAGATTTGCAAATCCTCAAGAAAGCATTAAAGGGGCTGTCTGATGGTAGAAGGAACTATTGTTTTTCAGATGTAAAATGAATAAACTTGCTAATAAAATGTGTCAAATCTATGAGCATCATCCTATTTCAGCTCCTCTGCAAGTCCTATGCCTCAGCCATGATGGAGTAGGGGGTTGGCTTAGCTAATGAACTGTGCCATTGGCCAACTACCATTTGGCATGTCTCTGCCGGTTTTCTGTTCACATACAGTCAGGTCCATAAATATTGGGACATGGACACAATTCTAACATTTTTGGCTCTATACACCACCACAATGGATTTGAAATGAACAACATGTGTTTTAACTGCAGACTGTCAGCTTTAATTTGAGGGTATTTACATCATCCAAATCAGGTGAACGGTGTAGGAATTACAACAGTTTGCATATGTGCCTCCCACTTGTTAAGAAACCAAAAGTAATGGGACAATTGGCTTCTCAGCTGTTCCATGACCAGGTGTGTGTTATTCCCTCATTATCCCAATTACAATGAACAGATAAAAGGTCCAGAGTTCATTTCGAGTCTATTTGCATTTGGAATCTGTTGCTGTCAACTCTCAAGGTGAGATCCAAAGAGCTGTCACTATCTATCAGTGAAGCAAGCCATCATTAGACTAAATAACTAAACAAACCCATCAGAGAGATAGCAAAAACATTAGGCATGGCCAAAAAAACAGTTTGGAACATTCTTAAAAAGAAGGAACGCACCGGTGAGCTCAGCAACACCAAAAGACCCGGAAGACCACGGAAAACAACTGGTGGTGGATGACCAAAGAATTCTTTCCCTGGTGAAGAAAACACCCTTCACAACAGTTGGCCAGATCAAGAATACTCTCCAGGAGGTAGGTGTATGTGTGTCAAAGTCAACAATCAAGAGAAGACTTCACCAGAGTGAATACAGAGGGTTCACCACAAGATGTAAACCATTGGTGAGCCTCAAAAACAGGAAGGCCAGATTAGAGTTTGCCAAACAACATCTAAAAAATCCTTCACAGTTCTGGAATAACATCCTATGGACAGATGAGACCAAGATCAACTTGTACCAGAGTGATGGGAAGAAAAGAGTATGGAGAAGGAAAGGAACTGCTCATGATCCTAAGCATACCACCTCATCAGTGAAGCATGGTGGTGGTAGTGTCATGGCGTGGGCATGTATGGCTGCCAATGGAACTGGTTCTCTTGTATTTATTGATGATGTGACTGCTGACAAAAGCAGGATGAATTCTGTAGTGTTTCGGGCAATATTATCTGCTCATATACAGCCAAATGCTTCAGAACTCATTGGACGGCGCTTCACAGTGCAGATGGACAATGACCCAAAGCATACTGCAAAAGCAACCAAAGAGTTTTTTAAGGGAAAGAAGTGGAATGTTATGCAATGGCCAAGTCAATCACCTGACCTGAATCCGATTGAGCATGCATTTCACTTGCTGAAGACAAAACTGAAGGTAAATGCCCCAAGAACAAGCAGGAACTGAAGACAGTTGCAGTAGAGGCCTGGCAGAGCATCACCAGGGATGAAACCCAGCGTCTGGTGAGGTCTATGCGTTCCAGACTTAAGGCTGTAATTGACTGCAAAGAATTTGCAACCAAGTATTAAAAAGTGAAAGTTTGATTTATGATTATTATTCTGTCCCATTACTTTTGGTCCCATAACAAGTAGGAGGCACATATGCCAACTGTTGTAATTCTTACACCGTTCACCTGATTTGGATGTAAATACCCTCAAATTAAAGCTGACAGTCTGCAGTTAAAGCACATCTTGTTCATTTCAAATCCATTGTGGTGGTGTATAGAGGCAAAAATGTTAGAATTGTATCGATGTCCCAATATTTATGTACCTGACTGTAGCCGTATGCTTGTTATATTTTTTTGCTGGACAAGTTGTACTTTCTAATGGCACTATTTAGGCCCCTTTCACCCGGGCGAGAATTCCACGCGGGTGCAATGCGTGAGGTGAACGCATTGCACCCACACTGAATACGGACCCATTCACTTCAATGGGGCTGTTCAGATGAGCAGTGATTTTCACTTGTCACTTGTGCGTTGCGTGAAAATCGCAGCATGTTCTATATTCTGCGTTTTCCACGCAACGCAAGCCCCATAAAAATGAATGGAAATGCGTGAAAATCACATAGCATCCGCAAGCAAGTGCGGATGCAATGCGATTTTCACGCATGGTTGCTAGGAGATGATGTTAGTAAAATGATAAGTCAATTTACTGTATTATTTTCCCTTATAACCGAAAATAATAGTATTCTTAATACAAGAAGGCTTAAAGCCACAGCCCATCTGAAAACATGTCCCTTTTCGCCACTGCTATAAGCCATCACTCCGCAATCCTCAGCTCATTGAGATGTATGGGAGTCAGAAAGGACACGCCAAAAGTTTGCAGTGAACGGGCCCTTAGTTTTGACACTGTAATGTATAGGCTGCCATCGGAGAGATCAGATTGCTAAAATATTTACTGAATTTTGTCAGCTGTACTTTATATTGCAGCTGATATTTTGGGATACCTGCCGTTTCTGATTTACACATAAAGCCTCATTCACATGTCCGTGTCCTTGCTCAAATACGTCCCGCGGGCGGCCTGACGTCCAAAGCATCATTGTTATCTATGATGCTGTATGCTCTGCTCACGGACCGTATATATCGGAGAGTACAGTCTTGTGCAAGAGGCCTGACACTGAACAGCTGAAAAATAATTTTCAAAGAATCTCCTCTTAATGATCCGTGAAACACGGATAAGATTCGCGAACACGAACAAAATAGAGTATGCATCCGTGCTAAAAACACGAATCCACGGACCGTGCTAAAACACAGATGTGTGAATACACACATTAAAATGAATGGGGACGTGTGCAGTCCGTGGACAACATGTACAGCACACGTCCGTGAAACCTGTGAATGAGGCTTACTGTCGGCCAAACTAGATTTGTGTTGCTAGCCTTTGTTTATAGCAAGTTGTCACCTTGTTCTTACATCTTTTATTGTCTACCTAGACACGGTTAAATTAAGGGGTTGAGGATATTTCTTGTGGGGTTTCTTATTCCTTATAACAAATGTAAATGTGCAAATACTGTAGAAAGACTGGATGTTGTGCATTTCCCTTCCAGATTCTGCATTCCTTAATTATCTGCAGTAATGAAGTGTTCGGCATGAGAAGCCATATAAGAAGGCAGGAGTATTTGTGCAGGAAGGTGTTGCCTCTGTTTTCCCTCATGCACGTTTTAATCTGAAGGACCAATCTGTCTGGGGACTAAGAGTACAGTAATTAGCAATCTCTCCTGGCTGTCAGAACAGAATCGTCATTATGATGGTTTAGCCGTAGGGTAAAAAGCCTTGGTTTAGACCTGCCTGTCTGCCACACTAAATGAGTTACCGAGGGAATATTCAAACCGAAGAGGCGTTCCTTGAAATCAGTTTGGTAAGTTTGTATAAGCCCATAAATGACTGGTTTGAAATGTACTATCCCTTCTTCATGTGACACAGGCTGAGTAGTGAGGAAGCTGCTTCCATTCCTAATGAGGTGGAGTTCATCTACTCTCTCTCTCGCAGGCGATCTGCTTATTAAGGCTAAATACAGTACAGTAAGCACATTTCCGGAGACCGTGTGCATGAAATCTCCAGAGTTGGAGAAAATGAAATAACAAGTGCGTTGTTCCAAGCACAGATTGAATACTCTTTTGGTATTTGGTTTCTGTTTTTGAGTAATCCCGCTAAACATTGGTGACTTGTATTGTTTCAGTATATATTATGCTGGTATTGATTTTAGCTCATGCGTATGCAATGTTCAGCGCTATGCTTGACAGAGCAGTGTGCTTGACGCACAATGTGCCAAGGGTACCTTCACATAAAACAAGAATCCGAGAGTTTGGTGGCTTCCGGACTTGGGTTCTCTTAGGTCACACAGTAATGCGGTCTCAATTGAAATGCCCGTTTGTTTCAGAGGAATCAACGCACTGACCTGCTGACTCGTTCATCGCCTCGGATGCTGATGAAATGTGAGAAAATGGACTCTGTTCTTTCACAAATGCCTAAAGTGATGAACATCACTTATGCTTGTTTAACCTTCGCTTGTTCTCAAGGAGTACCTTGCAGCTCTCGGTGCCGATCCTCTAGTGCTTTCTACAAGTCATCAATTACATGTTTATTATGTTTTTCCCAATATCCTGATACCTCTTCATGTTCACAGATGAAGAGGAAACCTTGGGATGCCCTGCTTTATTCTGGAATGGTGATCATAAGCACACATCAGTTCACTTAGTTCTGTTTTTACTGTACTTAAGTACATAAAATTCTTCCACCTCAACTGTGATGGTGTGCCTATAGTGACCTTATCAGGTGGCTATGCCATCCAGTTGCTGCTGGAAGTGTATCAAAGTTTTTTTTTTATTATTAATTCCTCTCCTTTCAGGCATAAATGAGCATATATTTATTTTTATTTTTTTCATGACTGGTATTTGTTAACCACTTCATTGCATAATGTTTTTGAGCCTTAGTGACCACACATGGTCTTACGTAGAGAGTCTCCAGTGTTTGCCAAATATACATTTTGATACAGCAGCCTCAGCTGCACTGAAGATTTCACATTTTGGAAAATGCTCCATTTCGTTCCAAAGTTCCTTTTCACTTGCATTCACGATTTCTGAGAGGTTAGAGCATGAGGGAACAGCTGGTGGAAAAGATTCCATTAAAATGTGATAAAGCCCAGTGGTAAGCAGCCAGCTGTAATGGAAGGGGTGGACAAAACCAAACAACTGAAGCCACAAGAAGCTGCCCAAAGTCGCAGTCTCCTGTAATGTCCTATGTTATCTTTGGTTTAAAAGCCATTCACTTCTTAGCAGGTGTCTCCGATGGTAGAAGCTGCTGGAGGAACAATAAATGAGAAAATATGTGCTACAGGAACGGAAGCCCTCGAATGTAAATTGATCTATTTGATCTTAATAGGAGTTTAATTCCATCTCTTAAGCTTGGTGTTGTGTTTATTTTAGACTAAACAGTACATTTAGTGAGTGATTTTTATTTATTTTTTTGCTCTGTGAAACGCATATGAAGATATGAAGAAGCTGCATTCCCACAGCTTGGAGAGGTAGTGAGATTCCTTATTGTGAGTCCACAGAAATTATTTGTTCTCCCCAAAATGACATTTCTTATCTGTGTTGGATATGTTGTATAATATTCTGCTGAGATTTAAATACTGTGTTCAGCTAGATCACATTTTGTTAGTGTGAACAGTCACCTACAATAGTTGCAAACCATTTTAAAAACAATATCTTAATTTTTTTGTTTGCTCTTAGCACAAAAGTTTAAGGGATACTATGCACAGTGAAAAGATATGGTAAATCGAGTCATAATGCTGAGGGTGCTAATTCTTTTTGAAGTTTTTATGATTGGTTGGGTACGTTTACTCTGTAACCCGGCGAACTTGACTTTTATTTTTTTATTCTAACAAATTCAAAAACTCTGTTACTTTCCATAATACTGGCACCAGTCCAGAATTACTCAGTGTTAGGCTACATGCACACAACCGTTGTGTGTTTTGCAGTCCGCAAATCGCGGATCCGCAAAACACGGATGGCGTCCGTGTGAGTTCCGCAGCCTTTAATATAACTGCCTATTCTTGTCCGCAAAGTGTGGGCAAGAATAGGACATGTTTTTTATATTTTTTTTGTGCACCACGGAACGAATTATCAAACCTGGTCCAAAAAATGGCTAAAAAAAATGGCTGTTATTTTTAGTTCAAACTGATGCCAACTGAGGATGGCTGTTGCTCAAAATAATGGATCCGTTTTTTTTTTTTCTTCTTTTTTTTTCTGTCCTTGACTGATCAGAAGAATGGAAAGTGGAACAGTGATGTGAACTTGGTTGCCAATAGATTGATCCTTTCATTTTCCACAGAAGTTCTGAAAAATAAAAGTTGGGATCTGATTGGTTTGTTTTGGGCAACTAAGCCAGTTTTCCTTTGCATCCGTTTTTCGAAATCCCCCCCCCCCCTTTACCACCATCTTTTTGGGTCCTGTTATGGTCACATCATTTAGATTAAATATCTCAAGATATTGGGGGGAGATTTATTAAACTGGTGTAAAGTAAAACTGGCTTAGGCTACTTTCACACTAGCGTTTGAAGGCTCCCACAAGCGGCCCGAACGGATCCGTAGAGCCCCTATGCATTCTGAGTGGATGTGGATCCGCTCAGAATGCCTCAGTCTGGCTCCGCTTGGCCTCCGTTCTGCTCAGCAGGCGGACACCCGAACGCAGCTTGCAGCGTTCGGGTGTCCGCCTGGCCATGCGGAACCAAACGGATCCGTCCAGACTTACAATGTAAGTCAATGGGGACGGATCCGTTTGAAGTTGACACAATATGGTGCAATTTTCAAACGGATCCGTCCCCCATTGACTTTCAATGCATTATAGGAGCGGATCCGTCTGTGCAGACACCAGACGGATCCGCTCCGAACGCAAGTGTGAAAGTAGCCTTAGTTGTCACAAATTTACCAAAAAAAATGAAAAATTCGCAACTTTCCAAATTTCAATTTCTCTGCTTTTAAAACATAGTGATACCTCATATAATAGTTATTACTTTACATTCCCCATATGTCTACTTCATGTTTGGATCATTTTGTGAATGCCATTTTATTTTTTGGGGACGCTAGAAGGCTTAGAAGTTTAGAAGCAAATCTTGAAATTTTTCTGAAAATTTCCAAAACCCACTTTTTAAGGACCAGTTCAGGTCACTTTGTGAGGCTTACATAATAGAAACCACCCAAAAATTACCCCATTTTAGAAACTAAACCCCTCAAGGTATTAAAAACTGATTTTTCAAACGTTGTTAACCCTTTAGGTGTTCCACAAGAATTCATGGAAAATGGAGAGGACATTTCAGAATTTCACTTTTTTGGCTGATTTTCCATTTTAATTATTTTTCTCTGATAAAGCAAAGGTTAACAGCCAAACAAAACAATATTTATTGCCCTGATTCTGTAGTTTACAGAAACAACCCATATGTGGTTGCAAACCGCTGTATGGCCACACGGCAGGGTGCAGAAGGAAGTTACGCCATATGGTTTTTGGAAGTCAGATTTTGATGGACTGTTTTTTTGACACCATGTCCCATTTGAAACCCCCCTGAAACTCCTAAAAAGTTACCCGATTTTAGAAACTACATCCCTCAAGGTATTCAAAACTGATTTTACAAACTTTGTTTAACCCTTTAGATGTTAGATGTTCCGCAAGAATTAATGGAAATTGGAGATGAAATTTCCGAATTTCACATTTTCACAGGAAAGGAATGCCATATGGGTTTTGGAGGGCAGATTGCACACTGATAATTTATCTTGCTATGTCACATTTGAAGACCCCCTGATAGACCCCTAAAGTAGAAACTCCAAGAAGTGACCCCATTTTGGAAACTACGGGATAAGGTGGCAGTTTTGTTGGTACTATTTTAGGGTACAGATAATTTTTTTGTTGCTCTATATTACACTTTGTGTGGCAAGGTAACAAAAAAAATAGCTTTTTTGGCACTTTTTTATTTTTTGTTATTTATAACGTTCATCTGACAGGTTAGATCATGAGCTATTTTTATAAAGCAGGTTGTTACAAACTCGACAATACCACGGACGTGTGAATGGACCCTAAATTTGTGCCTTCAAAAATAATTGCTGCCGATCTGTTGAAGATTTCTTCCATTAGGACTCAATCATTAGGCGATAGTCACCCACTAGGCAGCAAATAGCTGCTGTGAATATTGGGGGTTTGCTGAGCATGCTGCTAATTATTTTATGATGTCGATAATATGAAAGAAGCAATGTGTGGCGATAACTGGCCAGTGTAAGCGGCTCTGAAGAAAGCGGTGGAGCCGTCTCTTATTAGAAGGTTAATTGCAGTGAGCTGTTGTGTAGCTGTTTAATATGTGAAATGGCCCTTCTCTGTGCACAGCGTGTGCTGCCCCATAGCTGTAAAGTTCTTTAATTGCAGAGTTTTAGGTAGCCGGTCACATGTTCTGCCGTCACTTTCAAAGACATTTCAGTCAAAGGCTTTTTGTTTGCCGTCTGGGCCTCGTACTTCTCAGTGCTATGAAAAATAACCACAGGCTGGAGAGAAGGGGCCTAAGAGAGAAGCAAACAGTAGAGCTTTCTCCCAGGCAATGCTGGAGCTCCGGCTTCTAAATAGGTCATGTGATTGACACGTTTGTCCCAATAGAGGGCTCTTTCAATTCATTCCAGTCTTTCAAGAATGAATGCTGGTCTGAGCTGGCAGGAAGACGAGCTGTGACTGGCCAGGCTAAGCAGTCCGACTTCTAAATGGTCTCTGTTCACATTTGTAATGTATATCTATGGAACCAGAGAATACGTAGCGATGCAGATTCTAGGTTTTTGTTTTTTATACACTAGAATTGTAAAGTGTGTGTTTGTTGGGAAGAGGAGGATATGGTATGGAATTTTTGATGGATTTTAGGGAGTGTGTTTTTAGTACTTTGTGTATGTATGGTAGTACCTTGTAGGGCTGAAACGATTACTCGATTAAATCGAGTAATTCGACACAAAAAAATCCTCGATGCAAATTTTTTTTATCGAAGATTCGTTTGTGTCATGTGACCACGGATCGGGAGTGAAGCGCTTGCCATTACTCCCGCTCCGTGGTCTCCTGCGGCGCTTGGAATACTTACCTTTCCAGCAGGCGGCCTCCGGACACTCCACAGTACGTCCATGGTCCCGCGCTGCTCTGACCTCCTGACGTACGCACGCCGCGACCCGACGCACTGTGTGACGTCAGGAGCAGAGCAGCGCAGAACGATGGAGTGTCGGCAGCGCCCCTGCTGGAAAGGTAAGTGGATGAAACCGAGGGGGTGGGGGCGCAACTAAGGCCAGGCGCCTGGAGTGCACAGCGTCATAGAAACCAGTGACGCTGTGCACTACGGGTGTCAGGAGGAGCATGGCAACAGAGCTGATGGCACAATGGGGGCAGAGCTGATGGCACAATGGGGGCAGAGCTGATGGCACAATGGGGGCAGAGCTGATGGCACAATGGGGGGCAGAGCTGCTGATGGCACAAGGGGGCAGAGCTGCTGATGGCACAAGGGGGCAGAGCTGCTGATGGCACAAGGGGGCAGAGCTGCTGATGGCACAAGGGGGCAGAGCTGCTGATGGCACAAGGGGGCAGAGCTGCTGATGGCACAAGGGGGCAGAGCTGCTGATGGCACAAGGGGGCAGAGCTGCTGATGGCACAAGGGGGCAGAGCGGCTGATGGCACAAGGGGGCAGAGCGGCTGATGGCACAAGGGGGCAGAGCGGCTGATGGCACAAGGGGGCAGAGCGGCTGATGGCACAAGGGGGCAGAGCGGCTGGCACAAGGGGGCAGAGCTGCTGATGGCACAAGGGGGCAGAGCTGCTGATGGCACAAGGGGGCAGAGCTGCTGATGGCACAAGGGGGCAGAGCTGCTGATGGCACAAGGGGGCAGAGCTGCTGATGGCACAAGGGGGCAGAGCTGCTGATGGCACAAGGGGGCAGAGCTGCTGATGGCACAAGGGGGCAGAGCTGCTGATGGCACAAGGGGGCAGAGCGGCTGATGGCACAAGGGGGCAGAGCGGCTGATGGCACAAGGGGGCAGAGCGGCTGATGGCACAAGGGGGCAGAGCGGCTGATGGCACAAGGGGGCAGAGCTGCTGATGGCACAAGGGGGCAGAGCTGCTGATGGCACAAGGGGGCAGAGCGGCTGGCACAAGGGGGCAGAGCGGCTGATGGCACAAGGGGGCAGAGCGGCTGATGGCACAAGGGGGCAGAGCGGCTGATGGCACAAGGGGGCAGAGCTGCTGATGGCACAAGGGGGCAGAGCTGCTGATGGCACAAGGGGGCAGAGCTGCTGATGGCACAAGGGGGCAGAGCTGCTGATGGCACAAGGGGGCAGAGCGGCTGGCACAAGGGGGCAGAGCTGCTGATGGCACTGGGGGGAACTGATGCACTTGGGCTGATCGCACAGTGGGGAACAAAGGGTGTTGGGGGCTAATGGCAGGGCGTCTGAGTTTTTATAAAGGAAAACAGTATTATTTTTTTCTTATTAGATTACTCGATTAATCGTAAAAAATAATCGATAGAATACTCGATTACTAAAATAATCGTTTACTGCAGCCCTAGTACCTTGTTGAATGGTATATATTCTCATTGATGAAATGTGTTGTATAAGGCAGTGTTTCCCAACCAGTGTGCCTCCAGCTGCTGCAAAACTACAACTCCCAGCATGCCCACACAGCCAAAGGCTGTCCGGGCATGCTGGGAGTCGTAGTTTTGCAACAGCTGGAGGCACACTGGTTGGGAAACACTGGTATAAGGGTATGTCCACACAAAAAAAAAATATATATATATATATATAGCTTTTTTAATGAATTTACTGAATAGAGTAGCAGCAAAGTGGTTAAGATTTGATCAAAGTTCAGCCCGCAGCATGTCCATTTCTGCTGCAGATTTTCACCACAGATTTAACCTCTTTCATTGTAGGGGGGGCGAAATAAACGTTACACGTGCAAATTTTGCTGTGGGTTTACTTGGGGTTTGCATTAAAATCCGATTTTTCTGCAGTGTGTAAATTTATCCTAGGGCTGGTTTACACGAACGAGTCCATTGTGGGAATCGCGCTCTGTGTGTGAGCATGATCCACCGTTCTGGACTTACAGGAGCGCACAGCATTATTATGACTTTTAATGCTATGTTCCTCTGCTTGACTTTACAGATAAAGAATCAAAGATGTCAGTATGATCCTGTAGAAGTAAGGTCAGAGTCACACAGCATTATAAATCAGTATAACGCCGTACGCTCCTGCAAGTCTAGAACGGAGGATCACGCTCACACATGGAGCCCTAAAAATCAAGGCCTTTTGGGCCAAGAATATTATCTAGCAATTAAAATAGAAGGGAATTAAAAGCAGGCTCATATGCATGCCCGCCCTCACACGTTTGCTTTGCTGTGACTATGAGCAGGATTTTCCTCCCTCCCTCACACTTACTATTGAAATACCTGATCCGGTTTTGATGTCAGCTGATACTGCCATGTTTGGAAGCTAATCCTACAGTATTCTGTGCTGGGACAGCAACACAGCCAGAAGCAACACAATGTACTGCAATAGACAAGCTTATTCTTGCATCAGAATTCAGCTACTAATTCCCGACCGATTAATGATATTGTTTGGTAGACACTTGCCGATTTAAAGGAGCGGATTCCCACCTCAACTGTGTTTTCTTGGGGTACTTTCACACTAGCGTTTTTCTTTTCCGGCACGGAGTTCCGTCAAAAGGGCTCAATGACAAAAAAGAACTGATCAGGTATATCCCCATGCATTCTGGATGGAGAGCAATCCGTTCAGGATGTCTTCAGTTCAGTCTTTTTGACTGATCAGGCAAAAGATAAAACCGCAGCATGCTACAGTTTTATCTCCGGCCAAAAAAACTGAAGACTTGCCTGAATGCCGGATCCTTTTGTGCAGACCGAAAAAAAAGGTGGAAAAGAAAATGCCGGAACCGTTTTGCTGGATGACCCCGGAAAGACGAATCCGGCATTTTAATGCATTTTTCTGACTGATCAGGCATTTTTAAGACTGATCAGGATCCTGATCAGTCTTACAAATGCCATCAGTTGCCATATGTTTTGACGGATCCGGCAGGCCTTTCCGGCGACGTAACTGCCTGCTGGAATCTTCTGCTGCAAGTGTGAAAGTACCCTTAAGAGAGAGACCTTGTTTTGACCTCCAGTGAAGGGTACTTTTCCTGTAGGATGATTGCATGGTTCACTTTCTTGACATTTCCTCACAATTTATAGCATTTCTGTTTTTACATTGAAGACTGTTGTCTGACCGAAGTAAAGGAAACACCTGAATGTAAAAACCCGCTACTAGGAGAGTATCATGATTAAATGGGATCATGTCAGATAGGGTGATGGGCAATGTAAAAAGATAATGCCAAGATGTTTCCCCAGTGTGTCTTTAACATTATGACCTACAAATTTGTCAAGTGAAATAGCGGAGTCATCTTTGCATATCATTTGAACCGAGCCTGTACTTTGAAGAAGATAAGCAGGCTATGTTGCTCCAGAGAAATAATGTTGCTAATTTATCTTTGCCAGTCCACCTAGGAAAGGAAAAGGCACGGCAAGGCATTCAGAGAGGAAATTGAGAAATAACTGAGCCATGCTGTGCAAATTCTTTCAGTTTATTTTTCTGCCATGGTTTTCAAAACTCTAAAATGGCCGTCAGCTGGGACTTTATCCAGCTTTTTAGGCTTTTCATTGAAACTTTAGTTAGGGCCTCTGTAATTGTATGCATTGGATAAGCTGCCTGCAAAGCCCTCAACCCATTCTGGTCTCAGTCTTTTAACAAAAAGGTTGTTGTAATGTCTTCTTCCAGCGGGGATGTCTAGCAGGTTGCTCATCATTTTTGGTTCCATAAATCTGTATGCAGTTTGTCTCTGTTAGTCATTCTGCTAAAAAACCTTGTCTATCTTCTGAATTGTCATGTGAAGCAGTCACAGGAATGAGAACATTTCCTGTTTCGAGGCTTGGTCATTGGATGATCTCATCTAAAAATCCTGTGTATATGCAGTTCAGTTTTTAATACTGCCCCAAAACACCCCCAATTGTTTAATATTGACCTGTTAACATACCAGAATGAGAGCGGTTGCTATGAGGGACCTCTACCGCCTCTGTATGCCCCTATACGTATGTTTGAATGCTTTTAGTCTTTGAAGCTGTTAGGACCAAGTGGTGACCTGTTCTTGGGGTTTCTATATCCTTTTACGCTGCATATTCCACATAGTTTCTTTCAACTGTTGAGATGAAGAGATGTCTAGCATTCTGCCTTTGGATGTTTGCAGGAAATCTCTTGTAGATCATTCTATACATATATTGTTGGCTCGTGGGCATAAATGCCATTCTATAGATGTTTGAGGATGATTTGGGTGTCTCCTTGCAGGTCATGTCCTGTATGTAGCATGGAGTGTAACATTAAAGGGGTAGTGGATATGTACTGCTATTAGTGTGTGAAGAAAATGCCAGTTACTTACACGTTCATATGTGTCACAGAACTTTGTTTAGAGATGGGGCTTGGTGACATGGTCTTGCCACCTGCCGGACTTGCAGTATAATGAGTTCAGCCTTAAAAAGTGCAGTCTTTATAAGGTTCTCAGTGCAGAGTAGTAGGCTCCATCTAGCAATCTGTGTGCACAGTGAGGCCATTGCTCTATTAAATATGAATGGAAGGGGCTCCACAGTGAATAGGGACATTCATGTGTAAAGGATATTTGACTGGGGCATGGGATATCAGGAATGAGCACTGAATTGCAGGGCAAGGTTTCTCTTTGTCAGCAGGATAAAAGCATTCCACAGCATGCTCTGTCAGAAATGAGTTTCACAGGACAGGGCTTGGAGTTTGCAGCTCTTATCATGCATGACATCCTTTAGGCCCCTTTCACACGAGCGTGGCGGATTGGCTCCGGAAGCGTTCAGGGTGCATTCAGTGAAACTCGCACCATTTTTCAAGCAAGTTCAGTCAGTTTTGTCTGCAATTGCGTTCAGATTTTTCAGCACGGGTGCAATGCATTTTGAACGTGCGTGATAAAAAACTGAAGGTTTACAAAAAACATCTCTTGGCAACGATCAGTAAAAAAAAAACGCATCACACCCGCACTTGCTTTTCATGCAGCCCCATTCACTTCTATGGGGCCAGGGCTGCGTGATGCGTGAAAAACACTCATGTACACAGACCCATTGGAATGAATGGGTGCGGATTCAGTGCGGGTGTAATGCGTTCACGTCACGCATTGCACCCACGTGGAAAACTCGCTTGTGTGAAAGGGGCCCTAGGATGAGGAAGAAAAGAAAGCCGTGCCAAGAACGTGCAGGCCTGTAGATCCCTCAGGGCCATTGGGCCTGGCTAGTGCACATTGTAAGGAACCCTGTCAGCAGCATGTTTTTCAACTACTTTTCAAGTCGAGCTAGTTCCTCTTTGGAAAGCCAAGCATTGCTTTTTCTGCAATTGCATTATTAGTGTTAGGCCTCATGCACACGACCGTTGTGTGCGTCCGTGGTTCCGTTTTCCGTTTTTTTTCGCGGCCCCATTGACTTTCAATGGGTCAGTGGAAAAATCAGAAAATGCACCGTTTGGCAGCCGCATCCGTGATCAGTGTTTCCTGGCCGTGAAAAAGATATGAACTGTCCTATTTTTTTCACGGTCAACGGTTCGCGGACCCATTCAAGTCAATGGGTCCGTGAAAAATCACGGATGCACACAAGATTGTCGTCCGTGATCCGTGTCCGTTTTTTCCTATCATTTCAATGGCAAACTTGACTTAGATTTTTTTAAAATTTTTAATGTCCCAGGGAAGAAAAAACTGACACGGAACAACGGAAACCGCTTTTGCAGACCGCAAAAAAAGCGTCCATGTGCATGAGGCCTTATGTGCATAAATACTTATAGCTCATTTCCCGCAAGACCATGTGTAAGGCCACAGTATATGTACCATTAGTCTATACCGTTACTGCAATACAGGTGCCGCTTTTTCTTATCAATGTTGTGTGTTTTGTTTTTTTTGTGTTTTTTTTTTATACATACAGAATACAAGGGGAATGTTGAAGAATTTAGAGGATGAAAAGCTTGATTCAATCGCTTGGGCTTAAACTAAGCAATGCAAATCCGGCTTTAAGTGACCTTATTGATGTTTGCTTAAAGCGGCTTCCTCTTCGTACAAATGACGGAGCTTTGTTGTAGTTACTTCCCGGTAGTACTGCGTCCTACTGCAGATTGCCTGCATTCCATGTGCATCCTCACTGTGCTTGCGGCAAGAGCCTCCAGAAATGCCTGCAGCTAGGATAGATTGTCTGAACTGAGCTTGTTTCATCTGCTGTCAGATGGCTAAAGGACAGGGTCAGATAACAAAAATACCCTGTTTGAGGCTGCCAAGTTGTAGGTGAAAATAAGAGGGAAAAGGTTTCCTAAATGGGTCAGTGTAATATATGGCCACTCTACAGTCTATTTGTGTTTTTATATTAGCGTCTCGGAAAAAAAGGCAAAGTGCTGCCCAGCAAATTTCTGTTTTCTCCATTCTCCAAGGTTGAGATGACTGCTTGTTGTAATAAATGGCGCCATCTTCTGGAAGAAGTGAAATCAAACCCTGCCTTGCACTGCTCTCCTGCACACATGACTTCTCAAGCACTTCTCTTGTGTCTGAACATCAGGGTGAAACAATGCACTTTTGAATAGTTTGATAATAAGTATATGTCTTTCAAGGGCTGAGAATGAAACTATTTTTATTTTTTGGCATGAATTTTCCAGAATACATGCTTTCGGAGTGTTTTTCTACTTTGCTGCTTCAGTGGTCTGCTTTGCAACTGATAGCTAAGTGCATGGAAGAGTGCCAATTACTGAACACCAGCAGCACTCTTATTAAAGGACCACTCCATGGCATCAACCTATAATACGGGATCCTATGCTCGGCAGAGCTAGCAATTTCCTCAGATGAAAAATACCACACTGAGGAGTCTATAGGACAGGGGATTATTATATTTCAGAGCACAATCTTAGTTGCTAGGTTACTTTTCAAATCCATCCTACAGCCTCCTAAACAATAAAGCAAAGCTCTATGAGCAATAATTACACATTTATCACGTGGAAATGTAACACTCCGCTTAAGCTTTGTGTCACTTTATGAATGTGATTTAGCATTGACCCCTTTTTTATTAGTATTGTAACACCTAATCACTGCTACCTTTACAATTGATCTCTCATTGTCCTCTAGCCATTGAATGCTGTCAGTGGTTGTATTCTCCCACATGCCCTAAAACCGACAGTCTTGTTTCTCAGTTCACTATGTTCAAATAAATAATAACCATAGAGTTACCGATTAGAAATTTTAGAAAATCACTTATAACTGGTTGCTTGTGTCCTGCAGAACCCTGACGGGAATCTACTTTCCTCGTGACTGGTCATACACAAAATGTGTGGATTGACCTAGTAAGGTTTATTGGGACGTGTCCGGTGTTTAAAGAGGACCTTTCACCCATTATGACAATGTGAACTAAGTATACAGACATGGAGAGCGGCGCCCGGGGATCTCATTGCACTTACTATTATCCCTGGGTGCCGCTCCGTTCTCCTGCTATGCTGGTATCTTCGTTCACAAAGTTATGGTAGGCGGAGTCTGCCCTTGTTCTGCTGTAGCGCTGGCCAATCGCATTGCAGAGCTCACAGCCTGGGAGAAAAGAACCTCCCAGGCTGTGAGCTCTGCGCTGCGATTGGCCAGCGCTAGAGCAGAACAAGGGCTGACTCCGCCTACCATAACTTAGTGACTGAAATCTCCGCCTACCATAACTTAGTGACCGAAGATACCGGAGGGCATAGCAGGAGAACGGAGCGGCACCCAGGGATAATAGTAAGTGCAGTGAGATCCCCGGGCGCCGCTTTACATGTCTGTATACTTAGTTCACATTGTCATAATGGGTGAAAGGTCCTCTTTAATACACACAGAACAGTATTTGGCATGTTGTTCCTTTCTAGATGCCTATTTTTGTATCTTGGTACAGCCCTATTCTGAGTGTCTGCCATTAGGCAACTTCAGGATGTTTAGTTGCTTTTATTACCACTAGATCCTTTAGAAAGTTCAAACTTTGTAAAAGGGAGTCTGTGATCCTACCAGGACAGTGGAATTGGAGTCTAAAGTAGACTGAATACAGCTTTAAAATTTAGAAATTAATATTGTGTAATTTAATAACTTTCATAGGAATGTTAATCATAAATAGGTTTTATTTTCTACCAATCTGAGCAGGCAATTATCAGGAAGAGTTGCCTGCTCATCAATGGAGGTGAAGCACAGCATTTACATGTACCAATCTCCTCCACTGTATAGGGACGAGTGATCGCTACTGTCATCGCTCATCCTCATATGAGTCATTGTTTCTGGGCAGCAGATCATTGTTCACACAGCACAATCTGCTGCCAAGAAGCAATGATTTAATATGCTGCATGAACAATGAAATCAGCAGATGAACGAGCGTTTTGCTCATTAATCAGTTGCTTTTGGGCCCGATAATTGGCCCCTCAATTAACAGTGATGGCAAATTTAGTTCTCACCTCTCCTGTGTTCTTCCCTGTCCTTATTCTATAAACAGTGATGAGCAGGGTATTCTACTGGTGATAGATACTTGGCCCTTAGTTACAATGCCTGAAACTGTGCTGCACATGGTCCTTAGTAAGTTCCTTCTCTAAAGACCATTCAATACTCCACATGCCTGCAGTCATCCCAGAACCTCTAGATAGAACTGGAAGACAGCATTAAAGGCGTTGTCCGGGAATAATTAACTTTTCACAGGTTTCTGCAGCTTGCCTCTGCTATGGGAAGAATCATACTTGCCTGCTACCCACCTCCTGGGCTTTGCATTCTGACTCCCATGTGTCTGTCTTCCGGTAAACATTGTTTACTTCCTCCCCAGCATGAGCATGATCATCTGCTCTGCTGAAGCCAATGACTGGTTTCAGTGGTGATATATTAATCTTGCCACAGTGGAGGCAGGCTGTGGGCTCCTGTGAAAAGTTAAAAATCCTGTGAAAAAAATTCCCAGACAACCCCTTTAACCACCTAACTGTTTTGTCCAGCTCCAGCAGTGGGAAAAGTAGCTAACTGGAGGGGAGTGGGCTACTTTAGATGCTGCTATCTCCTGAATGGTAGCAGCTACTGGTCTGGCTGGCATTCCAAGCTTTCAGACAATACCAGAATGACAGCAATATGTTCAGTACAGGGGAAGATATCACTGATAGAAATCGGGATGCTGTGAATGCAGCTGAAAGTGAAAGTAAAATCAGGTTTTACCTATTTAGGCATAAACGTGATACACTACATATATAGCTTTTCTAACTTATTTTGAGGACAAATTAAAGTTAGTGTATAAGGCCACTTGCACACGACCGCATGGTTTTTTCAGTATTTTGCGGTCCGCAAAAAACAGATCCGCAAGAAATACGGATGACGTTCATGTGTTTTCTGTTTTTTGTGGAACGGAACAGTTGGCCCCTGATAGAACAGTACTATCCTTGTCCGTTATGTGGACAATAATGGGACATGTACCATCTTTGAACGGATAAACTGAAATATAGAAACGGAAGGCATACCTTCCTTTTTTTTATTTTGCTGATCCATTGAAATGAATGGTTCCGTATACGGAACGCAAAAAAAAAACTAAACCGAAAAAAAAAACTTGTGTGCAAGAGGCCTAGTTATTACATTTTTAAAATAATTTTTGAAAAATTCAGAAAATGTATTACAATAAATATGGTTTATGTTCCAAGTAGCTTGCTTACTTACATGATGGGAAGAAAAAGCCTGATTTTACCATTTTACTGCAGTCATCTTTTTCTTACTAAATTATTGGCCATTTAGGGCTCATGCACACAAACGTATTTTCTTTCCGTGTCCGTTCCGGTTTTTCTGTGGACGGTATACAGAACCATTCATTTCAATGGGTCCGCAAAAGTATGTCCGTATTTCCGTTCCGCAAAAAAAAGAACATGTCCTATTATTGTCCACATTACGGACAAGGATAGTACAGTTCTATGAAGAGCCAGCTGTTCCGTTCCGCAAAATACATAATGCACACGGATGTCATCAGTATTTTTTGCGGATCCGTTTTCTTGTGGACCGCAAAATACATACTGTCGTGTGCATGAGCCCTTATGCTGGAGTCCTGACTACACCACCCTGGACACTATATTCAGCAGAGCTAGCCCTACAAGGCATTGTGCCAGGTTTTACAGCATACTACCTGGCAACAGACTTCCTTTAAGTTGCTAGAGATTGGGCATGGCAGTAACAGATGTTGTGGGGTATTGTCTGACTTTCCATTGCCAAGGCTGTATGTGCTTTTCTACACCTTCACTAAAAAAAAAACCTCAAAGTTGTGCTAAATTGCAATAGAGTATCTAGCTTTAGTATTTTTAGTTTTAGTAGCCACATCTTAATTTTGTGCCCGTTAGTTGTCTATGAAAAACACATGTCATTATAGTTGATTTTTAAAGGGGCGGTTTGGCCAGTGAAGGTTTTTTTGTTTAAACAAATGGCTCAGAATGGTATTCAGTAAATCTTACTGATCACCAGTCGCTTCCATTCCAATGTTTCCCTATGGCCTCTACTAGCAGATGCTTTTTGATCCCTCTCGGCACGGAAATGTGACTGCTAAGCAATTCACTGGCTGAGCAGTCAAATTTCCTTTCTTGAGAGGGACCAATAAATACAGACCATCAAGGGACTTGAGAAGCATTGGATCGACAGTAGGGATTGGTAAGGTGAATCAGTTGGACGACCCCCACCTGTTGTTCTGATGTAATAAACTATATCAGTATCCTGATTTTGAATATATTATTGGTACACTCTTATGTTGCTGTGACTGTGCCCTGGTTACTGGTAATAAATATGAACCTGTTACCTGGATACTGGTTTTAGGGGCTCCCCATGTGACTTACGTACTAATGAATCAATTAGCTCTAGGCTTGCAAACTTGCGCGTAGGGTCGTCTAGTTCATTAACCATCTTTTCAAGTTACGCTTAAAAGGTTAATAAACTGCTGCACAGCTAATGAAAAACGGAAGCATTACAAGAAGAAAAGCCGCACAGTCCTACTTTTGGGTGTCATGTACATGCTGTCATCTTGAGGAAAAGAATTTTACATACTTAACTTACATCTCATTACTTGCTGGGACTTGACTGCAATTGATTAAAATAATGAAAAGGATGTTAAGACTACTGCATAGAAAAAACCACAAGTGAAGAACTGGTCCAGGCACTGTATTAACTTCAATGATTTATAGCGGCAGTAGAGCACTCTGCACTGCATTTCGGAGAATAATCGCGCACTCCAAGTAAGCCATCTGCTTACCATTTCCCGTTCCCTGAAGGGAAATAGCTGCACTTTTTAGAAATTATATCCATTTCATATTCTTGTTGCTTCTGTGAGATAAATGTCATTTTATTGTCGCCTTCTAATTTGTGTACTTGTTTGTTGGCAATATGTTTTTTTTTTTACTTCCACCATTGTACTTTTAATTAAAAATGCCTGCTCAATATTGTCTGAACTTTCTCTAGAACTCGATTAGCAAGCTGTAAAGGGGTATTATGCAGGATGCTATGTTTAGTATTTGCTGTTATCAAGGGGATTTCACTTTTATCAATTTTTGCTAAATAGGAATTACCAGTAATACAACTTCTGTTGTCAGAATTGAGTTGCTGGAAAACAAATGTACACATGAAGAAAGATCAGATGGGAGAGTGCAGTTCTAGTCCTCTGACAGGACAGCCCCTTTCCATATATATATATATATATATATATATATATATATATATATATATATATATATACAGTACAGACCAAAAGTTTGGACACACCTTCTCATTCAAAGAGTTTTCTTTATTTTCATGACTATGAAGGCATCAAAACTATGAATTAACACATGTGGAATTATAAACATAACAAACAAGTGTGAAACAACTGAAAATATGTCATATTCTAGGTTCTTCAAAGTAGCCACCTTTTGCTTTGATTACTGCTTTTTACACTCTTGGCATTCTCTTGATGAGCTTCAAGAGGTAGTCCCCTGAAATGGTCTTCCAACAGTCTTGAAGGAGTTCCCAGAGATGCTTAGCACTTGTTGGCCCTTTTGCCTTCACTCTGCGGTCCAGCTCACCCCAAACCATCTCGATTGGGTTCAGGTCCGGTGACTGTGGAGGCCAGGTCATCTGGCGCAGCACCCCATCACTCTCCTTCATGTTTAAATAGCCCTTACTTTCAAAGTTTTCCCAATTTTTCGGCTGACCGACTGACCTTCATTTCTTAAAGTAATGATGGCCACTCGTTTTTCTTTACTTAGCTGCTTTTTTCTTGCCATAATACAAATTCTAACAGTCTATTCAGTAGGACTATGAGCTGTGTATCCACCTGACTTCTCCTCAACGCAACTGATGGTCCCAACCCCATTTATAAGGCAAGAAATCCCACTTATTAAACCTGACAGGGCACACCTGTGAAGTGAAAACCATTTCAGGGGACTACCTCTTGAAGCTTATCAAGAGAATGCCAAGAGTGTGCAAAGCAGTAATCAAAGCAAAAGGTGGCTACTTTGAAGAACCTAGAATATGACATATTTTCAGTTGTTTCAAACTTGTTTGTTATGTATATAATTCCACATGTAATAATTCATAGTTTTGATGCCTTCAGTGTGAATCTACAATTTTCATAGTCATGAAAATAAAGAAAACTCTTTGAATGAGAAGGTGTGTCCAAACTTTTGGTCTGTACTGTATATATTTATTGTATGTAGGGCAGGGGTGCACAACCTGCAGCCCCCAATCATCTGGACACAGACATGCAGGTCTATGTCTTGTAGCTGCTCAAATGTATCTTTCCATTAGATGGGAGTCCTAGAATTGTAACCAGACATTGATGGTTTATACTGTATGTTCAACATGCCCTAACTACAGTATTTCAGTTGTTAATATCCCTTTAAAAAATTTTCGGCTCTTGATGTTGGTCCAGTCTGGCAACATCGTGCACCCCTGATCTAGGGCATATATGTAGGACCATAGATGGGGTGATCTGCACCTCCTTCTATTAGTTACTCTGTAGCAATGCTGCTAAGCGAGGGCAGCAGTGCAGTCTGTGCAACCATGTATTTGAAAGCACAATTCTGTAGAGTTGTTGCAGGGAGACTTCCCCCCCCCCCCCCCCCCCCATCCTACAATGTCAACTGTCTTGTTTAAAAGTGTATTAGGCCAGACACGCGCTAGCCACTTAAAGGGAACCTGTCATGTGTATATTTTATTATAATCTAACTAATTATATACAATCATTAACTACTAAAAAGTACCTTAGATGTATTCACTTACTGGTGTGACAGATAGTTATCTCATAATATACACACAAAGATGCCGCATGCTAATGAGCCGATTTTAGTCCGGCGTGATGTCATTGAGTACAGCGTATATTTAATTCAGAGCTATAGCCACTCCCCTGCCACCTGCTGCTGGTTCATTTGGAAACAAACTGTCATTCAGCAGCAGGTGGGCGGGGAGAGGCAGGAGCTCATGAATATTCATGACTCATCATTATCAGCTGGAGCTTTTCAATACAAGATGTTGGCAGATTGACTGGGTCAATTAAAGAAAGTGACCCAGCATTGTGCTAAGAGAATCAATCACTTATTTATGTTGCCCTTAGTTAGGACACCATAAAACTGGTGACAGGTTCCCTTTAAAGTGTGAGTTCCCATTATGACCTCCACTCCTCTGACAATATTGCACATTATAATGATTTATTAGAGTATTTGACCCTGAGAGTCCTGGAATCTCCTGAATTGGGCTACTTTCACAATCTCGTTTTGTGCGGATACGTCATGAGCGGATCCGTTCAAATAATACAACCGTCTGCATCCGTTCAGAATGGATCAGTTTGAATTATCTTTAACACAGCCAAGACGGATCCGTCTTGAACACCATTGAAAGTCAATGGAGGACGGATCCGTTTTCTATTGTGCCAGATTGTGTCATAGAAAATGGATCCGTCCCCATTGACTTACATTGTGTGTCAGAACGGATCAGTTTGGCTCAGTTTCGTCAGACGGACACCAAAACACTGCAAGCAGAGTTTTGGTGTCCGCCTCCAAAGCGGAATGGAGATAGAACGGAGGCAAACTGATGCTTTCTGAGCGGATCCTTTTCCATTCAGAATGCATTAGAATGCAAACTGATCCGTTTTGGACTGCTTATGAGAGCCCTGAACGGATCTCACAAACTGAAAGCCAAAACAAGAGTGTGAAAGTAGACTTAGGGCTCATGCACACGACCATATGCCCTCCGAGACATACGGTCCATGAGCGGGCCATATGTCCTTGAGCGGCATACATCGTGCACACAGCATCATAGGTTACTATGATTCTGTGCGCATCGTGCCGCCCGCAGGGCTATTGTCCCGCACTCCTAATATCATATGATTGCGGGACAACAGTCCCGCGGGCGGCCTGATGCACACAGCATCATAGTAACCTATGATTATGTGCGCTCCCGTGTGCACGATGTATGCCGCTCAAGGACATATGGCCCGCTAACACAGACCGTATGTCTCGGAGGGCATACGGTCGTGTGCATGAGCCCTTACACTGACAATACTGTCAGTGTAATTTTGTAGGTTCCAAGTTTCTCAGGGTCACACAGCATTATAAATCATTAAAATGCTATGTCCTGTTAGATAACGGGACGGCACACTTCAAATTTATCGTATTGAACTCGCTTGTGTGTGTCTGGCTTTAAAGCATGGATATGCTGTTTGTGATCAATGGAAATGAAGGGACTGCGCCCAATTCAGCTTTCTCCTGCATAGTAGTGTTCCCAGTAATCCGCCCTCCAGAAAGCTGCAACGCTGACCTGTTCGGGTAGATTCACTGCAGGTGGTCGAGAGTGTTGTTGTATTAGGGAACGACTGTGGAGAAGCCACAATACTTTGGCCCTTGGAACTCAGTTCCAAGCTGTATCTCACTTACTTTGGTGGAAAACCTCTTTACGTTTGCAATTGTACATGTCATTTCAATCATTTTACTTTTATCTTGCAGGCTGAAGGAGAAGACAGTTTAAAAAAAATGCAGTTGATGGAACTGGCCATACTGAATGGCACTTACAGAGACGCCAACTTAAAATCACGTAAGCTTTTCTTTTTATTTTAGGCAAATATACTCTTCTATTAGAATTTATATGATGCATACATGAGGTAGAACCATTTCTTATAATTTCTACACAAATACACATCACTGCATTATTGCTCATATCACCGGTTGTACATGTCACCCGATTTGTAGTCGCTGGGTCTCCCTAAATGTTCTGACATTTCTTTAATATATTCTAAGCTTTACCGTATTTTTTGAAATATAAGATGCACCTTGACTATAAGACTCCCCATTTTTAGACAACCGAAAATAAATTCTCTGCTACCTACACACACAGTTTTGCTAAATGCACACAATGAACACAGCCCTGCTACATGCACACCTTTCATTGATCCAGCAGAGCACTGTATGACTGCACTTCTGGATCATCAAGGACGCAGGCACTATTTTGTAAGATTATTTTTTTTTCATCTTATATCCAGAAAATACAGAAATAGGGATTATATCAGTTCCCCAGTCTTATGCCCCTCCCTCAGGTCAGGTCCAGTATAACAAAAAAGACAACTAAATAACCCAGTGTTATGAGCCTAGCCATTGCAGAGTAGAAATCCGACGCGTCATCTGCTTTACACAATAGGCAGTTAAGAGGACTACAAACTGATTCATTAGAAAATAATTTTTTCTAACGTTTTCTCTTAAAGGGGTTGTGCCGTCTCCACAGGGAGATGGAACTAAGCATCAGCCCCTGGTAGTCACGCTTAAACAGCCAAGCAGGCCAGCGCTCCACTGTTTCCATAACTGCCATTGTAGTGATTGGGAGATACACAAACAGCGTAGCAGAACCAGCTACTCTGCTTCTATAACTCCCGGTTACAGAAGCAGCATGGGTTTACCAAGGACAGAAGTTGTCAGACTAACCTGATTTGTTTTTATGAGGAGGTGAGTAGTAACCTGGACAGAGGGGCGGCTGTGGATGTAGTGTTTCTGGATTTTGCCAAGGCTTTTGATACTGTCCCTCATAGACGCTTAATAAGTAAAGTAAGGTCTATTGGCTTGGAAAGTATAGTTTGTAATTGGATTGAAAACTGGCTATAGGACCGTGTCCAGAGAGTTGTGGTCAATGATTCCTATTCAGAATGGTCCCAGGTTATAAGTGGTGAACCCCAAGGTTCAGTGCTGGGACCTTTTTATTATTTAATTTATTTATTAATGATATTGAGGATGGGATTAATAGCACCATATCTATTTTTGCAGATGACACTAACCTGTGTAGAACTGTACAGTCTATGGAAGATGTCCACAAACTACAAGCTGACTACACTCTGAGTGATTGGGCACCAACTTGGCAAATGAGGTTCAATGTGGACAAATGTAAAGTTATGCATCTTGCTAGTAATAATCTCTGTGCTTCATATGTCCTAGGTGATGTAGCACTGGGAGAGTCACTTATAGAGAAGGATTTGGGTGTCCTTGTGGATGGTAGATTAAATAACAGTACATAATGTCAATCAGCTGCTTCTAAGGCCACCAGGATACTGTCATGCATTAAACCAGGCATGGACTCGCGGGGCAGGGATGTAATATACCACTTTACAAAGCACTGGTGCGGCCTCATCTGGAATATGCAGTCCAGTTCTGGGCACCAGTCCATAGAAAGGATGCACTACAGCTGGAAAAACTACAGGAGGAGAGCGACTAAACTGATAAGGGTCATAGAGGGTCTTAGTTATGAAGAAAGATTAAAAGAATAGAATTTATTTAGTCTTGAGAAGAGACGTCTAAGGGGGGACATCATTAAGCTATACAAATATATAACTGGGCCATACAAAAAATATGGCGAAAAGCTGTTCCATGTAAAATGTGCTCAAAAGACAAGGGGGCACTGCCTCCGACTGGAGAAGAAAAGGTTCAGTCTCCAGAAGCGTCAAAGCTTCTTTACTGTGAATCTGTGGAATAGACTTCCTCAGGATGTGGACACAGCAGGAACAGTGGACAGTTTCAAAAAGGGTTTAGATGAATTCTTAAAAGTAAATGACATTAATGCTTATGAAAACGTGTAGAAATCTGAGTCTCGCTTCCTTCTGGGATTCTCCTCTCCACCTATCCCTTGGTTGAACTTGATGGACGTATGTCTTTTTTCAACCGTATTAACTATGTAACTTGTTCTGCTATGCTGTTTGCGTATCTCCCTTTCACTAAAATGGGGTTAGGGAAACGGAGCACCGGCCCGCTCTCCAGTCTGGAGCTTGGTGGCAATGGTGAGATGGGACATCCCCTTTAACTTTCCAGATCTTGGCAGAGATTCCTAGCTCATGTAAAGTGAAATGTTTTTGTAGATCGTGTGCTAATTATGAAGTTCATCCTTTTTGTTTCACTTATGAGTCATGCTGTTCCTCCATCTTTTTGTTGCACATCTATGCATGCTTTATGTATATTGCTTATAGATACAAAATCTTATTGAAGATCCAGTCTCTCTTGATCACTTTGTGCATGCCTGCTTTTATACAATTGTTAAATTTTATCTACCGTTATCATCAAGTTGTGACAATTATATGTATCTAGAAACCTGCAGCACATGTTGTGCTTTCCTAATGGGAGGCAAAAATTGGCTCATGCTTGTCACTTTCCTGCGTTATGGCCCTTGCACTTATAGAATCGCAAAGGTGTATTGTCCTTCATTACATTCTAAATTTTAAATGTCTTCACACCCATTAAGTGGAAGCACTCAAATGTTAAAATAAGACCCCCCCCCCCCCCATTAACTTGTATAGCTGCACAGTTTCTATAGCATTTCTCTGTCCCTTTAGATTGATCCCTGAGAATGGCCCATGACCCAGAGGAGTGCAGTGCGAGTTCAGACAGAAATCATTGTCTGGCTAGATAGAGGACGTTATCCTCTACTACTAATGTGCTCACATCGTAATGCGAACACATGGTTAACTACCTTTATGCTTGTTCACTCTTTTTATGGCAATTAAAAAATATGCTTTGTCCTGTTCTCATGCATTTTGAATATTTTTGGGAAATTCACTGGCTAGTGCTAACATTTATTTTTCATTGTGAATCTTGCCAACAATGTTCTTTGATTTAAGCAATGTATTCACTTCTGATGTGCCCTTTTCTTAGGGCATTTGATTTTAGCATGTTGCCATTTAATCACACTAGTAATTGGGATAGCTTGTACACATCTAAGTGGTGTGCTTTGGCACTTTGTGTGATCAGCGCATGAACTAATGATTCTCCTTTTTTCCCCTTTTCCTTCCTTCCTGCTTTTTTTCTACTCCTTCATCCTTTCCTTTTATCTATTCCTTATCCTATTTTCCATACTGCCGCCTCCACACTTCTTTCTAATTTTTCTTTGCTTACTGTAGCAGCCCTTGCCTTTTCTCTTGCAGCGTCAGCTCAGGCCCCACGGATTATAACTGGGCCTGCGCCTGTACTGCCCCCAGCTGCTCTGCGTACACCTACGCCAGGTGGCCCTACCTTAATGCCTTTGATCAGACAAATACAGACAGCCGCTGTCATGCCAAATGGAACCCCTCATCCAACTGCTACACTAGTCTCACAGGGACCGGAAGCTGGCTTGATCTACACACCGTATGACTACCCTTATACACTGGCCCCAGCAACATCAATCCTTGAGTATCCTATTGAAACAAGCGGGGTATTAGGTAAGCTTTGAGCAAACATTGCTTCATCTAGCGGTTGCAGTTTTTTCAAATGTGTTTTGGTACTTAATAGGAAGATTTACAAGGAAGGTGGTTTAGTGTGCCAAATGTACTACGTAAACAGTATCCCTTGGGGTGTAATTATGTACCAACTTAACTGGATACCCAATGCAAAACTCGGTGTCATACAAAGCACTGACGAGTCTGGATGCGATTTTCAATTGTTTTCTTGGCCTTCTCTTAGTAAATCATTTACACGTCTAATAAATCTAAAGAGGCCTTTCACTTGCACTTAGATTATAGTTTTCCTTTAAAGGGATTGTCCAATACTTTTATATTGATGGCCTATATTCAATATTTGGTCACCTGGGGGTTGACACCACACACCCCTGCTGATCATGTGTTGGCAGTATAGGTCATCAATATTAAAAGCCCGGAGAGCTCTTTTAAATCATAACTGTTTTTAAGGTGGTATCCAGGGTTTCTTCGTGTGCATAGAAATGCTAATCTGCTTAAAGGGAACCTGTCACCATGAAATGGGTATTAATCTGCAGGCAGCATGTTATAGAGCAGGAAGAGCTGAGCAGATTAAGGCCTCATGCACACGGCCGTGTTCCGCGGCCGAGAGCGGTCCGTGGTAACCCGGCCGGGATTCCTTCTGACAGCAGGAGCGCACAGCGTCATTGGTTGCTATGACGCCGTGCGCTTCATGCCGACGCTGCTGTACAGTGATACACTGGTATGATCTATACGAGTGTATCACTGTACAGCAGCGGCGGCATGAAGCGCACGGCGTCATAGCAACCAATGACGCCGTGCGCTCCTGCTGTCAGAAGGAATCCCGGCCGGGTTACAACGGACCGCTCTCAGCCGCGAAACACTGCCGTGTGCATGAGGCCTAATATATCGTTTTATGATGAAGGAAAGAAGACCTCTGTCAAACTGATACTTCAGACCTGAGGATAAAAAACAACAAGAAGACAAAGCAGGTGTAAGTTACTTACTATGAGATGAGTCAGTCTGTCTCAAAGTATACGGGGCACTATATATATATATATATATATATATATATATATATATATATATATATATATATATATATATATATATATATATATATATATATATATAGTGCCCCGTATAATATATATATATATATATATATAGTGCCCCGTATACTTTGAGACAGACTGACTCATCTCATAGTAAGTAACTTACACCTGCTTTGTCGTCTTGTTGTTTTTTATCCTCAGGTCTGAACTAACATTTGAACAGAGGTCTTCTTTCCTTTATCATGGTTTGTCATTAAATCCAACCCAGCAGGTCATCTATATAGGAGCTAAGTTTCATCATTATTTATATACCTTTTTTCCTTTTATTCCCTACGTATTTGCAATTATCACCTCCTGATGAGCTGCTACATGCAGCTGAAACGCGTTGGGTTACTTCTTTTGTTTATACATATTCTCCATCTGTATGTTTTTCTTTATTTTCTCCCTGGATTTATTTATTTCCAATCCAGGTTTATGAGTAGGGTTTTCTTAGGGCAATAGCTAGACTTAGGTACGGGGGCAGGGTGTCTCCACCATTAGGGGACATCCCTGTGCACAGGTTTGTAGATTTTGAGGGTTATCTAGGGAAAGACTCTTTCCCACCCATCTCTACCTATTACCCCTATAGTTCCTAATTAGTACACTATTGACCCCATTCTTTGAAATTACATCCTATCTATAGTAGGAGTTTTTGTTTAATACATCCATTATACTTAGGATATCACTTGAGCAAATCGTTTTTGCTCCAAAAACTCAATCTATTAATAAAGGTATCGTGTTTTAATAAGCACAATTACAATTAACTATTAGACATAGGATTATACAGTGAGCGAGGCCCGTGTAGTAGAATACAGTCACTGCACGGGCCCCGCTGTCATTATAAAAGCAGATGCCTGCCCCCAGTCCCGCCTCCCTCACAGCTGATACACCCGCCGCACGGCATCGCGGCGGGTGTATCATTGAAAACTCAGCAAAATCAGCAGCATTCGCCGTATAAGACGCACTGCTATTTTCCCCCCCACTTTTGGGGGGGGGAAAGTGCGTCTTATTATACGGCGAAAAATACGGTAATTGCTCCCCAGTTTTTTTTGGGTTTTTTTCTTGAACCAGAAGGCCTCTTTAATGGAAATATACTTTTAAATGACTTGGTTTATTTGTAAACTGAGCAAAGTAGCTAGCTGTGTTTCAATAGATCTGTATGCATTGCCTGCACAGACGCCTTAC